>NW_021620675.1:2718987-2733987 GCF_004785775.1 Grammomys surdaster
ACACACACACACACACACACACACACACACACACACACACACACACACGGTGGGAGGAGAGAACTGGCTCATGCTCTGCCCTCTGCATGCTAAGTGGTAGGGGCTGGACTCAAGCCCTGTAGGGTGTTTGAAAGTGAGCTTTTCCATGCTGCGTCCCGGAAGAACCTGGTGCAAGGTAGAGAAAGCCGATGTAGGGTAAGTGAACAAAACACCTCTCATTCCTGTGCATGTAGTTTTTGTCCCTCTCGCCCTCTTGTGGCCACAGAGTTCACTGTAGGCTCTAGGTTTTTAGAGGCGAGCCAGAGGAAATAGGTAACCCAGGATTTATCTCTGGTCCTCTGCGTGAGAGTGGGGTGTACCAGAAGAGAAGGATGGTCAACAAGTTCAAGGGGACCATGCCTACTGTGTGCTTCTTTTCTCTGTCTCCCACTTTCTTTACTTCATGCTGGTGTCCCAGCCATGGGCGTCACACATCCTAGACATGCTCCTACTCAGTGCCCAGCTTCTTAGTCCCAAGTTCACTTACGGGACTAGGAGTGTCATGTCAACCTGCCATAAAAACGAGGCCCAGGAAAGTCTAGGCAGTTGATAAGGTTTTCTTAAGGGTGATATGGGGTTTTCAAAAGGAGAAATTAGCCCCTCCCTCCAGAACTCACCACATAATGAGTCTACTTGAGCAATCCAGGGGCAGAAGGACATGTGGCTAAAAGCAGATTCTAGAGCCAGACTGCGTGAATGCTGTCACTCTCTGTGTGATCGGGGCAGGACACTTCACTGCACTTGCCTTTGCCTAGGGCCTGGGGTTGTAGTTCCAAGACTGTTTCCGGCTAGGCTGATCCAGGCTTTCCCTGAGGCCCTGATTTATGGAGGAGTATTCCAGGCAGAGCCGGTAATGGCCTGGAGCCAGGGCCTTGGGGGAGCTGCGTCTTCAGATCCTGAGAACACAGGCTTCCCACTGTATGAAGCTTTGGTTATCAGTCCCAAGGCTGCAGTGGGCTCAGTCTGTAATGTTCTTGAGATATCCTGTGTTCCGTTTGTGGAACGTTGTCTAACTTCCCTCTGACTTGATCCCTTTATGTGATAGTTTCCGCTGGCTCTGTCCCACTTCTCAGCTGTAAATCGTAAATAAGATGGTCGCTTGGCATAAGACATAGCTTGTGCAGGATCTCTGATCCCAAACTTATCTCTTTATCTTCTGATTACCTGGTCCTGTCACTGACCCTGTCACTGAAGAATGACCTGTTTGTTGAGATCAAGTGACAGAGCATTTGTCTACCATGTACAAGGCTCTGGGTTCAATCCTAGCATCATAAGTAAATACATACATACATACATACATACATACATACATACCAGACAGACAGACAGACAGACAAGTTTCTTCTCTTAAAATGGGGTTAATACAGCTGTGCATGGTAGTGCATAACTTTAATCTCAGGAGGTAGAGGCAGGTGGATCTCTGAGTTTTAAGCCAGCCTAGTTTATGTAGTGAGTTCTAGGCAGACCAGAAGTACATAGTGAAAACCTTTCTTTAAAGGGGGGAAGGGGGCAGGGATGGTGTTGGGACGAATAGGTGGCTCAGCAGTTAAGTGGACCAGGGTTTAATTCCCAGCACCCACTTGGTAGCCCATAACTACCTGTAACTCTTGTTCCAGGGGATCCAATGCCAACTTCTGACCTCTGTAGGCATCAGGCACACATATATACATGCAGGCAAAACTCCTATACATTCAAAAAATTAGTTGAAGCCAGGTAGTAGTGGCACACATCTTTAATTCCAGTGTCTGGGAGACAGAGGCAGGCAGATCTCTGTGAGTTCAACACCAGACTGGTAGAAGAGCAAGTTTCAGGATAGCTAGGGCTACACAGAGAAATTCTATCTCAAGAAAAGCCAATAAATATGAAAATAATAAATAAATCTTTAAAAAAATAAGGTTAATGCTACCTACCTTATAAGGTCATTAAGATCAAACACGATAGTACTTATGAAGTAATTAGAATTGTAATTAAAATAGCAAATACTTAACTTTTGGTGAGTGGGTGGGGATTGAGATAGGGTTTCTCTGTGTAGCCCTGGAACTTGCTCCATAGACCAGGCTGGCTTTGAACTCCCAGAGATCCACCTGCCTCTGCCTCTCAAGTGCTGGGATTAAAGCTGTGCACCATCACGACAGCAAGTACTTAACCTTTAATATGTGAACACAGAGCAATTAGAGATTCTAAAATAACACTTATCAGGTGTCTTAGCTCACGAAGAATTCAGAAATGAGAAAAATTGGGGTGAGAGTTCAGGTTTGTACGAATAGGTGTCGGGTGACATGGTAAAGAATACAACGGATCCAGTGAAACTAAACAACGGACAGAGGCAAATGGGAGGACGTGTCCAGGAGGTCAACAGGCAAATGCACGGATGCAGAGATGAGCAGGGCTCAGACAGGCATAGCCGCTGAGCAAAGAAGGAGATAAGCAGTGGGAATGGAGACATCCCCTACACATGGAGAAAGCGAAGTCCTAGGATAGAGACCTGATTGCATGAGCCTCTGCAAGCTGGAGCTGATAAAATGGTGATGGGGAACTGTTGAGACTTTCCAGAGGTAAATGACCCACTGTGGGTGGGGGGCCGCTTAGGAAGAGCTGGCTGGAAGTAGCTCTTCCAGAAAGAACAGGAAAGATGAGAAAGGATGGCTATTAGGAGGTTGTAAGTAATTCTGGTCTGAAGCTGGGAACTTATTTAATGTTACTCTAGACATACAGGAGAGGGAAAGAATTCACTTAGAGTAAAAACATTGAATAGCACATTAAGGTATAAAAGGAAAAGCAGGGTTGGAGAAATGGCTCAGCACTTTAGTGAACTGCCTGAATTTCCAGAGGCCCCTCCAGTTCCAGGGAACCAGACGCCCTCTTCTGGCTTCTGTGGCCACACTCACATGCATGACTTAACACTCTCCCTCTATCTCTCTCACACACAAATATGTGTAAATAAAAAAAAATAGAAATAAGGGCTGGACAGATGGCTCAGCATTTAAGAGCACTGGTTGCATGCTCTTCCAGAGGTCCTGAGTTCAATTCCTAGTGACCACATGGTGGCTCACAACCATCTGTACTGGAATCTGAAGCCCTCTTCTGGTGTGTCTGAAGAGAGACAGTGTACTCATATACATAAAATAAATAAATATTTTAAAAAATTTAAAAATAAGCTGGATGTGGTGGCACACACCTTTAATCACAGCACTGGGAGGCAGAAGCAGGTGGGTCTCTGAGTTCAAGGCCAGCTTGGTCTATGGAGTGAGTTCTAGGACAGCCAGGGCTACACAGAGAAACTCTGTCTCAAAAAAAACCAATTGATGATTGAAGTGGAACTTTCTGGTTTCTTAACAACTCAGTTGTGTCACTTGATGTTTTTCTGGAAGCTGCCTTGTGAGAGGGCATGTGACGTTTTGCTGAAAACAGATGCTTGAGAGGGCACACAATATTTAGAGAGAATATAAATGGAGCCCCACAAACAATGAGAGGATGCTGTTGCATCGATACGCCTCACAATGCTTCTCTTCTTCGCTGGTCTTCACTAGTCTTTGCTGGTCTTCACTTCATAGAGAGAAACATGCTGAAGACCTTCTCATGGTATTCCAGCTGATTCTGGCTGCTTCCACTGACTCCTGCCAATTTGGTGGAACCTTGCTGTTTCTGTTGGATCAAGCCACCACTACTGATTCATGTTTGGTGTTTGCTATTGAACTGGACTGCTGGTATCCTGACCACAGAGAGTGGAATCTTCCCAAAGAACTACTTCTAAACGGGTCCACAAACCCCTTTTCCTATTAACCTTCTTTCTTCTCTACTCCTGGTCAGTGGGCTAGAAGGGAGGTTGAAGTGTTTAAGAACCCTAAATAAAGTAGGTTTTGAAAAAAATCTAAGCCTACAGATGATGATGATGATAAAGATAAAGAAATATTTATGATGAAAACATTTTCTTTCTTACTCCCAGTCCAGTTCTGTAAATACATATACTCACAAGTACATACACACACTCAGAGATGATATAGAATGTGTGTGTGTGTGTGTGTGTGTGTGTGTGTGTGTGTGTGTGTGTGTTTGGTCTGAGGAGGTAGGCTAGCTAGCTGCCCAGCAAGCTCCAAGCCCTTATCTCAGTATCTCCAGCACTGAAGCCACACATGTATGGCCCTGTGTGTCTATCTTTTTTAAAAATAGATACTAGGGATCCAATCCCTAGACCTTGAGCTTTTGCTAAAAGCCCTCTGATTAGTAAACCATCTCTCTAGCCCCTTAGTTTTTTGAACAAGGTCTCTCACTGAACTTGGAGCTCACCAATTTGGGTAAACTGGCTGACCAGAGAACTCCAAGGATTCATCTAACTGTCCCACACTTGACCCCTGGGGCTAGGATCACAGAAGCAGGACCCAGGTCTGAAGTTCATACGAGTGACCGGAGAGCCCAACTCAGGTTCTCACTGCTGCTCAGCTAGAACTCTACTGTCTGAGCCCATCACCCCAGAACCTTGGCGTCAACTCTAGATGCATCTTTTCTGCTCTCTAAACCTACCTCAAATACTGAACCAGCAAAGTTTTCTCTTAAAGAAAATGTGGGATTGTTGTTGTTGTTGTTGTTGTTTGTTGTTTTGTTTCTGGGATTTTGGTGTTGTGTTGTGTTTGTTTGTTTGTTTGTTTTTGAGACAGTATTTTATTATGTAGGCTTGGCTGGGTTGGCACTCAGTAGGTAGACCTGGCTAGCTTTGACCTCAGATCTACCTACTTCTGCCTCCTGAGTGCTGGGCTTGAAAGTTTGTACCACTACACCTAGCTTGGATTAGGCTCTTGAAAATCTCTGGTCATAAAATTAATTATGGCTGGTGAGATGGTTCATTGGGTAAAAGTTTGCTTCCAAGCTTGGTAACCTGAACCCACATGGTAAAGGAACAACCGTCCTCTGAAGGCCACACATGTGCACACGCACCTGCACACACAAAAATATTTCACTACGGTTTGTAAATAATCATGGTGGTGGTGCACACCTTTCATCTTAGCACTTGGAAGGCACAGGCAGTGATCACTGAGTTCAAAGCCAGCCTGGTCTACAGAGCAAGTTCTAGGATAGCTAAGGCTACACAGAGAAACCCTGTCTCAAAAAATAAGAACATTAAAAAATTAATTCATTTTGAGACAAGGTCTCATTCTGTAGCTCAGGTGAGCCTTGAACTGGAGATGCTTTGTGCCTTTGCTTCCTGAGTGCTGGGATCACAGTGTACAAGTATTTTTAATTGATCAGTACAGAAGCTGTTCTATGTATGTTTCTACTTAGTCTCACCTTCTGGAATGCATTGTGTTGGTTCTGTAACACTGAACTCACAGGTAACTCATGCCTGAGGGAAGCTTATACACTGATGTTTTCTCTGCTCAGGAACTCCAGACAGCACTTCCACATGATCCTGAGGATCATTTTAAATAACAACCCTGCCAAGCATGTGTCACACTAAATATAATACTTTAGAGAAAGAGATGCTTATTTATGGAGTAAGCCAGGGGCCCAAAGAGAAGCCGTGTTACCTCATTTGGCCTCAGCTGGTAACAGAATAGCCAGTGACATTTTTTTTTTTCTGCTGTATGTATTTCCATGAATGACCATGCAAGCACTCTACATCTTGTTTGGGCGATTAAAAATTAGCATTAACAAGTTAGATGAACTGGCAAATACGGAATCAAATAACGAGAGTCACTGTGTATGGAGAGAGGCCCAGCTCTGTGGGCACGTGACCTGTGCTGTTTCGTAGCAGCCCCGCTCTGGAGGGTCCCAGGCTTGCTTCAGTGCTTTGCTGTTGTTATTGAATGGGAACTCTTGTGAACAAGGGCTCCTGTCATTTAATTTTGCACTTAGCTATAAACTATGGAACTGTTCCTGTGCGTGTAATTTCACGAATGAGATCGTATACACATCGCTCTAAACTTTGCTTCTCTTGTGTGCTCTTCTGTCTTTTCCTTCTTTAAAGAACTCTGGCAATCATCTCTTAATTACATATACAAATCTGCTTCCTTCTAACAGCCCAACACCCATAGTACAGGTAGGTAGGTGAACTGTAATGTATGTATTGACTCTCCTATCATGCATGACCCTTACTTTATGCATACATACATAAATGTTTTGGTGTTTTAGAAATCACTGATCTGGGCGTGGGAGCAATCATCTTGTAATCCCTGCATTTTAGAGGCAGACCAGAGGGTCAGGATAGGCTCAAGGCAGTCTAATATATGCAGCCAGCACCATATAGAAACATGGCATTAAAAAAGAGAAAGAGGAAGGGGAAGATGGAGAGATGGCTAAGCAGTTAAGAGCATTTGTTGCTCTTTTAACAACCCAGGTTCAGTTCCCATCACCCATAATGCTGCTCACAACCATCTCTAATTCTATTTTTTTGTGTGTGTTTTTTTTCAAGACAGGGTTTCTCTGTGTAGCCCTGGCTGTCCTGGATCTCACTCTGTAGACCAGGCTGGCCTCGAACTCAGAAATCCACCTGCCTCTGCCTCCCAAGTGCTGGGATTAAAGGCATGCACCACCGCTGCCCGGCCATCTCTAATTCTAGAACCAGGGAATTTGATACTGTTTTTCTGACTTTCATGGGCAACTGGTATGTACATGGTACACAGACATACATGCAAGCAAAACACCCATGCGCATAAGGTAAAGATAAATCTTTTCTTAAAAAAAAAAAAAGGAAAGAAAAATGCTGAAAGGACCGTGTATCTTCACACACAGCATGTGCTTTGTCAGATCTCAGAATTATATTCATCCGCTGCTGTAGTGGTGGGGTTTGTCACTGAGTCAAAACATAATTGTATTTCAAATGACAGTTATTGGGTGGTTGCTCACCAAAAAGATTGAGATTTTTTTCACCCCTACCAAGGACACTTGAGAATGCCTATTTTCTCACAGTGTTAGTGTCAGACATTTGCCAACCTTAAAACAAAACAAAATAAACAAACAAAACAACAACAAAACACTGCTAACCTGATAGACCAAAAAAAAAGACCTCTTGGAGATGTTCTGATTGGATCTGTTTGATTATGTGTGAAGCAGGGTGCTTTCCTCTGTTTTGTATTGGCCATGTTCTTTTTGTGAAACTACTAGTAGGAACAAAATGCATCTTGTTTCTTTCCTTTGTTCATCTTTCCATTAGATTCCTTGTCTTTAGTTGATGATGGTGCCAGAGACTTGGTACCCAAGGCCTTGTACATAGAAACTGTTCTACCGTTGAGCTCCAGTGGACTTGGCAACAACAGTGCTTTGATTAGGCTCCTCCAGAAAGAATTCACATAGTGACAGGTCCTCCTCTTGAGCTTAGGGTGTCAAGGTCTTTTTGTTTTGTTTTGTTTTTTTTGGGGGGGGTTTCGAGACAGGGTTTCTCTGCATAGCCCTGGCTGTCCTGGAACTCACTCTGTAGACCAGGCTGGCCTCGAACTCAGAAATCTGCCTGTCTCTGCCTCCCAAGTGCTGGGATTAAAGGCATGTGCCACCACCGCCCAGCAGGGTGTCAAAGTCTTACAATCAAAATTTCATTAGGAACTGGAGCAGGTAGCCCAGGCTAGCCTTGAACTCCCTGTGTAGCCAAGAATGGTCTTGAACTCGTTCTTGTCTTTCTTCTACCTCCCAAGTACTGAGATTATAGGCATGTGTCACCATGCCAAGGTTATTATCACTTAGGGGGTGTGTTATTTAGACAGGACCTCATTATTTAGCCCAATCTTGGCCTGAATTTATGAAAATTCTCCTTCATTGGCCTCTCAAATGCTGGTATTACAGCATGTACCACTATGCCCTGCTCAGTTTTCCAATTCTTTATATCTTAATATTAATAGTATGACATATTTATAACAATTACTGCTATTTGCTAAAGGCCAAACTTTATTTTCTTTTCTTACTTTCTTTAAATTATGTGTGTGGTGTTTTGCCTGCATGCATGTCTATTCCTCATTTGTGTGCCTGGTATCTGTGGAGACCAGCAGGCAGCGCTGCATACCCGAGACTGGACGGAGACCAGCAGGCGGCGCTGCACACCCGAGACTGGACGGAGACCAGCAGGCGGCGCTGCATACCCGAGACTAGACGGAGACCAGCAGGAGGCGCTGCATACCCAAGACTAGACATACAGTTTTGAGCTGTTGCGTGGGTGCTAGGAATGGAACCCTGGTCCTCCAGAAGAGTACCCTGTGCTCTCAGCCCCAGAGCCATCTCTCCAGCCTCCTTCATTTCTAATTTAGTGTCTTCTTTCTGTTCCAGGATCCTATACAGGACACCATATATAGATTTTTTCATTTTACTTATTCATATTTGTTTCGACTGCTCGGTTGTAGCAGAGGAATTTCTGCTGCTTCTGCACAGCTGTCGTTTCCAATCAGCTTGCTGAGTAGTCAGAGTAAGACTCCTTCTGTTCCAGTCCTGTCCAGGACACAGAATCGGCCAGAGCTGGAATCCAAGCTGCTAGCCTTTGCTGCCGCCTCCTTCTTTTCTCTTCTCTAGGCTCTTAGAGATTCCCTTCTTTCCTCTTTTTGTGCTCTGCACAATCTGACTTAAGCCTAGCAATGACCAATCTTCTCCAAAGTCAGTGTTCCCAGCCTGCTTTCCCCAAGGCTGGGATCACTCCAAATAGTCCATAAAGTTGCACTGCATTTAAGTATTTGTTTTAAATGTTCCATATGAACATTTAAACATATATGTTCTATAGTAAGGGTAGGTACCAGGTTGTTTGTTAGTTTGGTTTGGTTTTTTTTCCTTTGATTTTTAAATTTATTTTGATTTTATTTGTGCATGTGTCAGGGGTAGGGGGTATGTATGCATATACATGTAGGTGCCCTTAGAAGCCAGATGAGGGTATCTGTAGTTACAGGCAGTCTGTGAGCTGCTAAATGTAGGTACTGGGATCCAAATTCCTGTCCTTGTGATTGAGTAGCAAGCTCTTTTAACTACTGAGCCATCTTACTGAGCCCTAGTTTGGTTTTTTATTAATATAATCATTATTTTGTTTGATGTTTATGATGTTTTGCCTTCGTGTATGTCTGTGCACCACATGCGTGCCTGGTGCCTTCAGAGGCCAGAAGAGAGCACTGAATCAAATGGAACTATGGTAGGTACTTTATAAACGTGAACTGAACGAGTGGCTAAGTCTATGTTGTCAGCAGATAAATCTTTTCTGGTGAACTCATAGGACTTTGCCATCTTATTGTTATAGTTGATTTTGTTATTAGGTTTTACTTTAGATTTTATTTACTTGATGTATATGTATGTTTTACCTGTATGTATGTATGTATGTATGTATGCCCATGTGCATGCTTGATGCCCCAGGAAGTCAGTCAGAAGAGGGCATCAGATCCCCTGGAACTAGAGTCTCAGACTCTAGGTTGTGAGCCTCCATGCAGGTCTAAGAAGTGAGCCTGGGAAGCAGCAGCCACTCTAACCACTGAACCATCTCTCCAGCCCCTCTGGCTTGGTTCTTTTGAGACAGGGCTCCACTCAGTAGCCCAGGCTGCTCTAGTTTACAGCAATCCTCTGATATTACAGGTATGAGCCACAATGCCCATTTTCCTAATTGCTAGTCTCTAGTATAATTCCAAGCAAAGAGTCACTCTTCATATTTGGGTGATTGAGGGCTGTGAGAAGTGGAGACAGGAACTCTGGGGCGGAGCGGTGATGCGCTGGGGAAGCTCGTGTACCTACTCTGTGCCCCAATCAGATGAGATGCGCAGGTGCAGAGACCCAGAAAAAGTGGGAAACAGATTTGGTTTATGGATGAGAGGCCAGGGTTGACAGAGTTGAGAGTTGTCTTGATTTAAAAGCAAAAGTAGACAGAAGTATGAATGTGAATGTGCCCCTGAGGGAGAGTAGCCAGGGAGAGAGGAAAGGAAAGACCTTTCCCACGGTTAGGGAACAGGGAAGAAACACCCACAGAGAGTTCAGGGGAGGGCATGGAGCTGGCGAAGATTATAGACACCACAGCAGTGGCAAAGCCAAGGAAAAAAGAGGACACACACCTCGGAATGACCCACGAGTTACCGACGGGCGGCATCAAGAGTCTAGCTTTTAGTTTCCCCACAGAAAGAAGCACAAGAACTCACTCAAGCCAGGCGGGCAGAAGACACTATCTTTCGACTTCTACTCCATGCCTAGAGCCTGAAACAGTGTGACACCTGGTAGCAGCAATTCAGTAAACATGCTGAAGAACAGGACTTCAGTCTAGATGCTAGGAGGATAGGCTGGCAGGACAAAGGAGGTCCTTTGTCTCCTAGTCCACAGGGAATATTGAAATAAGAAAAATCTCATGCCTAATATCCTCAAGCAATGGGAACCAGGGCAGAAATCCCTCCTGCTTCCACACTGAGCAGCCACTGTGAGCTGGCCCAGAATTCCCACTGAGCACTTTCTCGGTCCTCTGCATCCCTGCTGAGCCCTGTGTTCAGTGAAGAGAGAGAGAGACAACCGTGTAGTGACAAGATTGCTGTTAATGAGCTAGTGAGCACCTGCCAAGCGGGTGGGTAGCACGTTGGCTTTCTTTCCTGACTACTTTTGCAGAAAATTTTTTTTTGTAAGTGACTCATCTTGTTTCATTACCCAGAGTACAAATTTGTGAGCTAATAAGAGGTCAAAACTCAGAGAAAACAGATCCACCCTGCACCTCCAAATTCTACACTTGTTATCTCGCCTGTAGGAGGGATTCCACAGATGTACACACACACGGGAACTTTCCCACAGTACACTTTGCATTTGAAGTTTACCATATTCAAACATACTTTAATAAGCTATTTTCTAAAAAGAAAAAAATCCAAGTAAAAATTTTAAATCACACAACTTAGACATTTAATTTACATATGCTTATTTGCATATAAAATGCATCTAATTCATGTTTGTGTTCAAATACATTTGTTTTGAAATAAGATTTTCCCCTCTTTTTGGTGAAAAGGAAGAAAGCCAGGGCCTCTCCCGTGATACACAGTTCTCTACCTCTGAACTACACCATAGCCTTAAAATTAAGTAATTATTTTCAGGGGAAACAAAGGACAGCCCAGAGAGGCAAGATATAAAGCCTGCCATTGTGGAATTTCTAGACATTCCAGGATAAGAACCTCTCCCTTCCCTGAGAACCAAAGAAGAAAAGTATTTTGTTAGTGGGGTTGAGAACTTTTACAAACTTTTTGTTATTTTTATTTAACTGCTTGGCTTCATCCTTGTTGCCAATCTTTGTCTCTAATCTGCAGAAAACCCTCCCCGTTACAAACCCAAGGAAGAGAAAGCTGGATGCTCTGTGGTTCTGCTGCCCCAGGGTTCCATTGCTATAGGTGTGCTATGGGATGTGAAAGACCAGTGTAACCCACCCACCTCCTAGATGAATCCAGGGCCCAGTTCCCAGTTCCCCGAGTCTAGAATGTAGCAAGCAATCAGAGCTCAGCAGAGGAAAGCTTAACAGGACTTTCTGAAGAGTGTTTGGAAATCATTCTCCTCAAATTTAAATTCTAGTGGTCAAGCTTTAAACAGTTCTGGTTGGGTCTCCATTATTGTCGTCTCTGGGCTTTAATGACAGACCACAAACACAAACACTTCTGAGGGCTGTTTCTAATCCTAGAGACAGGGCTGTTTCTAATCCTAGAGACAAGTTAGTTGTTCGTTCCTGCTACTGCTGCTGCACCACTTCTTCTTCTTCTTCTTCTTCTTCTTCTTCTTCTTCTTCTTCTTCTTCTTCTTCTTCTTCTTCTTCTTCCCTCTTTCTCTTCCACTGCCTCTTCTCCCTCTTCCCCTTCTCCCTCTCCCTCCTCCTCCCCCTCCTCTCCTCTCCCTCTCTCCTTCTTCTTCCTCTTCCTCCTCCTTCTTCCTCCTTCTTCCTCCTCCTTCCTTCTTCCTCCTCCCCCTCCTCCTCCTCCTCCTCCTTCTCCTCCTTCTCCTCCTTCTTCTCCTTCTTCTAGATTTAGTGTGAGTGCATGTGTCTGTGTGTGCTGTGCCTGTGATATGTCTGTGTACCACATACATGAAGTATGCAACGAAGCCAGAGGCCAGAAGAGTGCATCAGATCCTTTAGAAGTGGAGTTATAAGTGATGGTGTGTTGCAATGCCAATGCTGAAAACTGAACTCGAGTCCTCTGCAGGAGAAGCCAATGTTCTTAACCACTGAGCCATCTCTCCAACTCTTGCACATCCCAAAACAAAAAGCTCTACTTTTAAAGGAGCAAGGAGTTAGATCATTACATTTATGTATTTATTTGTAGGAGGAGGTATGCCACCATGTACGCATGGAGGTCAGAGGACAAATTATAGGAGTTAGCTCTCCACCATGTGGGTCCTTGGGATCAAACGCAGGTCATCAAACTGAGGTCATCAGGTTTGGCACCTGAGAGCCTTAGCTGTTTTTCATTGTTGCTTGCTTTGGTTTTTGAAGTAGGGTCTCACTCTGTAGATCAGCCTAACCTCAGTGTAGGAAGCCGTGGCGGGTGCTGGCAAAATCCGCCATTGGAACATGGCACTGGCTTCCGGGATTCTTCCTAGTAAACAAGTAAATTGCGCATGTGCCATGGTAAAAGCCCGCCAAAGTTAAAGCCCTTCCCACGGCGTTTTGGCGCGCAACGAGTAAGCAGCCAATCAGAGGTGAATACACCGCTCTAAGGGTATATAAGCAGTGCTTTTCCCGGGCCTGGCGTCTTCTTCCACCATTTTGTTTTTGGGAATAAACGTGTTCCAATGGAAGGATCCTGATGTGTGTGCGTGTGCGTTCTTGCTGGCGAGACGATTACACGCGCGTCTCACACCTCAGACTTGTACCAATCCTCCTGCCTCAGTCTCCAGAGTGCTGGGATTAGGTATGCCCTACTGCTTCTCAGTTTTGACTTGAAATTCAAAAAGTCTTGAGGAAGTCAGCTGCCTGAGGAGGTGGGTAATACATCAGTATTTACTTTGTATGTTGGAGCTAGTCTGTTCCGTATAGCTCACTCATGACTGTGGAGGGAAAACTAACTTCTTGAATCAACAGGCCTAAACTACAGGAGGCTCTGGGCCAAAGGTACCTGTCATTATTTTCTAGTCTTTTAGCCTTTGACTCAAAGACACCTCCACAGAGGGACACCCCACCCCAACACCCACCTTTACTTGTGTTCCTCTGATCTTAGTTTTTAAAGATACCTTTATTGCTGTTATCAGCCTATGAATATATTCAGTAATCTACCTGTATTTTTGTCTTGCCTTTTATAATACAATCTCCATAAAACCTCTGCCCTCTTGAGTTCAAGGCCAGCTAGGGCTATATAGTGAGACCTCACACACACACACACACACACACACACACACACACAGGGGAGGAGAGGAAGAACAAGAAGAGAAGAGGAAAGAGGAGGAAGAGGAGGAGGAGGAGAAGAAGAAGAAGAAGAAGAAGAAGAAGAAGAAGAAGAAGAAGAAGAAGAATTGTCCTGCCTCAGCCTTTCAAGTGTTGTGATTACTGTTGTACCATCACACAATCAGGAACTGAGATCTTACCTTCTGTATCACAACAATAACATAAGATATTGTCCTCCAAAAGTTGTCACCATCCTAAACCCAGGAGGCTCTTCATTTGTTATCTTACAAGACGAAAAGTATTGTCAAGGTGTGATTAAGTTAAGGATTTTGAACCTAGATTTGGTAGCCCATGCCTATAATTCCAGAGAGGCTCAGGCAGGAGGATGGCCACAAATTCAAGGCTAGCCTGGGAAACGTGGTGGGTGGGTTCATGGCAACCCCAGGCTACATTTGAAACTCTATCTAGAAAAGAATCTTGAGATGGGGAGATTATTCCAGAAGGAGGAAGGAACTTAATACTCAGAGAAAGCTAGATCAAATTTAAGGATGCTTCTGACTATATCAGCCTATTAAATTTAACTAGCTTATCTGAGCAAAGACCAATTTGTGAATGAGGAAGCACTCAGGACTAGAAGCCATTCAGGCTTTTATAGGCTGCATACAGAAGCAAACTAGAAAAATCACTTTTTGATTGGCCAGAGGCCGGTGCCTGCCTTATTTGGGCATGGTGTGACACGTTGGTAGCCTGTGATTAACTGAGACTGGGGTCCTGCATTCCCCTAAATTAGGATTCAGTTTGCTTACATGTTCAGTTAGTTTACAGTTTATTACTACATAGGAACTCGAAGTATGGAGACAGCCTGAGGCTAATGACCTCCTCCTTAATTTAACAATGCTACCTTGCTGGCTTTAAAGATGTTTAAAAGGGCTGGGAGCCAAGGAATGCGGAGAGACAAGAAAGCCAGTCCTCCCCAGAACTTTCAGACTGCACAGAGCCTTGCTGAAAGTGGGAAGTTAGGATTTTTGGCCAGAAATGTGAGATAGTAAATTTGTGGGTTTTTAAAGCAGCTAAAGTTGTGATGATTTGTTGTAGCAACTAAAGAAAGCTAATGCACACGCAGTCCCCAACAAGCAGAAGGTACCTCATAAACATCTGTTTCTTAACTAACTTCATCTTGAACCTCAGTCAATACTTAAAAGATTTTTCATTTAACTTTTGGTTTTGATTTTTCAAGACAGGGTTTCTCTGTGTAGCCCTGACTGTCCTGTAACTCACTCTGTAGACCAAGCTGGCCTCAAACTCAGAGATCTGCCTGCCTCTGCCTCCCAAGTGCTGGGATTAAAGGTGTGTGCTGCCACCACAATTTATTTATTTATTTATTTACTTAAAAAATCTTTTTCTGGAGACAGTTTCTCTAGGAGTTCTGAATGTCCTGGAACTAATCTGTAGACAGTCCATGAAGTCACAGAGATCTACTTCTGCCTCCCGAGTCCTGGGATTAAAAGCATGCTCCCATTGGCCCAGGGACTTGCTGGGAGGCAGAAAGGAGGGTTTTTTTGGTGTGGTGAGCCTAGAATGCCAGCACTTGGTGGGGGGGGGGGACACCAGCAGAAGAATCACAAGTTCTAGCCTTGTGACATCTCAAAACAACAATGAAACAAACAAAAAGGGCAGAAGGTAGA
>NW_021620675.1:2736487-2805909 GCF_004785775.1 Grammomys surdaster
CTAAATGTGTCACTACATGTTCCTTTCTCTCTGTAATAGCAGCCTTGCTTTTTTTTTTCTTTTTTCTTTTTTTTCTGATGAGAGTCTCTTACTCTTGACATCATGGCTGTTTTTCTTCTTGTCTGGTAATCCCTACTGACACAGAGTTCAAAGCACTCAAGTGGCAGTCATAGACTGTCTTTTAATGTGTGCAAATTGCTAGAAAGAATTTGAGCCTTTGGGGATTAGAATTTCTAACCCTGCAGAACTAGGAAGCACAAAGTCCTCTAGGAAGTCAGAGGACAGCTTCATGAAGAGTTCTCTCCATCTACCTTTATGTGGGTTCTGGGAAGTGAACTGAGTCTGCCATCCTTGAAAGGCAAGTGCCTTTACCCACAGAGCCATCTCACTGGTCCCAGAGTGTCAGTCTTTTGGGTGACTAGGTATATGGGTCTGAGCAGTGTTTCTGGTGAGGAAAGAGGCTGCCTTCAGAACCTAAAGGCCCTATCAGGCTCTATGAATTCTTTTTGCTGACGGGACCAGAGGTGCGGCAGCTTGTCCTTGTTTAAGTCAGGGTCTCACTGTGTAGCTGTGGAAGTCCTAGAAATTGCACAGATTCTCCTGCCTCTGTCTCTGAGATGACAGGCATGTACCACAACGCCCAGCAGCAATGGTGCCTTTTACATTGAAACAGATGTCCCATAAGTACTGGATTCTTAAAAATGTCACCGGTGTTGCAGGCCCCACTTACTTCTGTGTCCAGGAGGTCATATATGCCAGTTACTCTTGCTCAGCCTAACTCATTAGTATGATGCCATCCATGGGATGTCCTAGCAGGTTGTTCTAAGAAGCTTCACCGACAGCTGGCCTTTGGCTAGGGTGCTGGTTTGTTTTTTTTTTTTTTTGTCATGCTTAGTGGAGTTCTAGGTGTGAGTGACAGTTCAGATGTCCAACAACCCTCCAAATGCCTGTGTCTCCTCTCCTGTGTATATTAAAGAGGAAATATCACAAGACCCACTTTGGAAGGATGGATCTCAAATCAGTAATGTATTGCTCACACATTACTGCTGTTGTCAGTCTTCATGAACAGTCTACCAGTCAATGAGATTGAGGTCTGAAAATTGACTCAGGTCAGGAAGCTAATCCAGGGGCTATGAGTTTAAAAAGTAAGCAATCAAAAACTCTGGCTCTTTCCTCAGCTTTCTGTCCACCCACCCATCCTTGCTTGCTTTGCTTTTTAATGTGTGTGCTTGGGGGTGCACCTGCGTGTGTATGGAGGTCGGAGGTCACCTTATATTTTGAGACACCATCTGTCACTGAATCTAGAGCTTACCAATTAATTGAGGATGACTGACCAGCAAGCCTGGGGGATGTTCCTTGTCCCAGCTCCCCTACTGCTGGGACAGTAGGAATCTGCTGCTGCAGCTGAGTTTTAGGAAGGCAGCCATGTTGTTCATCACTATACCACCAATCCACCATTGTACCCAGTCTTGTTTTCCTTTTCTTCTGGGAACCAAGGGTCCAAACTAAAGTCCCCAAGTTTGTGTGGCAAGCACTTTACATTTTCAACAGTACCCTTGTTTAGCTCCCCATCTGTTTTGCTGTGAGAGATGGTTCTATTAACCATTTATTTCCATTCACAGTGTCAGACTCCTCTGGCTGCCGTTCTAGTCTTACTAATCACTACAGTAAGTTCCACCCCCACCCCAGAGTTAAATGCAAGCAGCTCCTATCTCACCAGACCATCTCTGCTGCTACAAAAGGGCCAGGCTAGAGACAGTGCCGTAACCTCTTTGCTCTAACTTGCAGATAGAGGCTACCGTAAGCTTTTTGGTGCTGTTGCTACTTCTCTTCCCAGCGCATTCCTGGGGCACTAGTAATCACAACTGTAATTCTGAAAGCATTCTTTGGTAGGGCTTCTGGCATCTTAAGGTCAACTCTGGTCTGCATACTTCCACGGAGTATTTAGTCTTTTCTTTCCCCAGTTACCAGACCCGTCAGGTATTTGACTTTCTCTCAGCAAGGGGATCACTTCCTGTTTGCAGGACTCCCTGAGGTATGTCCTTACCAGGATGTTAATCCTACTACTCCAAGAAAGTGACGCCATCTACACCAGGGTTGGTGATACATGTCTGTTCGTCCCAGCACCTGAGAAGTAGAGGCAAGAGGTTTGGGATTTCAAGGCCTTAGGTTTTTTGTTTTTTGGTTTTTGTTTTTTTGTTTTTGTTTTTTTTTTTTTTAAAGACATACACACAAGCTATGCAAGAGTAGGATGCTCCTATGTATGGTGAAGAAGAAGGGCTATTGTAGATATGAGGCAGAGACATCTCAAAGTGTTCAGAATGAACTGGGCCATGAAGAGGGAGGGGAAAGCAACAGAGGAAGAGAAGAGAGGAGAGGAGAGGGGAGGGGAGGGGAGGGGAGGGGAGGAGAGGAGAAGAGAGAAGAGGTGAGAAGAGAAGAGAGAAGAGGTGCTGGAGATCAAGTGTCCAAGAGATCTCACAACCAAAATGGCTGAAATTATATAAAAGTCAGAGAGGCCGAGGAGAGGGTTTAGGGTAGGGGGCAGGGTATGCCAGCCAGGAGAGATGCTGAGAGAGCCTGGTGGTCAGCGGTCCCTTTGATATGTTAAATAGGCACTTCAGTAAGCCATTAGTCCAGAGGCCGAACAGAGTAGACTCTGCTTTCACAGCCTCCCAGAGGCCTGCCCTGCTCTCGGCAGAGTCCCCAGCTACTTCTCAATTCTAACCACTCAGATATTTTGAGGCCTAGTCCCTTTCTCCCATTACAGGGCCTATTATAGCCCCACTGGACTGTGCTGCAACTGAGCCTTAATTAGAATTCTGGTAGGCCAGAGAGATTCTGAGCAGGAAGAGGCGTTTGCAATGTCTCCTTCCCGTGGGGGAGAGTTTTAGCTCTTAACAGACAAGAGTAGGCACCCCTCTTAAGACTCAGAGAAGTGTAGGCAACCAAAACCTTTTCTGTGCCCTCCTAGATCTTCATCTCGTGCTTAGGGATTCCTGGCTTTCCCACTCAGGACCCTGAGCTTGATTGCAGATGGGCCTCTGGGAACTCTGGAGTCAGGAGTTTGGTCTTCAGATATTTTGCAGTCACCCACTGCTGTAGATAAGGGCCTCTTTGTAAGCCATCAAAGAGGCCCTCTGGTCCTCACAGTTAATTTTCAATGTTTGTTAGCTGCTCTCAGCTTTTCATTATCTCCAGGCAGGGCTCAAAGCAACTTAATAACAGCCAGCCAATTCCATGCTCTCTGTGTTCACGGCTATCTCTCTGCCTGAAATTGTTGCAGGATAGGGCTCTCCCACTTCACCTTCAGGGACAAGGTTAACATACAGGCCAACTCCTCCCAGAACCTATCTGTACGTTATCCTATCTAGAAGGTTTTTTGTTTGTTTGTTACCCAGAATCTCACTTATGTTGCCTAACCTGATCTTGAACTCTTGGTCTTAAGGGAGCCTCCTGCCTCAGCCTTCTGAGGGGGCAATAAATGTGTACCAGGAGGGGTTCTTATTCTTTTCTTTTTGAGACAGGGTCTCTCTACATAGCCCTGGCTGTCCTGGAACTCACCAGGTAGATCAGGTAAATAATGCTTCTTCTTCTTCTTTTTTTTTTTTTTTTTTTTTTTTTGACAACTTTTGAAACAACAGAATCCATTCAAGTGGTCTTTTGGAAGCAGGTGCTAAGACAAAGCTGTTTTGGGCAATAATGTCTGTGTAGGACAGAGAGGAAGCAGGAACAGACAGCTTGAGTCTTTGATGCAGACCCAATACCTTTCACTGAAGTGGACATGAGAAACAAAATCAAGCAAGCCAGACCTCAAGCCACGGTGCAGATCCTACTAATGGGAAGCTCTAGAGCAGAGAGAGCCCTTAAGGAGAGTCCAGCAGAGGGCAGAAACTGCCAGTCCCCTCTCTCCCACTATCAAGCTGTGCTCACTGACTAGGGGCCTCTGGGAAAAGGGCTGTCTTAGCTTTGACACTGGAGCAGATCCCAAAGCCAGTGAGGAAGATCAGATTCTCTTTTAAAGGAGCCAAAGCTGCTCTGTCAGGTGTCTTATCTCCAAATCCACCCCCAACACACACACACACACACACACACACACACCGTTTTGCATGTGTTATTTATGAATGTTCCCACACGTGTACCTATGGCTGTGGTTCTTCAGGAAGCCTCATCACCTTTGTTTTTTGAGACAAAGTCTCTCATTGCTCCTGAATACCTAGAATACCAAGTAGGCTATGCTAGCTGGCCAGTGAGCTCCAGGAATCTGTCTGTCTCTGGGATTACAAGTATACACACACACTGCACCCAGCTTTTTAACTGGGCTCTGGGGAATTGAACTTAGGGTCTCACACTTGCAAAGTAAGTGCTTTCTTGACCGAGCTATCATCTCATCCCAGTCTCTGTTACTTCTGCCTGTCAACTTGCCTCTGTAGTATGAAATGTAAACTTCGAAAAAAAAGTTCAGATGAAGCAAATCAATCAGTACACTTCCGCCAAAACCCTGACACGGTAGACAGGGAAGACTGGAGGAATTCTGAGGAGCTGGGGATGTGTGTACAGATTTCAGTTGCCAGGCTCAGCTCCTTCACTGACAGGAGAAGGGAAGAGGTGGGAGGTGGAATCAGCTGTTGTTTGGGTGTGTGTGGGGGGAAGCTGGCTGTCTATTCAGAAGGTTGTTTTAACAACACTGAAAAAAAATTATGTGGAAAAAGCCTGTTCTTGTCATTCCGTCAGAATTAGGCATGTATGGCTTTCTTTCAAAGGACGCCCTTACTTGCAGTTTACACTGGGAACTTTGAAGACACTGGATTTAATTGCCCAGGGTATTAGAGATACCCTGGTAGTGCTGGAGGGCAAAGGTGATGGAGGATGGGGGCGGAGCAAGTAGCTTCCAGGTGGGTCTTTCTCTTGCCCGGGAATGAGGAAGGGTGGCTTGGAATTCTTTGTTCTGAAGAGTCATCTGCTAGTGGAAGGACGAGCTGGGACAGAACATAATACACCTGCCCTTAAGAGTTCCTAAGAAGAATATGACAGTGAGCTTGGTGTGTGTGACAAACTGTTATACCAGCACTCAGGATATAGAGGCAGAGAGATGGCCATGAGATCAAAGATAAATACATGAATAAAAATATGGATATAAAATTCTGGATTTTTTTTTTTTTTTGGACAGGGTCTAACTGTAGAGCCCTGGTTCACCTGGAACACAGAGATGCCTCTTCCTCCTGAGTGCTGGTTTGAGGGGCATGTGATACCACAGCCAGCTTGGGCCCCTCTTCTTAATTCTCAGAGGAAGCTGGGGATGGATGACTGTAAAGAACTGAGATGAGTTGGCTGGAGCTAGAGCTCTCCCAGAGGTGGTTAGGACATGGTGTCTTGACTCCAGAGTCGGGGCTCTGCTCGGAGGTCACTGGTCTCCACGGCTCTACTTCTCAGGCTAAGCTGGGAAGACTTGAGAAATGGGTGAGGGGAAGGAAATGCCTTTTGGAGACCCTTGGATGTCCTTGACCGCAAAGTTGGAAGAGCATATGAAGTATTACCTTTCCCCTTCCCTCTCATCCTTCCTTTCCTTCCCGACTCCTCTGTCTCCCTCCCACCTTGCTTTGTTTTCCTTACTTTCCTATTGCTATAAGATACTGTGACCAAGGCAGTTTACAGAAGAAAGAGTTTATTTTGGCTTTACAGTTTCAAAGAGTTAGAATCTGTGACCATCATGGTGAGGAGTATGACGGTGGGTAGGCGTTGTGCTGGAGCTAAGAGCTCACATCTTGATACATAGTAAGAGGCAGAGAGAGAGATACTGGGAGTGGCCAGAGTCTTTGGAAACTTCAAACCCTGTCCACAGTGACATACTTTCTCTAACAAGGCCACACCTCCTAATCCTTGCCAAACAGTTTCATTAACTGTGGACCAAGTATTCAAACATATGAGCCTACAGGGACAATTCTCATTCAAACTACCACATTTTCACTCTGGAGCCTAGATTAGCCCAGAACTCACTATGTGATCCAGGCTAGCATTGAATTTGTGGCAGTTTTCTTGCCTCAGTCTCTTCCGTGGTAGGATTATGTGCCTGGTTCATCTGTGACCATATTTAAAAATTATCTTTCCTAACCATACTAAGGAAGAGACATTCAACTCAATCAGGAAAAGCCAACGTGTTAGTGTAAACTATTATTGTTAAAGACTACATATTTAGGTATGCACGATGGTTCACACCTGTAATCTAAGTACTCAGAAGGAGAAGGCAGGGTTGTCATGAATTCAAGGCCTGCCTGAGTTACATAGTGAGTCTGAGGTTTGCTTTGGCCACATAATGAGACTCTTGTTTCCAAAAATTAAATAAATAATAACCATAATAAGCTATGTAAGTAAAGCTCAAGAACTAAACAATGAGAAATATCCTGAAAATGCTTCTAGGTAATGGTCTCTGGTTCTGAGGAACCAGCCTGCCTCCATCTTGGGCTTGAAAACCATCTTACTGTAAAGACAAACTAGGTTTGTTCTTGTTTATGATTAAATCTCTGTTTCTCAAGGATTGGGTTATACCCCCTGTAATCTTAACTACAAGTAGTTCTGTACTGCCTGTTTTAGGAATGGCAATCATGCTTTTGTTCCAAAGAGTTGTTTATAACCATCTTGCAACCCTACCTTTGTTTCATAAGGTTGTATAACTACCATTGTTATGAGTATATGTTGTTATGACTACCTTGTTCTGCCCACCTTGCAAACATGTCTTTGTTCAGGAGGGACTAACTTGTTATGCTTATGTTCTGTTCCTATAACTCTGCCTGTTTTGCCCACCAAATCTCCCATTTAGAACTCCCCTGCCCATGATTTATAAAAGTCTTGTCTTGTCTCCTTTACTTCCAATGCTGGCCTCTCAAACCCCGCCTTAGGGGAGTCAGTCCATGTCCATGAATAAAAAAGCTTGCTTTAATTAATTTAGCCAAGGTGGTTTCGGTCTGTGGCCTTTCTCCTCCCATCTCTGGGATTAACAGTCCCCTTTGCTTTGCACTGCCCTAGTGTACAAGGCTGGCCACCTCCATTAAGCCTTGCCATTGCATCTGTCATACAGACCTAGCTTAGCCTTCTGCCAGGCCTCAGCTGTCTTGCTCCAAAGCCTTCAGTAAGTGGAGTGTCTTGGTGTACTCTTGCAACCTCATGGCTCTGAGGCTGAGGTTGCAGGATGGAGACGGCCAGCCTGTTATGGTTTGAATATTCTTGGTCCAGGGAGTGGCACTATTTGGAGGTGTGGCCTTGTTGGAATAGGTGCATCCCTGTGGTCGTGGGCTTTAAGACCCTCATCTTAGCTGCCTAGAAGTCAGTATTCTGCTAGCAGCCTTCAGATGAAGATGTAGAACTCTCAGCTCCTCCTGTACAATGCTTGTCTGGATGCTGCCATGCTCCCACCTTGGTGAGAATGGACTGAACCTTTGAACCTGTAAACCAGTCCCAATTAAATGTCCTTTATAAGACTTGTCTTTGTCATGGTGTCTGTTCACAGCAGTAAAACCCTAACTAAGACACTGGACTACATGTAAACTGTACAGTTTATCTTGGTATTTAATACCCTTTATCTTCCCACTACTTCCCCGTTCCTTTGCTTATGCTATAGGCTCCCTTCTCCTTCTGATCCCCTCAGCAAACATGTCTTTCTGCTCCTGGCCATTGTACATTCTCTTATTACTATTCATCTTTCTTTAGATTTTTTTTTTTTCTAGGCAGGTGCTCCCTTGTGGCACCCTTCCTCCAACTGGTTGAACCCCGAGCCGTAGACATGACAGGCAATACTTTTCTACTGAGCCAAATCCTCTGCACATGGTAGGCAAGCACTCTTCTGAAACACAGACTACTAAAATATCTGTTTTCCTTTCTTTTTCTTGATCTGCACAATTAGAGAAATCTCTCTAGTATGAACTATAGAAATGATCCCTGTAAGTATATTACCTTACCTGTTTTCTAAAAGTTCACATCAGGTTATATCTTATTTTGGTTGAAAAGAGACCTTCTAGTAAGCAAATCATTTGTACCACCTGCCTCTATTATACTCCACCCTGTCCCCAGTTTACAGATAATTCAACAGCTCCAAATTTCTTGAGAGAATTTTCAGCCTTGAAGAGAATCAATCACGTTTCTCTGTGGCAGGTCCGTCTAAAGTTATTTGACTCAGTTTCTTCAGCTCTCTCTTCTTTCACAACTACTCTTCCAGAAAAGGGGTTTCACCTTTACTTAACTGGTCCAGGCAGGGGGGGCTGGGTTATTTTAGTGTCTCTCCATGACACCCTCCCCCATGGTGGAGCTCTGGTTGGCTTTGAAGACCAGTCTAGTCTCAAACTCTCTGCTAGGTTCAAAGGTGTAAATTCTCTTTTGAATTCTGGGTTGGAAAGCCTTCTCCCCCACCCCCCACCTTCTCTCTCATCTGAGCCTGATGCTCTTGTTCCTCTGAGTGCTTCCCCCAAGAAAGAAAGATTGATGGTGGGTGACTCAGGCTCCCATTCCTCCCCGCCGTGTTTTAGTTTTGGATAACTACGCTATTTCTTTCTTTCTTTTCTTTTTCTTTTTTTTTTTTTTAAATGTGTAGCTCAGGATGGCCTCGAACTCGTGATCCTCCTGCCTCTGCCTCCTTCAGCAAATCCTACTGGCATGTGCCACCACAACCGGAAACTACTCTATTTCTGTCTACTACAAATACACTAAGTACAGGTTAAGGGGTACTCAGGGGAGTTCATTTACCTTCAATTCATCTGTCTGTTTGTTTATTTAGTTATTTATTTTTAAGATCTCTTTTCCAAACGACCCTTTGATCTAGAAGTAAACTGATCCAGGAGGGACACCACCTCTGCAGTAGGTCACCCAAACCGCACACATGATATTCTCTCTCTCTCTCTCTCTCTCTCTCTCTCTCTCTCTCTCCCTCTCTCTCTCTCTCTCTCTTTCTCTCTCTCTCTCTCTCTCTCTCCTCTTTCCCCCTCCTCTCTCCTCTTTCTTTCTCTTCCCTCTCTCTCCTTGTTCCTCCTTAGGGCTCTCTCCCTCATAGAAGGCTTCTCTTGGAATGCGGAGACCTAGCAACCCAGCTACAGAACAGGTAGGTGGACTTTCCCCTCCAGGGTCCACGCCCAGCATCTGAAGGCTGGGGGAGGGGAAGGGAATGATCTCCAGCTAACGCCACGGAAATGCTGGCTGGCTGTACCGAAGATTCCTCTTCAAACCTAAATATATTACAATAAATATTTACCAAACAAATAAAGGAGAGGCCAGCAAGGTAAGCTAAGCCAATCTTCTTTTAACATATCTCAGCGGTTAACACTAGCCTTAATGTTACCTGCCTCAGTCTGCAGACAAGCACCCCAGACTCTTCGGTGGAGTGGGGCCAAATGCCCTACTAGACAGGTTTTCAAAAAAGGTGGATTTACAATCTGTGGTTGAGTCCATTTCAGCTTATAAAGAAGGGTATTCTGATGCGTGTTAATTTACAGCACTCGGTTCCCAAGTCATTCATTCTACACATATTTTATTAAGAGCCAAGTATGTGCTGACCTCTGTTATAGGCGTTTGAGATGAAGCGTACAAAACAAAAGAAAATGAAGATCTTGGCTCTGGCCGAGCTTTTCACAGGGAGACAAAACGATGAAAATGATTTTTAGGATGATGTAAATTAGGTGATTACAAAGAAAAAGGGTGCAAAATGATTATGGAGGCCAGGAGCCCGAGGATGAGAATCCACGACTGGGGTTCAGGTTCAGATTGCCGATAAGGCAGGCTAGCAGAGATGCAGGACGCGCTGACGTCGGGAGACTACGAAGAAATTTTCTGCAGAAAGCGACAGAACTGTATTCCGGCTTGTGCGGACGCAGATGAAGGGCAGAAAGGGCTTTGAACCGAGATTTGCTTTAAGAAGAGCTCGCGGAAGGCACTTCCCACAGAACCCAGGAGATGCTCCGGCGCTAAGCTACCCGGGTCCGCAAAGCCCTGACGCCCCCAAAATGGCCTCTTAGGTCCCCTCGGTGCCCCGCCCCCGCCCCGGCAGCCCACGTGACCCCACTGCCCCTCCCGTCCACTGGGTTGGGGACCCCAGTTCTGGGTTCCCGCGGTGTCTGCCCCGCCCCTTGCGGGAAGCTGACCAATAGAAGAAGGAATGAGGCGGGGCGGGAGGTGACGGCCAATGGGGCGGAGCTCCTGGGGAGTAACAGGTTGGTGGGCGGGGGAGAGGAGGGAGCTCAGAGATCGGAGGGGCTGGGCTGCAGTCGCGCGTGCAGCTCGGACAGACTGAGCGCCAGCCCCTGCGGGGTGTGCGAGCCCGGGAGCACGGTTCTGGACCCGGGTGAGTGAGCCTGTAGGGAGCGAGGACACCTGCGATGCGGGTGGGCCCTCAGGAGTATGCCTGAGGGGCGGAGTGGAGGCATCAAATGCCCTCCTCTTGGGTACAGGTGCTGAGTTTAGGAGGAAGGGCGATCAGAGTGCGGTGGCAGAACTAAGATCGGGCCCCTACTCCGAGGTGCCAGAAGCGAGTGGCTGGGAAGGTGCCAGGTGTGAGGCACCTGAGGGTAAGGTTATTCCCAGGGCATGCATGCATTTCAGCGTTACAATCTCTGGAGGTCAGGCGCCAGCCCTTGGGGCAGAATTTCTCTTGGAGACTAGCATGGGGGCGGGGGAGGGTTCATCCTATTGGAGCAAATGGAAGTGCCGCCAGAGGTTCAGAGACTGAAGTGGTGATATCAGCATGTGCTGGTTTTGGGGGGGAAACAACACCCCACCCCCCCCCCCCACCCCCGTCAGTCCTTACTGGTCTCTGATACTCTCCTTCTGGCTTTGGAAATGCTCTGAAATGTGGAATCATTCTCTGACCCTACATTCTACAGGTCAAAGCAGTTACCAGTAAGACACTAAAGTCAGAATACGAGGGCACCCTTCTCTTTCCTAGGTGTGAGATTATTTAAGGCTGGTTCTTTCTTTGCTTTCATGCCAGGGAAAAATTTTCCTTCTTCCTCTCGAAAGAACTGTGTGTATTCTTCAAGAGAGGGGACTGGAGAAGCATAAATTCCTGGACCCACAAAATAGCTGAAAATGTTTGCTTTCTCGGGGATGTGAAGCGAGGATTGATACTGGGTTTCAAATAGCCCGTGCTGGCCTTGAACTTGCCGTACAGCTGAGGCTGACCTTGAACTGGTGGGCTACCTCCAGCTCCCAGTGCTGGGATTATAGGCTTATGTCACCACACCCACCTAGAAATAGTCTTCTTACTTGAGGCTGATGTAAAATCTTTCCTTACAGCAATATACATATATTTCCTTCTTTTTCTTTAGCTCTAGATTGGGGGACATTGGTGAGATCTGGAAGTGCAGCTAATTTCCTTGATGCTTCACAGAATCCTCTTGATTCCCTGAATCCCTAGTAGGCATCCTTGATTCATGATTTTTGATAGACTGGAGTACTAGTGGTGCAAAAACATAGGCAGAACTCCCCAGGAAACCAAAAATCTAGGGGAATTATACCTCCACATTCCCAGGCTACACAAGAGGTATATATTGGGCACGAGACAACTTCAGAGGTTAATTTCCTTGCCTTAGGCAGCAGTGGAAGCAGAGTCAACCTTAGCTTGGCCCCTTTGATGCTCTGTCTGAAGACAGTTGCTGTAATTGGGAAATAATTAGCAACCGCTATGTTTGTAGACAGGCTGCCTACATGTTCTTTTCATCCTGGGTATTTGGGAGTATGGGTCTGGCTCTGGGGTCTGGCCATTCAGAGATTTGCCTGATTCTAAGAGGATTCTGGCTTCCTGTGGTTCCCAGACTGGCTTGCCTGCCCTTCCCCTTGTGGGAGAAGAGGGGGCAGTGCTGCTTCTCTTTGTGTCAGGGAGGTGAGGACCAAGGGCCTGGGAGTGGACAGAGGTAAGTGTAAGACCAGGAATGCTGCTTTGGGAACTTGAGAGGGAGTGGTGGAGGGAGACAAAGTTCCTGTCACACATTGGCTTGTCACCAAGTTCTTTGTGCTTCTGTAACTCCTGTCTCCTCCTCCCCACCTTCCGCCGCCTCCTCCAGAGTCTGTGGGTTCTAGAGTATGTTGGCATGTAGGCTGGACAGAGCTTCCACTCTTTGTCTTGTCCCTCTGCCTTTGGTGGGGAACCTCCTGGTCTGCTTTGCAAGGTTCCAGTGTAGCCTTCTGGGACCTCCCTTCTCTTTGCCTCTCAAACCAGTCCAGCCAGTTTGTAAGGGCCCAGTTCTTCATTGTGTTTTTTACCTCCACTGGCCAAGCAGCTCTAGTTTGGCTCTCAGGTTTCTGCTTTTTCAGTGAATATGGTCTGGAGTCCACTTGGGGAGTTCTGTTTGGGCCTACAAGGAGCCTTCTTATCAAATGATAAGGTCACTGAGCGTTCCGTTCTGTTCTTATTTTGAGTATTTATTTGCTTTCTTGTTACCACTGAGATGGTTCTAATTGTTGGGTTTTTTTTTTTTTTTTTCAGTTTACCCACTTTCTAAATGCTCTGGTTATTCAGTATCAGCGTATTGCCTGGCTGTGTGACTATCAGCCCTTCCTCCATACACCTGAAGCCACCCCACCCCCACCCCACCCACTTCCTGCCAGAAGTCCAGGGACCCTGTCACTCCTTGTTGGAAGCCAGATGCGTATGGCTGGGCCAGAGGTGATGGAATTGGGGCAGGGCAGGCTAATGAGTAACTCAGGAAGAAGTGGCTGTCTGGAACAGGTGTAGTGTGCCTTCTCCCTGTGTTCAGGCAGAAATGGCAGAGGCAGACAGATGGCACCGAATTAACTTCTGTCCTGGTCTTTTCCCAGAGTACAGTTGGTGAGAAATGCCCTGGGCATGTGCCAGGGAGGGAAAAGAGGGTCAGGCATCTGGTGAGTGCCCAGGCCCTGGACTTCATATTGTTGGTCTTGATCATTGTTTACCTGCCTAGGGCTTATGCAAGGCCTCAGAGCTGCCCTGCTCCCTTGGCCCCACCCCACTGTCCTCTGTAACTGAAGGCGGGTAGGTTTCGGGTTTTCCGTGTTGAATCATTTAGAGCGCTATTTTCTGACCCACCCTAAAGATCTCTCAGTACTGGCCCCTGACCCAAAGGTCATGGAACTGATAGTGATTGAGGTTGAGAGAAGAGGGTCTTTGGATCCTAGAGGAATCATGATAGTACCCTTGTATTGTCTGGCTCTCTGGCCCAAGGGGTTGGGCACTTTTGCTGTGCTCCTTGACCTGATCTGGAAGATCTGCAGATATCCTGACAGGGCAGAACTTTATCATGAATAAATCATGTGATTCTTGAGAGCTGGCAGTTTGGGTATACCTGATTGTAAGATCAGGACTGCATAGGGCAGAGAGTCCATACCAGGAAGACGTCTTGTTACTAAGGCACAGAGAATGCTGTGACTGGCCATCCATGGACATATCTTTCTACTGCTGGGAGAGTCTGCCTTGGTTTGGGATACAGTCTTTAAAAAGTATTCATTTGTACACTCCGTGTTCCAGGCACAGGACAGCTAAGAGTCTTGGTCTTTGTCCTGGAGGAGCTTATTGTCTAGTGAAGGAGACAGAAAACAATCTCTTAAGTAAATGTATGGAGGTAAACTGAGGTTACCCTGCTGGGATTATATGTAAATGATGGAAGCTTTGCAAGAAACTATCTGCTTTTCCCAGTGAGACAGGTACCACCCTGCTTCTTTCTTCTATTTCCTTTTCTTTCAGATATCTACCAAAACTTGGGCGAGCTGTCTCACATACACTGGGCTTTCTGTTTTCCTCTGAAGCCCTTTCCCCTTCTGCTTTGCAGCTGTGGTTCTGCCACGTAGTTGGATGCTGACCTCCACTACTGAACCTGCATACTTTCTTAAAGGCAAGGCTTTCTCTTTTTTGCTTCTGGCAACTTCTTTACATTTCCCGCCTCCTGGCAACTGCTGAGATTGACAGTTTGCCTGCCCTATTGTTTCTCTCTCAAACTCTAATAAAATTGTACTTAAGCTTCTTTCTGAGTCCCATTTATAAATTCTTGTATTCATGAAACTTAAGAACCCAAACAGGGAACCTCGATTTCCTCAGCAACAATCTCTAGCTACTTAGTGAGTTCAAGACCAGCCTGGGCTACATAGACCTTGTCTCAAAAAAAAAAAAAATTGCATGTTATAAAATTGTTGCACGTGAACATGGAGAAGACAAATTGTCTGTTTATTATCCTCTCCTTGCTATCATTTATTTTTATTATTTATGTCTTTTTTTTTTCCTGCTGTCTGCATGATTGTGTTGGATCCCCTTGAACTGGAGTTACAGACAGTTGTGAGCTGCCATGTAGGTGGAATTGAATCCAGGTCCTCTGGAAGGGCAGCCAGTGCTCTTTACCACTGAGCCGTTGCTCCAGTCCCTATTCCTTATTTTTATTGAGACAAAAATCTCACTATTCAGCTGATCTTGCACTCATGGCCATCCTGCCTCAGCCTCACAAGGGCTGGGATTCTATGTACACGATTTCCCAAGTAAGATCCTGACTCTAGTGCAGTGGCTTTCAACCTTTCTAACGCCGCGACCCATTAATACAGTTCCTTATGATGTACTGACACCCCTATCATAAAATTATCTTCATTGCTATTTCATAATTGTAGTTTTGCTACTGTTATGAATTTAATGTAAATATCTGTGATCTCTAATGGTCTTTGTGACCCATGTGAAAGGGTCATTCAACCCCCAGAACCACTGCTGTCAACCTCTCTGCTCTGCCTTCACATACGTAAAAATTCTGTGTTAAAAGTTTGTGTAGGTTGTGTCCTGGAGGAGGTGCATTGCTTTCACAGTCTCATGACCCCCAAATGTGAATCATTCTCAATAAAGGGGTTCTCCCTGCCCATCTCTTTCTCTAGTTGGGAAGGACTAGGATGCTAAGAATGCCCTCAGTGTCTGTCTCTCCCCCAAACCCTTTCTCCCCTGGACTCTGCCCCTCCTGCCCAACCTCCCTTCAGCTGCCTGGTTTCCTGGCTTCCTAGAGCTTCTACTATCTCTGAGAGGGACCTTGCCAAGTTTCCTTGGCCAGAGCCTCTCAGGGATTTGGGTGCGATTGTTTTTCTGTCTGGCACACCTGAGGCTCCTCCCTCCAGCTTGGTGCTGGTCTGTGGTAAAAACTAGCACGAGGAGCAGAGAAGCCACATTTGTTGATGTTAATTTGCTTGGAACAAAACCTCCCTCCCAAGTTCCAGGAGCCAGAGCACACCTGGAATGCATTCCATTTGCTGACTCTAATCGTGAACAATGTGGACCAGGAAGTTGGCCTGTAGACGGCCTTGGCTCTGTCCTGCAACCTACCTATCCACGAGTCTTTGGACTAACTAGCTCACTCAGATCTGTATTTAAAGGGCTAGAGATGAAGCTCTGTTTGGTAAGGTGCTTGCCTAGCACACATGAAGCCCTGAGCTCCATCTGCATAAAACTAGGCCCAGTGGCTCACCTTTGTAAGACCAGTACTGAAGAAGTGGAAATACAAGGATCTGAAGGCCAAGGTCATCTTCAGCTGCATAAGTAATGTGAGGCCAGCTTTGACCACATAAGACTTTGTTTTAAAAAAGAAAGAAAATCCTCTTTAAGTCCTCTCTCCTCTGCCTTCCTGCTTGCTTGCTCGCTTTCTTCCTTCCTTTCTTTCTCTTTCTTTCTTTCTTTCTTTCTTTCTTTCTTTCTTTCTTTCTTTCTTTTCTTCTTTCTTTCTTTCCTCTCTTGGTGCTGAGGATTAAATCTCAGATCTTACAAATGCTTTTCCACTGAGTCACAACCCAGCCCGAAGTCCTTTCTTGGATAGGTAGTACATTTATATGATACCAAGTTCAAAAGGGACAAAAAGCAACACAGTGGAGATCCCAGAGAGAAGAAACTCTAACGTCATTGTCCAGCCCTCAGTACCCTTACTCTAGGAGACATCACCGCTGCCAGTTGAAGAATCTTCCCCAGAAATGGGATGCCAACATTTTATGATCTATTTATTTTAATAAACTCTGCAGTAGGAGGTTTCCTTTTTCAAGGGAGTGGAAGAATGAGATAGGCAGGTTTTGGGGTCCACCTTTATTTGGTGGACCCCATGGCTATTTGTGTTGTATGTGAAGATTAGAAGATTATCTTCAAAGTCTTAATAAGCCACAGTTCTCAGGATTGCATCAAAGGAAATGAATTATTTGGGGGGGTGGGCCTCAAAGTATGTTATATGTTTGACTTTGATTTTTTTCTTTCTGTGTTTGGGGGGTCAAACCCAGGGCCTTGTACATACTAGACAAGCTGTCTACTAACGAACTACCTTCTTAGCTTTTTCTTCTTTTTTTTTTTTTTTTTTTTGGTTTTTTCGAGACAGGGTTTCTCTGTGTAGTCCTGGCTGTCCTGGAACTCACTCTGTAGACCAGGCTGGCCTCGAACTCAGAAATCCGCCTGCCTCTGCCTCCCAAGTGCTGGGATTAAAGGCGTGCACTACCACCGCCCGGCTCCTTCTTAGCTTTTTCAAAGTGCACTATTTGGATCAAGTGTATCAGCATCAGCCGGAAGCTGCTGAGGAGTGCAGATTCTTAGGTCTTTCTCAGGACTGAGTCAGAGACTGGGGAGACTCCCATGCCCTCCACTTCTCCTGCTCAGATGAGATAGGAGAACCATGTTCTATGGAGGGAACTGACTATGCAGCCATCGTCCCTGAAGCTGGGTTTCTACTTTAGGCTCTTTAGCTAAAACTTGTTTTCTCCATCTTCTAGGAGCCCTCCTACATGTGGAGCAGGCACACAAGATGGCTGATCCCCGGGGTCCTGTAGACCATGGAGTCCAAATTCGATTTATTACAGAGCCAGAGGGTGCTACTGAGATGGGCACCCTTCGTCGTAGTGGGCGGCGCCCTGCTAAGGATGCAAGAGCCAGTACCTATGGGGTCGCTGTGCGTGTGCAGGGCATTGCTGGGCAGCCCTTTGTGGTTCTTAACAGTGGAGAGAAAGGAACTGACTCCTTTGGGGTCCAAATCAAAGGAAGCAACAACCGGGGGTCCCCAGGCGCACTGAGCTCTGATTCAGAGCTCCCTGAGAACCCCTACTCTCAAGTCAAGGGATGTCCTGCGCCTTCTCGGGGCAGCACATCTGATGAGGAGCCCAGGGACCACTTGAATGGAAAACTGCTCCGTTCCCAGTCGCAAGCCTCTCTGACAGGGCTTGCTCTTATGAGTCCTAGTAATAGGAGCACCAGCTTGCTGGAACTTGCCCCAAAAAAGACTTCCTCGATTAACACCATTGACACTGCCCCCTTGTCTTCAGTGGACTCGCTCATCAACAAGTTTGATAGTCAGAAGGGGGCCCAGGTCCGGGGCCGCACTGGCCGCCGCACAAGGACACTTCCCCAGGAGCAGCAGCGAAAGCGGAGCCAGAGTCTGGACAGCAGGCTCTCACGGGATACACGTGAGGATCGGGACGTGCCAACCAGCCACTGGACCCGTGGAACAAAATATGAAAACCATGTGGACAGTTTAAAGAATCCACCTCAGAAGCAGAGCCCTTTCAGCAGCCTAAGCCGCTCCCGTCAGACTCAGGACTGGGTGCTTCAGAGTTTTGAGGAGCCACGGGATCCCTCCATGGTTCAGGTCAGATGTCATCCCTCCCCATTTCCAACTTCCTGGCTTTTCATCAGCCCACAGACTCCTTTGCTAACTCATAGGAGAGAAGGTCTCTGCCTTTTGTTCTCCATTTTAGCTACTAAATATCCACACACACAACACACTTTCCAGGGTAAACTTCTAAGGAAAGTGGAAACGAACATGGAGAGTTAGCCATTCTTCAGTCATCAGCAACCACTGAACTGCTAGGTCTGGCACCTTTCAAAACGCAGGCTTGGAGGATATGAAAAGCTCCTTGGATAGTCTTGGCGAAGACTACGCTTTTTTCTTTTTTGCTCAGCAGCATGACTAAGTGGGGAGCATCTTTTCTTTGAGACAAATGTATGTGCATTCTAGAGATCTGTGCATGTATAAACTCTAGCAATCTGTTGGTGTTACTGACAAATTTCTTGGGACATAGCTCACAGCTGGTTATTGAGAAAAGTCTCATCTGCAGCAATACTGCAGAGATCTAGCCTGCTTTTTTTTTTTTTTTTTTCTGAGCTGTTCCTCAGAGCCTAGAGTGATGTTCCTCATTCTGAGAGGCCTTGTCTCTCAGCTGCCACTTCTGTTCCATTCCAACCACATGTATCATTCTGACCTAATCTTCCCTCTCTTCCTCTCCTCTTCCTTTCCTTTCTCCTTGTCTTCATTTTTCTCCCCCAGTTCAAATCAACTCCAGACCTTCTCAGAGACCAGCGGGAGGCGGCACCACCAGGCAGTGTGGACCATGTGAAAGCTATCATCTATGGCATCCTAAGGGAGGGGTGAGTGGGGTCCACCGGATGGTGTGAGCATACACTTTGCTCCTGTTCCTCTGGCTTCCTTGCTTTTCCCTTTCCTCTGCTCACCCTTGCTTCTATCTTTCTGTCCTCCAGAAGCGTGGAGAGTGAGGCATCTGTGAGGAGGAAAGTTAGTTTGGTGCTGGAGCAGTTGCAGCCTCTGGGGGTAAGTGGCTTTCTGGGGGTTCGAACAAGGGTCAGGACTATGGCCTTGAAGTCTCTGGGGATGGGCATGCGGGCTCACGTCCCACTCCTTGTTTCCCAATACCTCTGGCAGATGGTTTCTCCTGCTTCTACTAAGACCCTGGCAGGGCAGGCTGAGCTTACCCGAAAAATGGAGGAGCTTCAGAAAAAGCTGGATGAAGAGGTGAAGGTGAGGCTGGTTATGGGAGGGATGAAGGACTACAGGGAAGATGCATTTAGCTTGTCCTGGGGATGGATGAAGCTGGCTCTTTTTTTTTTTGAGACAGGGTTTACTGAGTGAATATCCCTGGCTGGGCTTAATTCACAGAGATCTTCCTCATTCTGCTGGGATCCAAGGCCTGTACCACCATGCCTAGCTGGGCTGGCTCTTTTATGTAGTAGGACAAGTACTATCTATATTATGTGAGACAAGAAGTCAGTGTCCTCGTCCCAGCAGGGACTTTTGAGTTTCTCTGGATCCAAGATAGGTGGAGCCCATTGGAGATCTCACTACTTCCTTTTCATTTTCCCTGGGAGCCCCTATCTCGGGCTTGCTATTTACTGCTTATATACAGCCTGAGAAACTCGCTTTTGTTCTCTGTCTGATGGTGTAACTCAGTTGATAGAATACTCACCTTACATGTGTGAAGTTCTGGCCAGGCAGTGGTGGCGCATGCCTTTAATCCCAGCACTTGGGAGGCAGAGGCAGGTGGATTTCTGAGTTTGAGGCTAGCCTAGTCTACAGAGTGAGTTCCAGGACAGCCAGGGCTACACAGAGAAACTCTGTCTCGAAAAACCAAAAAGAAAAAAGTCGAATTTGTTGAGTGTAGTTTTTATGGCAGATACTGTCCTAGCTGATGCATAATCATGTGCAAAGTGTACTAGGACCTTCTCTGATGAGAAGTCTGAAGAATCGCTTCAGCAGTGAGTTGCAGAGATGGAATGAAAAGATGCAGCCATTTTTCCTCTAAAACTTACACTTTTTTATTTTTACTTTTGTTTTGGGAGTTGGGAAGGCAGGGTCTCAGAAGGACTGGCCCTGAACTCACTATGTTGGCTGAGAATGACCTTGAACTAATCTCCTTGCTTCTACCGCCTAAATTTTGGATTACAGATGTCCATGACAACGCCCAGTTTATGCAGTGCTGGAGATGGAACCCAGGGCTTTGTATATGCTAGGCAAGCACCCCACCATCTAGCCACACCCCCAGCCCCACACCCTTTATAAATGCTTCTTCCACCGCTCACAGTGGTGCCCTGTACACAGTTGGAGTTCAGCTTGTGTTGGTTTTCAGTCCTCTTGTTAAGGAGAAAGGAAAATATAGGTTAACGGTTAAGTAGAATCAACTTAATGGGTTCAAACCTTGATTCTAGTAGTTACTGGCTGTGTAACTAATCTTAGTTGATTCTTCAAGTATTCAAATCCTATTTCATTAATAGTAAGTAAAGATAATAATATACTCTTTATCTATTTGTTGCAAAACAGATTACTCCAAAATGTAACATCTTAAAAGAAGCATTTCTCAATGTCTGATGTAGAACATTTGAGATCAGCTTAGTTGAGTAATTTTGACTCATAGCTGTTATTATTATGACATTTAGGGAATTTAAGGAGGTTTGGCAGGTTGATTGAGTGATTGACAAGGTTCCAACTCTGTAGCCTAAACTGCCAAACTGGCCTGGAATTCAGTGTGTAGTTCAGGCTAGCCTTGACTTCATAGTGATCTTTCTGTTTCTGCTTCCCAAGGTCAGGATGACAGGCATGTGCCACCATGCAGAGCTATACTAGATCTTTCTACAAGCTTTTCCTATTCTCCATTTCTTTTCCAGAAGCGGCAGAAGCTAGAACCATCCAGGGTTGGACTAGAGAGGCAGCTGGAGGAGAAGGCTGAAGAGTGCCACCGACTGCAGGAGTTGCTGGAGAGGAGAAAGGGGGAGGCCCAGCAGAGCGCCAAGGAGTGAGTGTGCAGATGGGTCATGTGACACATGGGTCACATGGGTTAGCTTCAGGGCTTGGGCCTACAGGGGGGTCCTCCCATGGTTGAAGGAGGCAGAGGGGGAATCTTCAGAAGCTAAAGGAGCCGGGATTGTTTTCTCTTTCCCTTTCTATGGTAATGGTGATAGTGCATGCTCTGGAGATAGGTTACCTGAGTGTACCTGTCTAAGGTTCTTGGTTTGTAAAATGGCCCTCAAAGTAATCAGCTGCCTCACAGGATTTTTGCAAGGATTTACTCACTGATTCAGCTGTTGTCTTCTGTCTGTGAGTGATGTTGTTTATGTGACAGGCTCTTATGAGGGCTCCTGAGGTCCATCAGTGAACCTTACAGGTAGGGCTCTCTACTCCAGAAGATCGGGAGATAGGGACCAGCCCGTACAGAAGTGTAGCATGTGAGTGACTGTAACACTTGAGAAGGTGGTGAGGACTAAGATAGAGGAGGAGGGCTGGCTCATCCAAGGACAGCAGCTCCAAGTATTAATTGAAGTAGTTGGGTATAAAAGTTCATTTAGGGCTTGGAGTTGGCACAGCTGGTAAAGATGCTTACCACAGAACTCGAGGACCCGAGTTTAGCCCTGGGACACACAAAGTGGGAGGGACAGAACTGACTCCTGCAAGTTGTCCTCTGACTGTCACACAGATTTCTCTCCCATACATATATTCACAGTAAACAAATAAAATAAAAGGAATAAAATAAAGAAAAAAAGATTTGAATAGGGACATGGTGTAGTTCACTGGGGACGTGCTGGCCAGTTTGGCAAGGCCCTTCTCTCTCCAGCACTGCAAAACAAAATATGCAAAGAACAGAGATTTAAAGGAAGCTTAAATGACTCAACGTGTGGTAGATGTGTAACTGTCTAACATAGTATCTAGTAATGCTCTCTCTTGTTAGGCTTCAGAGCGTGAAGCTCCTGCTAGGCCAGGAAGAAGGACTACGGCATGGGTTGGAGACCCAGGTGAAGGAGCTACAGCTCAAGCTGAAGCATAGCCAGAGTCCTGGTTCTGGAAACGAGAGTCTCCTAAAGGTAGGAAAAGGGTGTAGGGTGTATATTCTCAGTTCCCTCAGCATCCCCAGGCCTACTCATCCACTGTTTGCTGGAAGTATGGAAAGCTGGTAGGTTTTCTCCAGTGCTTTTCTGTGTGCTTTCAGGCAGACTCAGGGGGAGTGTGAGGCTAGAGCCCAGAATGACAATTTTCTTTTATTCTACAGGCAGCTTAGAGGGCAAGAAGCACCTAATACTAGACTAATACAAAGTATGAGTACATTTTCTTTTTTGAGGTGGGACTTGGCTAAGTTGTCCATTCTGGCTTTCAACCTATGATCCTTCTGTCTTGGCCTTCTGATTATCAGAGTTAGGTGAATATGCTGCCCTGCCAAGCTCTCAGTAAATATTTTTTGGCTAAATGAGTGAGTTATTTAATAGACTGAATGAGTCCTATTATGACCATATCGTTTCCACCTTCCTGTTCTCCAGGACTTGTTAGATACCCGGGAGCTTATGGAAGAGCTCTTAGAGGGCAAACAGCGAGTAGAGGAGCAGCTGCGGCTGAGGGAACGGGAGCTGACAGCCCTGAAGGGGGCCCTGAAAGAGGAGGTGGCCTCCCACGACCAAGAGGTGGAACATGTCCGGCTGCAATACCAGCGTGACACCGAGCAGCTTCGCCGGAGCATGCAAGATGCAACGCAGGCATGTGACAGGAACTAGAGCTGGAGGAGGAAGACACTGCCAGGGAATGGGGCTGCCTTATTAGTGTATTTTTCATGGTTACAACTGGGAGCCTTCCCTAAAGGACATATATGAGATGTGTGGCCAAACTCCATAGGGAACTAATGGAGGGAGGTTTGTTGCAGATGGCAGAGAGGTGGACTGCAGCTTCTGAGCATTGTACTACTTCTGCCTTAAAAGTGAGCTTTGCCCTCTGAGCCTCCTGGTGCTCATTTTTCTCTTTCCCTAGGACCATGCTGCAGTGGAGGCTGAGAGGCAGAAGATGTCTTCCCTCGTGCGGGAGCTGCAGAAAGAGCTAGAGGAGACCTCCGAGGAGACAGGGCATTGGCAGAGCATGTTCCAGAAAAACAAGGAGGAGCTGAGAGCCGCCAAGCAGGAGTAAGACCCTCCCGCCTTTTGCAGGGGCATTTAACCTGACTCTTGTAACTCTCTGGTAACCCAAGTGCTCCTTCTCTCACCCTCTTGTTTCCTAAGCTGCTTGTTCTCATTGAGACAGAGTTTATGGCTGTGGCCTCCAGAGGGCTGATTTCCATTGTCCTGTGACTCTCCCCAGTATAGAGTCTGACCTTGATCTTTTATCCTTTGTTTAAAACCTTGCTGAACTCAGACTGCTGCAGCTGCGGATGGAGAAGGAAGAGATGGAAGAGGAACTTGGGGAGAAGGTGGAGGTCTTACAAAGGGACTTAGAGCAGGCCCGAGCCAGTGCAAGAGATACTCACCAGGTCGAGGAACTCAAAAAGGTACTTGGCACTTGGGGTGTAGAGTGATCTCCTGCCTTACTTGAGACACTTCTGCCATGCTAGTGGAGCTGTCTCCATGAGCGTGGCTTTCAAGCTTCACCCTCACAGCTCAGCGTCGGCTTCCCTGCTCTGCTGGGCTGCTCTCCTGGTTGGTTCTAGAGTTTTCTAAGGAAAAAAGGCTGTCAGCAGCCAGTTCATGGTATAGACAAAAGCTGCTGCCTACCTCCTAGAAGACATCTTAGCTGAATACAGGTGGATTTGTAAAACTCCCGGGTCCTTTTTGCAGGCCCAGAACCTTAATTTGGTCAGTACTGCAAACCCTGCTCTTTGAGGGGGAAATTCATTAACTATGTGATAAAACAAATGTTTTTTTATTTTTTATTTTTTAGAATGCCTGTTTATTAATTTACATTGAGAAATATAATCCCTGGACTGGGATACTGGTATCTGCTTGGCTAGTTGACCTACTTGCAAAACCACGCTGTAATCCGAAGGCTGTGTGGAAAGCACACGGGCCAGACATGGTTCTCAAGGGGTACAGTGTGTGACATGCATCTCCCCCGTCTCCCAAGCAACAGCTCTACTGGCGGGTTGGTGACAAAACACTCCCAAGATTCCCGCTTTGACTTTTTTTTCTAAAAGTCAATCCTTTTTCATCATGCATGGATGATAGTTCATAAAAGAATTATGAGAAAGTCATAAAAATTAAAATAAACCCAGTTTCGTATTCTTGATGTTTTAGTTTATGAAGGATAAGAACACAGCTAATAGGCTGGGTATGGTGGTTGCATTACATACCTTTTATCTTAGCATTTGGGAGGAAGAGGCAGGTCTACATAGTGAGTTCCAGGACAGCCAGGACTCTAAAGAAAGACCCTATCTCAACCCCTGCTTCCCAGAAAAAAGAACCCCTCCACAAAAAAACAAACAAAAACAAAATAAAAAACAAACAAACAAAAAAAACCCAAACCAAATGAAATAAAAAAAGAGCACAGCTAATTATTTTTGGATGACATATGACCATGTTGTTGTGAAGTTAAAAATACCTATTAGTATATTAGCTGACGTGGACAACTTGACACAGTCCTCCAGATGAGCTCACTTATCATTATGCCTCAGATAGGTATATCTTATCGAGTATTCAAACAACATACAGGTTAGGGAAGCAGACTAACTCAGTCCACAGACAAGACAGCCGCTCTGTTTCCTTTTCTTTGTAAGGAATTTTGTTAGTGTCTATATTATAGTCACTGCATATTCTGTGACCCTTCAGTCTTACTATTTCTAAATTTGAAAAGTGCTAATAACTAAATAGAATAGCTATTTATAGTTAAAAATTACAACTAAAGAGAACCATAATTTATATTTTAACTGCCCTTTAAAAAGAAATTTAAGATTTATTAGTATTTATTGTATCATAATTTGGTGTTTTGGTTTGTTTATTATTTATTTATTTATTTATTTATTTATTTATTTATTTGTGAGCCAGTCTTGTTTTATAAAATTCCTCTTTATTTTTAGTTTTTTCAGACAAGGACTCACTAGATAGACCAGGTTGACTTTGAACTCACAGAGATCTGCCTACCTCTGTTTTCTGAATGCTGGGATTAGTGCACCACCACATTTGGCCTAAAATTTCTCCTTTTAAAGCAGACAGTTGGTGGTTTTTAGAATATTCGTTGTATTGTGAAACCATCACCATCCTCTAGTTACAGGATGTTTTAATAAACCCAGAAACTATCCCATGTCCCTTGGTCGTCCTTCCCCGAGTGTCCTGGAAACTTTGTCTCTTCAGATTTGCATAAGCTATTTCATATAATTGTAATTCTATAATACAGCTTTTTGTTTCTGGATTTTTTTCATCTGGTATAATCAAGATTCAACTGTGTGATAACAAGAATATTCATCTTTTTGTTTATTTATGTGTTACTAACTTTTTGGGGGAAGGGTCTTACAGGCGAGCCCGGAACTTGCTATGTAGCTGAGGATGCCTTGAACACCTCATCCTCCTGCCTCTGCCTTCTGTGTATTGTATTACAGGCGTGATCCGTCACACCTGGCTTCATCCACTTTTGGATGTATGATGTTCTATTCATCATTGGCGTATTTTGTCCATTTTCCAATTTAAGGACATGTGGATTGCTTCTGGGTTTGACATATGGTGACTGATCTCGCTATGAGCTTTTATAAACAAGATTTTGTGAGAACTGCCACTTTCCTTGATAATAGGATATTACTTGAGAATAGGATTGCCTCGTCGCGTGGTCAGTCTGTGTTCAGCTTTTTTGAGTCTGCCCAATTGCTCTTTAAAGCAGCCTTATTATTTGTATTGCTTGTGTGCAAAGTCTTATTTTCCCTGCTTTCCAGAACCTCATTATAATGGAGTCTCGCCACTGTTTTCTTTTCTTTCTAGGAGCTTCGACGCACTCAGGGGGAGCTTAAAGAGCTTCAGGCAGAGCGGCAGAGTCAGGAGGTGACTGGGCGACACCGGAACCAGGTGTTAGAGAAGCAGCTGGCAGTGCTGAGGGCGGAGGCTGATCGAAGCCGAGATCTGGAAGAGCAGAACCTCCAGCTACAAAAGACCCTGCAGCAACTGCGGCAGGACTGTGAAGAGGCTTCCAAGGCAAGGGGAGTGGGCCCAGGGGTCAGGAGGGCTGAGAAGCCAGAGGTCCTGCAAAGTTAACCTATGCTGGGTATGTACTGAGGAGCTGAGGCTCCTGTGTGTGGTGAATAGCAGATTCTGGCAGGGTGGCTGCATCTGTGTAGGGGTAAGGTTATCAGGGAGGTTCCTGGCTACGGCCACCCCTCCATGCCTAGCTCTTGTGAGCTTTTAGTTAGTTCTTGGGTAAACCCTTTTCCTGGATGTAAATGTTTACCCATTTGAGCCCCAAGGTCTGAGCCAATTCTCCCAACTGCCCGCAGGCTAAGGTGGCATCAGAGACAGAGGCCATGGTGTTGGGGCAGCGTCGGGCAACAGTGGAAACCACACTTCGGGAGACCCAAGAGGAAAATGACGAATTCCGAAGGCGCATCCTGGGTCTGGAGCAGCAGTTGAAGGAGGCCCGAAGTCTGGCGGAAGGTGGGGAAGCGGTGGAGGCACGGCTTCGGGACAAAGTGCATCGGCTGGAGGTAACACTTCTGTCCATCTGGGTGGGGGGGCTCTTCTGCCCTCTGCCTTTCTCAGTCGTGTGCCCTCACGCACTGCAGCTCCTCAGTACTCAGCATCAGGTTAGAATGCCCCCATGTGCGGCAGTCAGTTTTTCTGCCAGTGTGCACTGCCCTTTTCTCTCACCGTATCTATTAAGCTTGGGTTTGTTTCCTGGACTAACTTGGTATGAATGTTTCAGACTCTGCTCTGCACTGGTATTTTTCTTTCTCACCCTCTGCTTGTTCTGTACTTTGATTTCTGAGCCTGTTTGCAATATCCATTCTTTGTTATTTTTTTGAGGCAGGATCTCACTATGTAATCCCTGCTGGCCTGAAACTCACTATGTAGACCAGGCTGGCCTTAAACTCACAGAGGTCCATCTGCATCAGCCTCACAAGTTCTAGGACTAGAGATGTGTGTCACCACACATCTACCTACCTCCAATGCTTCAGCCGAAGCGTTCCCTTTTCTCAGGTCAACCTTCCTCCTCTTCCGCCTCCCAGGTAGAGAAACAGCAGCTGGAAGAGGCTTTGAATGCTGCCCAGGAGGAGGAGGGGAGCCTGGCAGCAGCCAAGCGGGCTCTGGAGGTCCGGCTAGATGAGGCCCAGCGGGCGCTGGCACGCCTCGGGCAGGAACAGCAAGCACTGAACCGGGCTTTAGAGGAAGAGGGGAAGCAGCGGGAAGCTCTCCGAAGGAGCAAGGCAGAGCTGGAAGAGCAGAAGCGTTTGCTGAACAGGACTGTGGATCGACTCAACAAAGAGGTGAATGCGGGTAGTGTGGACCCTTAGGAAAGGGTGTGAGTCCTCAGAAGCTAACCCTAGAGGTGGATCAGGATGTGTGACATTACTCCTTCTCAGACAGAACTGGGTCAAATTTTTCTTTTTTAAAAATGTTTTAAACTTTACTATTATTACTGTCTTGTTTGTTTGTTTTTTTATTTTTATTTTTTTCTGAGACAGGGCTTCTCTATATAACCTTGACTGTCCTAGAAGTCATTATGTAGACCAGGCTTGCTTTGAATTTACAGAGATCCACCTGCCTCTGCCTCCCATGTGCTGAGATTAAGGAAGGGTGTGTGCCACCATGTTTGGTCCTTTGTTATATATCTATGTGGGGGCATATATGTGTGCATGTGAGTACAGAACCCAAGGATATCAGAAGAGGGCATCAAGTTTCCTGGAGGTAGAGTTACAAGCAGTTTTGAGCTGCCCGATATGGGTGCTAGAAACTGAACTCAGGTCCTGGAAGGGCAGTATGTACATTTTCCCCATTCATTAATTTATTTATTCACTTCACATCCTGATGGCAGCCCTACCTCTCCTTCCAGTGCCCCCCTCACACAGTCCCTCCTGTCATCCTTCCTCTGAGAACGGGGAGGCAGGGGAGGTCTCCCTTGAATACCAACTCACCCTGGCACCTCAAGTCCCTGCAGGACTGGGCACATCCTTTTCCACTGAGACTAGACAAGGCAGTCTAGTAGGATCCACAGGCAGAGAAAAAAAGTCAGTGTACGCGCCACCTCCAGTTGTTGGGGTACTCACATGAAGACCAAGCTGCACATCTGCTGCATATGTGTGTGGTGGGGAGAAGCTGGGTCTAGCCTATGTATGCTCTTTGGTTGGTGGTTCAGTCTCTGAGAGCCCCCAAAGGTCCAAGTTAATTGAGTCTGTTGGTCTTCATGTGGAGTCCTCATCCCCTCCAGGCTCCCCAGTCCTTCCCGAAACTCTCTTGGGCTCTATTTAAATATCAGTCTATGGGTATTTGCATCTGTTTCGGTCAGCTGCTGGGTGGAACCTCTCAGAGGACAGTTATGCTAGGCTGCTATGTGCAAGCATAACAGAGTATCATTAATAGTGTCAGGGATTGGAGCTTGCCCATGGGATGGGTCTCAAGTTGGGTCCATCACTGGTTGGCCATTCCCTCAGTCCCTGCTCCATCTGTGTCCTTGCATTTCTTATAGGCAGGACAAATTTGGGGTGAAAGGTTTTGTGGGTGGGTTGATGTTCTTATCCCTCTACTGGGAGTCCTGCCTGGATTCAGGATGTAGCTACTTCAGGCTCTGTATCCCCTTCTGCTAGCAGTCTCAGCTAGAGTCACCCTCATAGACTCCCCAGAGTCTCCCCATCCCAGGTTTCTGGCATGTCCACCCAGTTCCCTCCCTCCATTCACCTCTGATGACTGTTTTATTTCCCCTTCTAAGTGAGATTCAAGCTTCCTTGCTTGGGCCTTCCTTATTTAGCTTCTTTGGGTCTGTGGATTATAGTATGGGTATCCTGTACTTTATGGCTAATAACCACTTATAACTGAGTACATACCATGCATGTCCTTTTGGATCTAGATTATCTCAGGATGATTTTTTTAGTTCCATCCATTTGCCTGCAAATTTCATGATGACCTTGTTTTTAATAGCTGAATAGTACTTCATTGTGTAGATGTACCATGTTATCTTTAACCATTCTTGAGTTGAGGATATCTGGGTTGTTTCCAGTTTCTGGCTATTAACGGAATAAAGCTGCTATGAACATAGTTGACCAGGTGTCCCTGTGGTACAGGGTATATGCTCAGGAGTGGCAGTATGTACTCTTAACCACTGAGCCATCTCTCTGGGCCTTTTTTTTTTTTTTAAGACAAATCTCAGGTAGCTAAAACTAGCCTTTGTAGGTACTTGCCACCATGCTCAGCAAGGATTGTGATAGGCTACTCCTGTGGCAGTGGTTTTGCCCTGTGGTCTTCATCCTTGGAGAATAGTCCTAAGAGTCTGCTTTAGTATAGAAGATCTAAGCATAAGAATCCACATTAGGAGCTGGGGACGCACGCCAGGACGCACGCCTTTACCCAGACTCAAGAGGCAGAGGCAGGTGGATCTCTGTGAGTTAGAGGCCAGCCTGGTCTACAAAGTGAGTCCAGAACAGCCAGAGAAACTGTGTCTTGAAAAACAAAACAAACAAAAAAGAATCTGCTTTAGTAAAGATTTAAATTGCAGGGAGAGCAAGAGAGACAATGAAATCAAATTGCTTTCTGCTGGTAAGGTTCTTCCTCCCAATCTTATATTACAAAACAAGGCCAACTACTCAAAATGCCAATTTAGAAAAAAGATATATACACTTTGTTTTCTCTGATATAGTAATTGAGGGTTTGTCATGGTTCAGTTGGCTGATTTCCTATCTTAGTAGTATATCTTATAACTTGAGTTTGCAGAAATATGGTCATTGAAGGTTTACTTAATATCAGCTACTTTATAAGTATTTTAAATAATTAACATAGATCAGTATCAACTTAGCAATGTAGGTGCTGTTATTATCCCATTTTACAGATGGGAAAATGAGACGATAAGTAAGGGCTAAAGCTACAACATCCAGACATTTGATTATATAACTATTAGCCATACCAGGAAGCTAGAGCAGGCAAGCTAGAGAGAGCTGCTTCGTAGAGGGGAGGCTCTTGGGAGACTCTTGGAAGCTGGGTGTAGAGAAGGGACAGAACATTTGTTACAGAAGTGCAGTGCTTACAGAAACCCTTTTCTCTGCATTTTAGCTGGAGCAGATTGGGGATGACTCCAAGCTAGCCCTGCAGCAGCTCCAGTCCCAGATGGAAGACTACAAGGAAAAGGCCCGAAAGGAAGTAGCTGATGCCCAGCGTCAGGCCAAGGATTGGGCCAGTGAGGCTGAAAAGAATTCAGGGGGACTGAGCCGGCTTCAGGATGAGGTAGGAACCTAGACAACAGGAACCTGTCCATGGCTTTGAAAGTCTTTGAACCTATGGCTGGAGTGCTTGGACCCAGACTCATGTAGACCCACAGACAAGGACATTCCTCTCTAGAGAGCAGTGTTCATCTCTAGAGCAGCGTCCATCTCTAGAGCAGCATCCATCTCTAGAGCAGCTTCCATCTCTAGAGCAGCTTCCATCTCTAGAGCAGTGGCTTTCAACCTCTGCTGCACATTAGAGTCACCTGGGATGATTTTTAAAAATCTCTTTTTTCCTTTGTTGTTGTTGTTCTGCTTTTTTGAGACAGGATTTCTCTAACTCTGACTGTCCTGAAATTCGGAGATCTGCATGCCTGTTTCCCGAGTGCTGAGATTAAAGGCATGTACTGCCACTGCTAGGCTGAGATTTTTTTTTTTTTGTTTTTTTTTTTTTTTTTGTTTTTTGAGACAGGGTTTCTCTGTGTAGCCCTGGCTGTCCTGGAACTCACTCTGTAGACCAGGCTGGCCTCGAACTCAGAAATCCGCCTGCCTCTGCCTCCCAAGTGCTGGGATTAAAGGCGTGCGCCACCACCGCCCGGCAAGGCTGAGATTTTTAAAAGTCTTTGTATGTGTGTGTCTGTGTGTGTGTGTTTTTTGTTTGTTTGTTTTTTTATTCAGGGCATGGGGAGGGGAGTTAAGAGGATAGTAGAGGCAGAGAGGGGAAGAGATTAGAGAAGTAGAGGCTGGCCATGAGCACGTGGAGAGAGGGGGAAGAGGAGAGGGGAAGGGAGAAGCAAGATGCAAGAGAGGGGGGATAAGGAGATCAAGAGAGCAGGAGCTTTAGCAATCTTTTTGTTTGTTTGTTTTTGTTTTTGTTTTTTTTTGTTTTTCGAGACAGGGTTTCTCTGTGTAGCCCGGGCTGTCCTGGAACTCACTCTGTAGACCAGGCTGGCCTCGAACTCAGAGATCTGCCTGCCTCTGCCTCCCAAGTGCTGGGATTAAAGGCGTGCCGCCACCACCGCCCAGCTGAGCTTTAGCAATCTTAATGTCCAAACATTATCTCATATTACTTAGATCATAACTTGGGACCTAGAATCAGTAGATATTTTTTGTTTGTTTGCTTTGTTTGTTTTGAGGTAGGATCTTAACTATGCCTGGCTTTGAACTCACGGAGATCTGTTTGATCTCTATTTGCTAAGTGCTGGGAGTTAAGGCCTGAAAGGATTGGTAGTTTTAAAACTCTTTAAATAGTTATGCCTGCTCCCTAGTAAAACTCTCCTGTGGTTCTCATTTGTGTAGAAAGTTTTAAGACAATAAAGAAAATAAACTAAAAGTGATTCTTCCATCAGGTCAGTACTAGGCAAGTGCTCTACCATTAGACTATGGTTCCCGCCTGGCTCTCAAGAGTGTCAGTGGTGAAGTATTTCTCCCCTCGGGCAAAGCACTCCCATCCCCCACATTTCAATTAGGCTGAGCTGTTGTATGTTATCTTTGGGTCCAGCTGCAAAGGCTGAGGCAAGCCCTGCAGACATCCCAGGCTGAGCGGGACACAGCCAGGCTGGACAAAGAGCTGCTGGCCCAGCGACTGCAGGGGCTAGAGCAAGAGGCTGAAAACAAGAAACGCTCCCAGGATGACAAGGCTCGACAGCTGAAGAGCCTAGAGGTAAAGACATGGGGACAGGCTCAGTAGGGACAAAGGGCTCTGACTGGTGCAGGTGAGATTTAAGTGGGGAAGGGAGCCAATTTATTCCAAGCCTTTCTCTGTACTAGAGAATAAAACTTGAGAAGCCACAACTGAAGGTTTTGCTAGGTTACAGTGCTTTAGCAACAGTGAACTAAATACAGATACTAAGAAATTTACAGATGTACTGAAAAATTTGGATTTTTGTCATCTGTTGCATTTGGACAGTGGTAGCACTGACCTTCTAGACTTGAGTTCTGCATGTCAGCTGGCGAGGACTGAGGAGTGGCTTTCCTCCCTTACAGTGAATGGTAGTCGTCAATATGCTGTACTTGAAAGTGAGAATAATAGCAACAAGGGTATATTGTACTGTGGGTGTGGCATGTAAGACTCATCTCATCCTCTGCATCACCCTGTGAGGTAGATAGTGTTGTCTCCATTTTACAGATAAAAAAAATTGAGGCACAGATATAAATAACTTTCCAGCGGAGTGGGTCCAGTGCTAGAAAGAGGTAGGTCTGTTTTTCAGGCCTAGGTGGTTGGCTCAAATCTATGCTCTTAGCTTCTGCCCAGTACTGCATGGCTTGAATTTGCTCCACACTTTGGAAATGCCGCCTGAGCTCTTCCTTCTTGGCCTCTGCTGGGAAACTTGAATTTCACTTTGAGTTTTTCCTTTAGGGAAACAGTACACCAAGAAGGAACAGATTCTAGGGTTTCCCTTCCTGGTCAGCAGAGGGCGCTGACTTCATGGCGGCTTTGAGCAAGCTGGAGCAAGGACCAGAAGGGTTCTGGAATGTGCCATGGAGAAAAGTCTGTGGGGCTGAAGTTTTGATGAGGCTTTGATCTGAGTTTGGCCTTACAGGGTGCAGAATTAGGGACAGAATTGACCTTTTGTTCGTCTGGCACAGGAGAAAGTCTCACGGCTGGAAGCAGAGTTAGACGAAGAAAAGAGCACTGTGGAACTGTTAACTGATCGGGTGAACCGTGGCCGGGATCAGGTGACTCCTCCTGACTTACCCCCGCGGTGCCTCCTCCTTTCTGTACCTCCCTAGCTCTCTCAAAGACAACTTAGCTCTCCTGTAACTCATAACCTGGACAGTTCTGGCAAGGCAGAGTCTACTTCAGGCTCTTGTCTGTTTCGGAAAAGGTAGACAGGTTTCTTTAGGTGGAAGGAAGCCAAGAATTGGAGTCTGGGGAGAGTCCTGGTGGCCTAGGCTGCTCTAATCCCAGTGAGGACTGTTTCAATTCAGGAGTACAGGTTGTGGAATTTCCAGAGCCTTCTTTCAAATGGCCCCTCCCATTTGAATAGCTATAATTTCTTTTTTTAACTTGATACGCAATCACTTTGTGTATTTTGTCATTGTTGTAGTTGTTGTTTTTGAGACATGGTCTCTCTAGGGATGTCTGGCTGGCCTCAAATTCACAGAGATCTGATTGCCTCTGCCTTCAAGTGCTGGGTTTAAGATGTGCACCACCTTGCCTACCTCCATCACTTTCATTTATAGTAATCTGCCCCTTGTCTTCCCCCTCCCCCCATAAACCATCTATCACGATCATAATGCAAAATGTATTCAGTCCACTTTTCAAAGCCCCTGTTCAGAAGTCCAGAGTTCAAAATCTGTTCTGAGACTCAAAGCAGTCTTTTAATTGTAAGCTCCACGCCCACGTCTAGAATCCAAGGCTCATGGTGACATCATCTGGCTCTAATGGTCTTGGGCGGTCCTTCCCCTCAAGATCTGCTATCTGCAGCACACCTATCCTCTCTTCTCTCACTAGCTCCTCTGGCTGTCTCCATCTTTCTACTGCAAATGTCCCATGTTCCCAGTACTGTAGACATCTTGGGGTCTCCAGTGCAACTTGTTTCACTTTCACAGATTTATGGAGTAGCCTTTCAGGGCCCCTGCAGGAAATCTAACTGATTTTTGGGGATACAATCCATCATCATAGTGAGGCAGCTTCATGGCAGTGGGAATGGCTTTCTCAAATCTAGTTAGGCCAGGGAACACTGATAGAGGAATGCTGGATTCTAGGATGAGTTCTTAGTTACCTGAGAATCTGGGGGATTCAGGGTTCAGAGTGTCCTCCAGGGATCTGCTTCTGTTGATTCACTTTGCTGGATTAGCCTTTGTCTTTCCTAAGTCTGATTCCCCTCTCCCATCCTTCATAGATGGATCAACTGAGGACAGAGCTCATGCAGGAGAGATCTGCTCGTCAGGACCTGGAGTGTGACAAAATCTCCTTGGAGAGACAGGTGAAAAGGAGTCTTGGGGATAGAGTCAGGGGACCAGTTAGAGAACCAACGGGAGCGTTAACCATGGAATCTTCCCTTCTTTCTCAGAACAAGGATTTGAAGACCCGGTTGGCCAATTCAGAAGGCTTCCAGAAACCCAGTGCTAGCCTCTCTCAGCTTGAATCCCAGAATCAACTGTTGCAAGAGCGGCTGCAAGCTGAAGAGAGGTGATACCAGCCTATCACTCAGCCCTCTCACCTCTCTTTCTTCTGCTGGGCTTTTCTTCTCTGGGTCTTCCTCCATCCTCCATCTCAAATCTGGCCAACCTGGCCTCATCTTCAGGGAGTCCCCTTGGTCCTCATGTAGAGCAAAGCTGTACATTCTGGGGTATGAATGGCTTCTGTCTTCCTGGATCTTCCCCATCTACTAGTGAAGCTCATGACAGAGAAGTCCCTGGAGGCAGTACAGTGCTAAGTAAAGATTTCCTTAGACATAGCAACAGCGATAGACCTCTTTTCCCTCTCTCTCTTAGAGAAAAGACAGTTCTGCAATCCACCAATCGAAAACTAGAGCGGAGGGTTAAGGAGCTCTCCATCCAGATTGATGATGAACGGCAGCATGTCAATGACCAGAAAGACCAGGTGAGGACATGACACTCAGTGTTTTCTTAGGCCAGAGGAAGCCACCATCCCACCTAAATCTTCCACACTTACATTTTGCTTTTGGAAGGACAAAGATTAGTCTGAGAGGTCTAGCTCAAGAGTAGTCATGACCTCTATTGAGTGTGCTGGTTTCTCTAAGTGTTATATGTACATTAATTTTCATTGAATAACCTTTGTGTTGTGCTTGTGTGGGATATATATGTGTATGCACATGCACAAATATGCACATATGTACAGAGGCTGGAGAACAACCTTGAGTGTTATTTCTCAGCATATTTTAGCCTTTTTTTTGGCAAGGTTTCTCATTTGGCCTGGAATTTGCCAAATAGGTTAGGGTTGTCTGGCTGGCTAGTGTGCCCTAAAGAGATTGAACTTAGATCCTATGCTTGCATGGCAAGCATTATTGTCTGCACTATCTCCTCAGCTCCCTAACCATTCTCAGCAATTCCCTGGGACTGGAGAATTTACACAAGGTGACAGAGGGGAGTTGGGGAGGTGGTAGAGTGTATAGATTGTCTCTTGTCAGAGTAATTGCAAGGGAGGTCCCAGCCCTTGGTAGTCAGTGCTTTTCTAATGTGCCCACATGGTATCCTGCTTAGCTAACCCTGAGGGTGAAGGCTTTGAAGCGGCAGGTGGATGAAGCAGAAGAGGAAATTGAGCGGCTGGACAGCCTGAGGAAGAAGGCACAGCGAGAACTGGAGGAACAGCATGAAGTCAATGAACAGCTCCAAGCCCGGATCAAATCCTTGGAAAAGGACGCCTGGTATGACATGACATCCCTTCTGTATCCCTTTCTTCACCATGGTCTTGGGGAGTAGGGAATGGTCCCTCCCAAGCTGGAGAAATATGTAGTCCCGTATCCTGCCTAGAAGCCAGTATGGTTAATTCTTAGGACCTTAGCTTCTGTCCTTTACTTTACCTTCCTAGATCCCTGACTAGTAGGAGACCATGTGAGTAGTGTTAGGTCTTAGAAGAATTACTCCTTTAGTGTGAATGTATGATTGTCTCAGTCTGTCCCTTTTCTCTCTGACTTAGGCGAAAAGCTTCCCGGTCAGCTGCTGAGTCAGCCCTCAAACAAGAGGGGCTGAGCTCTGATGAGGAGTTTGACAGTGTCTACGACCCTTCGTCCATTGCATCATTGCTTACTGAGAGCAACCTGCAGACTAGCTCATGTTAGCTCATGCTCTAAGGACCACAAAGAGGCTTGTGGTCAAGCCTATCCCGGCCAGCCCTGCTCTGCTTTGCTCTGTCCTGCCTGCCTCAGAGTCTTTTTTTTTCCCCCCTACTAGTGACCCAATTCAGACTTAAGACGGGGGAGGGTCAGAGTGATGGTGATAAACATTAGCAGTGAGCTGGTGGGTGGACTTGACCTTTTCACTGGAGGAGTGGGTATTCAGTCCTACTGAGTCCTTCCTATAGGACTCCTCTGTCATCCTTTACAGTGGAACTAATGGTCAGCATATACACTGACTGGGACTGTGAAGGACAGGAAGGGATGGATATTGCCATGTATATAATGCTTTATTTCTTTAATATTTAACCATATGGCTCAGGGAAATACCCAATGTTGTTCTGCTTTCTGGATCCCTGCAACCTTTTCTCCTCCCACTCTGGAGCAGGGAGGGAACATTATGGGTAATGGACATGCAGGCATGGTACCGCCCACTTCTCAGATACTTCTTTTTGCACAGTCATAGGTCCTAGCATCTCCTCAGTTGCAATATTTTTGTTTTCCCCAAGTCACTAGGTCCAGGAGATCTTTTGTCTTTCTTTTCCATCCCTGCCTTGCTGCTTTACTCTCAGTGCCTTACCAGTGTGAGAGATGGAGGAGGATGCTCTTCTTGCCTTTTATAAACCTGCACATTCATACCTCTCCGAAGACCAGCCTTTCCTCATTGGGGGCCCCCAGCCTGTCCTATTACCCTAGTGACTGAGCAGCTACAGGCTGCTCTGCCAATCAGCCCCTGGGAGAAGGGCTTTGATAGGCCTTGGTAAGGTGGTGGGGACTGGCTCTGCTCAGGGTTTCCATCTTCCTCACCCTCTGTGACTGAGGATGCTGCCATAAGGTGGTCGTACCTGGGAACCATGGTGACTGTTTATACAGGTTCTAAAGTCAAACATCTAGTCCCTGTAGCCCCTTTGTGGCGTCTCTGACCAGATGTACCCAGCTCCTGTGGGAACCAACAGATCCTTGCTTTTCTCAGGAAGTGGGCCCTGATTCGGAGCTTTTTGCCTGGGGTTAGAAGCTGACTCTCAGTGGAGATGGGAAGGGGTAATGGAGAATGTGTTCCTCCTTTGAGTTTTGGGGTGTGCCAAGCTCTGGTCTGGAGTGAAGGTCATGGGGATGGCTCACCTCTTACCTCCAAAGTAAGTTCTGTTCTCATCAATGACTTGTAATTTCATGATTTTCAAAAAGATATTCTGCAAATCAGATATTTTCTCCCAATCCAGCATTGGTTTATTTTAAATTAAATATTAAAAATGGCATACCTATATGAAATTCTTGTCTTCATTTTTCTGACTAATTTGAAGGCCTAAAGAGGTTTTTTTCTTTCTTTTTTTTTTTTAACATTTGTGTGTGTGCGTGTGTGTGTGTACATGTGAATGCTACGTTTGTAGAGGTCAGAAAACAACTTTTGAGAGAGAGAACAACTTTTCTCATTTTCCACAGTGTGAGTCCTAGGATTGAACTCAAGGCATCAGGTTTAGCTGCAGGCACCCTTCCCTGCTAAGCAGACCCTATTCCAAGAAGTCATTTAAATTGTACACTAAAATGAGGCTTTAGTTCACTTTTTAGAGGTCTCTTAGGGCTGGCTGATCAGGGAATCTAGGAAACAGACTACTTATGGTAGAACCATTCTATCTTAACCTCTGGGAATAGCATAGAGTGCTGTATAAGTTATTTGTTTGTTGCTGTGATATAAACCAAGACAGTTTATATAAAGAAGTGTGTATTTGAGCCTACGGTTCCAGAGGGGTAAGAGGCCATCACCATCATGGTGGGAAGCATGGCATCAGGCAGGCAGGAAGTTGATAGTTTAGATTCCAAACCACAAGCAGGCAGCAGAAAGCAAACTAGGAATGGTGGGAGTCTTTGAATTCTCAAAGCCTGCCCCAGTGACTTGGTTCTCCAGAAAAACTACATTTCCTCAACCCCCCAAACAGTGCCTCCAACTGGAAACCAAGTATTCAAATGACAGAGCCTGTGGGGGACTTTCTCATTCACCGCCCCAAATGCCTTCTTAGAGGGCTAGAGAAAAGACTAGAACTGAGTTTTTCTCCTTTACTGGGTACTGATATTCCTAGCATTTATCTTCCAGGTATAGACAGAGCTTTGTATCCATTTATCACTGGCAAGTGACTCAGAGTCCAGTCCAGTCCCGCCCACCCTCCTGTTTCCCCACCCCCACCCCCTCAACCTAACACTTTAAGGACCTAGCTGTTCACGAAAACAAATTGCTAGCTATAGTGGTAATGCCTACTCAAACTGATGAGATCTTACACACTATGCCTGCTGTCCATGTGGACCATCAGACAATGCGATAGCCATCTACCAGAGGTCAGTCCTCAAGATCCCAAGACTAAGCTTGGGAAGCAAATGCCTTGGTGCCACTGAGACTCTTTTCTCTAGGGTGCAAATTCCTTTTAAGGCCATGTGTCCCGCCTCTCCCAACCATATAAGGCTAGTTTCTGCAAAGCAAGCCCCACCCAGAGCTTAGCTGGCTTTGACTTCGACCTGGGCCACTTGCCAAGGAAAAGCACCTGCCAGACTGGCTTAGACTAGTCCGAGTGAGCTGGTCTTTGGTGCCTGCCTTTCTACCTCTGTGGTAGAACTCTGAGGAAAGATTTACTCAGCTCTAAAAAGCCTACAGGCTGGTTTACACTTAGGGAGAGGAAAGACCATAGAAGCATGTGCAAGCCCCAACTCACCTACAAAAGACCAGACCGATTCTTTTCTGCACGGAACCTGGAGAACTGAAAGGAGACAAGACTAATGAAGAATGCTGAGATACCACAAGACACTACTTTGTCGTACCCTAAGTAAAAGTCTTAAGCGGCCACCCCACCCTCACTCCCAAGCCCCACCTTTATTTAAATCGGCCATAGAGCGTGTAGACAAGTCCTGAAGCCTCTTGGCACCGCCCAGCTCACGCTTCCGCTCAACCTCATTTACAAATACCGCCCGGGGCGTGACCCATCTTCAGCCCCGCCCCCGACGCAACTATACTAGGGGGCGGTTCCGTGCACGGCCGCCCAGTTGCCTCCGGACCTCGGAGTTGGGGACGCTCGTGCGACCTCCGCGGGAAGATGAACGGGACGAGGAACTGGTGTACCTTGGTGGACGTGCACCCGGAGAGCCAGACCACGGTAGGTCGTCACGCTCATCCTGCCTTCCCTCACAGGCGCCGTGGCTTTTCAGTTCCGCCGCTCCCATGCCTCACGCTGAGGTAGTCCACTTCACCTGACGCCGGGCTCAGTGCGGTCAGCCCTGCGTCACCCCGTGGGCTTTTTCCTTTGCCCTGTGGCGGACTGTGGAATGGGAAGCACCGGACGAAACCCTGGCGGCTCCAGGGATGGGGAGGACCCGTTCTTGGCGAGGACATTGCAGCCCCGGTCCGGGGATAGGGCACGTTACTCTGGCGTCTCGTGGGCAGCTAGATTGGGTCGTGGAAGACGTTCAAGGGACAGGATCCCTGCGCTGTTTCGGACGTTGTGCCGGACTGGGGCGTGGGGGTGGGGTTTACGCCTTTCCGCGTTTCCCGAAGGCCTCAGAAGCCCTTCAAAGACTTCTGTGATGGCGATCCATTAACTAGGAAAGGGGCAGAGGGTGGAATCCTAGGGCTGGGAAAGGAGAGGAGAGAGCCTACGAGGGGCGAGTAGGTCTCAGGCAGCTACGGAATTGGCCCCAGAGTCTACCTTTCTCCAAGAGGATGGATAGAGCTCCCCACTCGACGGTCACCACTTTCGGATTTCTCCTTTTTAAAAATATTGCTTTTCTGATCCCCAACTCCCTTTCGGACAACTAGCAGCTTTCCTGGTTTTGCTTCCGTGTTCAGATGCCAAGTCTCGGTAGGTGATGAAGGGGTGCCTTGGAACTCCTTTGGAGACCGGAACCCACCTAGAGTGGGTTGGGGGGGGGGCTTTCTCCAGTGCAATCCAGTCTGCCCTGCTTCCCTTATGCCCTCCTCACTCCACCACCCTCAGCTGACCACATGATTTTTCTTTCTCCAGAAGGAAAGGCCTGTAATTTGATGCTGAATGTTTCTAGGCGTTGCTGGGTGATCCAAATACACGGTAGAGCTGTGCTAATTAATTTATTTCCAAGTTGTTGTGGGAGAATGCAATGAGAGCCAAAGTGATGGGGAGTTTGCGTCCCCCCCATCTGATTCCTTTGCTTCTGCCTGTCTCAGCATGTCCCTGAGGCAAAGCTAACCCAGCTACAGCTGGATTGTGGCTCTTCAAAGAATAGTTGTAGAATAGGTGCTCATTTGAAGTTTAGAGTACAGCTGATCACTGAAGTCTGTGCACTGTCCCCTTGACATTTTTGCCTAGAAATGTGAATGTTTCTTCCACATTACAAGTCTTGACACGGCCCAAAACCCAGCTGCCACCCAACCCCCACTCTGCCCGACCCCAGGTAAGAGATGCTGATCAAATTGGATAAACAAAACCAAAGTCCAACCAACAACCAGTCATACCGTATTGTCCCAGCCTCAAGTACTCCACCGCTGTTCATGTTTTGGAGTGGTTGAGTCAGGGAAAGAACGTGGAATGAATAAAGAGGGGTCGTGGGCTTCTTTTTGCTTCTTTTTGATGTAGAAAAAAAGACCTGGGTGATGGCTCAGCTGTTAAGAGCACTGACTGCTCTTCTGGAGGTCATGAGTTCAAATCCCAGCAACCACATGGTGGCTCACAACTATCTGTAATGAGATCTGATGCCCTCTTCTGGGGTGTCTGAAGACAGCTACAGTGTACTTACACATAATAAATTTAAAAACAAAACAAAAAAACCTTTGGGCTGGAGTGAGCAAAGCTGAAGCAAGAGGAAGAAGGGAAGGGGAAAAAAAAAGACCCTTGCCATACAGAAGACAGATCTTTAAAACCACAACACCAGCAGTACAGAAAAAGGTATGTCACCTGTTGCTGTCCCTTGATACTTTTGTTTCTTGTTTGATGGGACAGAAAACAGGTGGAAAAATAGCAAGGCTAACTAGAGAGCTATATATCAGAGAGGAGATAGACTAGACTTGAGACTTATTTTACGATAAAGTGGGGAATGAAATAACCCTTGCCTGGGTTTATTCTTGGAGACATTCCTGGGCTCATGAGAAGGAAGGACAGAGAGTAAACAGTCAGTCAGTCAGTCAGGAGACAGGCTTTGTCCTAGATTCTTTTCCTCTGAGCCAACCTATAGATAGAATTTATAGCTCTGGACAGTCCCCGGGAACCTGTCATGTAGTCAGTCATGTACTCATACCATTAAACGGTGCTCAGTGAGGGTGTAAAAGATGTGAGCAAAGAAACGATCAACGGATGACTGATTTCTGTGGTGTTGGGAGTCAAACCCAGGACTTTGGCCACACCATGCAAACATTTGTCTACTTGAGCTACACCCCCAACCCACCCCAACCAGGAAAACACTATAGGTACTGAGGATTGAACCTGGGGTCTCATGCTTCCCCTCCCCTGCTTGGGAGTCCCCAGAATTTGGGAGTATAGATTGGAGTCAGAATCCTGGGTCCATGTGTTCCAGGCCATGTGTCTTTTAGTGCTTTACTTAATTGATATGGAAGTACAGCTAATACACTGTAATGCTTTTAATGTTGGACAAATATAAGGACAGAGTCTTTTTTTAAACTGCAGACCTAACCCACTAGTGGGTCTGAAATCAACATAGTGGGGCAGAAAGCTTTTGAGGTTCAGTCTGTTCCCAGCACTGTACCCCAGCTTTGTTTTTTGGGAGTGCTTTTCTTTTTCTTCCATACTTAACTGTCTCTATTCTTGTCACTAAGCAAACAAACAAAAACATAGTGGAAATGCTGGGCATAGTGGTAAAAGCCTTTAATCCTAGAACTTGGAAGGGAGAAGTGGACAGATCTCTGTGAGTTTAAGGCTAGCCTGGTCTAAATAGTAAATTTTAGGCCAGCTATGACTACATAGCAAGACTTTGTTTCAAAACAAAAACCTTAGTGGAGGAGGAATAGCATTTTTTTTTTTTTTTTTTTTGGTTTTTCGAGACAGGGTTTCTCTGTATAGCCCTGGCTGTCCTGGAACTCACTCTGTAGACCAGGCTGGCCTCGAACTCAGAAATCCGCCTGCCTCTGCCTCCCAAGTGCTGGGATTAAAGGCGTGCGCCACCACTGCCCGGCAGGAATAGCATTTTTTAAAAAAAAAATCCCCAGTGTGTTGTTGAGGATAGTCTTTCTAACAAAAGCTTTGTGTCAGCTGTATGTGTGTTTGATGGGCTTAAAGGTGCAGACCACCACATCTAAAATGTATTTTAATGTCAAAAATGTTTGTTTAAAAGTGACTTTGGTACATTATATTGGCATATAAGGTACAAATAAATCTGAAACACATTAGACAATTCTATTACCTTCCTTTGGTTAAAGTAAACAGCAGAAAGTAACCTAGCTAGCTAAAGAGGAGTTTATTAGAAGGAAAAGAACAGTGCACAGAAGTTAAAGTCCAAACCAAGGGAGCCCTGGAAAGTAATGTGGATGATCCCTGCTTCTGGATGGTTTCAGCCAGTTTAGGTCATTTTGCCATTCTTCTGAGATTCTAGGGAAAGGGGCCATTGTCCCTTGAGATTATCCTTAACTAGGAATGGGCAGGGATCCTTGATTGGCAGGTTTAAAAGATTTCCCAGTAAAGGATGGCATGCTCCAGAGCAAAACCCAAATGTCACCAGGGGAGGACCGTGGAGGCAGGATGATCGCTGCCTGCCTTCTTCCTTCTCTCCCTCATTTCTTCCCTCCGTTTGACTTTTTAAATGGAAAGAATATATGTTAGAGGGATAGAGAGATGGCTCAGTAGTTCTCAGCACTAGTTGCTGTTACTGAGAGACCCTGGTATGATTTTTAGCACCCACATAGTAGCTAACAACCATTCATAATTTCAGTTCCAGGAGATCAGGTGCCCTCTTTTAACCTCCATGGCCACCAAGTGTGTGTGCAGTATACATACATACGTACATATATACATGTAGGAAAAACCAATCATACATATTAAATAAATAATATAATGTAAAGAATACTTGTACATAGTTTATATTTATTTGTTGGCATTTTGAGACAAGGTCTCCTGTACCCTAAGCTAACAGTAAACTCCTGTTCCTGTCTCTACCTCCCAAGTGCTCAGACTTCAGCATGTGCTGCCATACCACATTCTGCTCTTGTACATAATCTTAAAAACAAAACTAATACCAAATGATTTTTGAAAGAACGTATTTGTTCTTTAAGTTCTGTTACATGGAAGTGGCCACTTTGAAATCTTAGCTGTTTGTTCTGGTGAGAATCTCTGTTTCTAAATAAGATATTTATAGTAGTGTTTTTCTTTTCTCTTTTGAAAGTTACAGTTGTTTATTTACTTGGGGCAGTAGCACAAGCATGCCACGCACATGTGTAGAAATCAGGAGACATGTCAGAGACGCTCATTCCCTCCTCCCACGTGGATCTTGGCATCAGGTTTGGCATCAGACACCTTTTTGCTGAGCCATTTAGTTAGCTCCCGTTCCTCTCCTTCCTCTCCTCCCCTTCAGTTCTTGTATTGAGGCTGGTCTCAAACCCAGTGTTGATATCCTTAAACTTCTGATCCTCCTGCCTTCACCTCCTGATTGCCAAGATTACAGCCATATGACCTTATTTATGTGGTGCTGGGGGTCAAAACTAGTAATTTGGGCATGACAGGCAAGCTTCTAATTGAGCTATACCCCAGTCCAATCCACACGCATTCTCCACCAGGGAAACATGAGGTATGGAGAATTGAACCTGGGGCTTCATGCAATACTGAGCAAGCGATTTACTGCAGAATTGTGCCTTCTGTTTTAGCTTTGTTTTTGTCGGTTCTAGGCAGTTATTGGCTCTTATTGTAAGAATTAGAGAGAGATTAATATTCCCATTTTTTTTTACAAACTCCTTTCTTGTGATTAAAGTATAATCACAATTTCAGTTAACCTATGATCCCCATTAATAGTATTGTGCTTAAGAGCATGACTCTAGGGCTGTTAGATTGCTTGCCTGGCATCCACAAGGTCCTGGATCGGATCAGACTTTACAGAAGTGGGTGTAGTGCCACATACCTGTAATCCCAACAGTCAGAAGATTAGTCAGGGAGTTCAAGGCCAGTCTGGGATACATGAGAACTTGCCTCAAAATAAATTAATAATTAAAAGTAAAGAAAAAAAGCAGCATAAGTCTGTGAGTCTGACTAAATGCTTTGCCAGAGCACTTTGGTAATTAATTTCTTCATTCTCAGTTTCCTCATATGTAAGAAGAGACAATAATCATGCCTTTTCATAAGATCATTATGAGGATTAAGTAAGATAATATGTAGGAAGCATTAAACATAGCACTTGGCACATGGTAAGTGCTTAGATGTTAGCTTTATTCTCTGTCACTGGTATGGACTGGATTGTCTTAACTGCATCTGGGCACCCAAGCCTAGGGGTGGAAGAAATCGGAGGATTCTGTGTGTCAGTGTAGAGGGCAGGTGCTGACATCAGGATTTCTTTCTCAGTCTCTGGGGATCTATACTCTGGTTATCATCATGCTTGTGTAGCCAGCACTTTACCCACTGAACCCGTCTCTATCTCTACCTACCCCACCCCACCCCATTTTTGAGGCAGTGTCTTACATTGTATCCAGGCTGGCCTAGAACTCGTAGCCCAGAATGGCCTCAGATTTGTTATGATCCTCCTGCCTCAGCCTCCAAAGTGCTAGGCTTGTAAGCACGTGTCATTGCACCTGGCCTGACTTTGGTCAATTTTGCTCCTTCTCATATTGGCATTTGTTTATTTTCATCTGCTTGTTCCCCTTTCCTTGATATTACAGGACCAGTAATATCTGCCAGTGTAGGGTGGTAAGAGTAACAGGGGAGCCCTGGGGAGACCCAGGATGGAGAGCTGAGTGTGACCGTTGTTTGTCAACAGGGCTGAGCTTTCACAGAGATGTTGAGGCCCTTTCCTCTTCTTTTGCTTGAGGCCAAAGCAGCTGGTGTACTCTGGGCTCTCTGCATAACTCAGTGTTACCTTTCTTTATACACTACACTTATTTCCCCAATCTTCCCTCCCTCTCTTCCCTGCCTCCCTCCCTCCCTCTCTGTCTGTCTGTCTTTCCTCTCCCTCCCCTTTTTTTCCTTCCTTCCTTCCTTCCTTCCTTCCTTCTTTTTTTGATTCAATAAAATTTTATTTTCCCAAATGTACAGCTGACTGAACCTGCTCATGAATCTTCACCAGCAGCCGGGCCGTCTCCACCCTTTGTGTTTCTGGTGTAAATTACTTGGGCTCTGTGCTTTGAAACCAGCTTGATAAGTCCTTTACTAAGTAGCTCCTGAAGGGCTACCCTGGCCAAGGAACCTCGAGTCTTCAGTCTCTCAGAGACCACAGCTGGAGTAATGAGCTTGTAGTTGGGAACTTCCTTACAGAGTTTGTCGTGTGTAGCTTTGTCAAACAGGACGAGATTGTTCAGCTTGTCCCGAACTTTGCCTTTAGACCACTTCTTCTTTTTGGCCTTGCCACCAGATTAATTTCTGGGTCTTTGTCTTTTTTGGCCGACTTTCCGGCATCTTTCTTCTTCTTGTCGTCTTTGGGCGGCATGGCGAAACTCAGAGTAGTGTGGACCACTGCTTTCTTTCTGTTTAGAGACAGATTATCTCTCTGTGTAGCCCTGGCTGTCCTAGAACTTGCAATGTAGATCAGGTTAGCCTTGAACTTACAGAGATCTCCTGCCTCTACTTCCCAAGTGCTAGGGTTAACAACAAAAACCATCATATGGCTTTTTTCTCCTCCTCTTCTTCCTCCTCTCCCTTCTCCTTTCTTGGCAAACCTGAGTAGGTTTGGAATTTGTTTTATCTGCTGTATGCTGAGCCTTTGTCTTTCCTGTGGATCAGATGTTTCCTGTAAGACTTCAGAAGCTGAAGTAGCTTAGGCTGAGGCTACTTTTCTTTAGTTAAAAATTGAGCTGAAAGGGGCTAAAGAGATGGCTCAGTTAAGAGCACTGGCTGCTCTGCTAGAGGTCATGGGTTTGATTTCTAGCACCCACATGGCAGAACTCCAACATCTGTAACTCCAGTTCCAGGGTATCTAAGACCTTCTTCTGGCCTCTGGGCACCAGGCACTCATGAGTTGAACAGATACACATGTAGATAAAATAGTTGAAACAAAGATAAATATTTTTAAAATTGGGATGTGATTTATTATAAGCTTACCATGAATTTCAACCATTTTATAAGCCTCATTAAAATATTGTGCCACATGATTCACCAATTTAAGGTATATAATTCTGTGTTTTTTAGTGTATTCAGAGTTACATGGTCATCACTGAGGCAATTTTAGAACCATTTGCTCACTTCATAGAGAAATCTTCATTCATGTGGAGTCATGCAGTCTGTGGTCCTCCCGACTGGCTGCTTTTAAGTTGCATGCTGCTTTAAAGGGTCATACATATGTAACATGTTAGTTCTACATTCGTTTTGTTTATTTTGGTTTTGGGTTTTTCGAGATGGGTTTCTCTGTGTAACAGCCCTAGCTGTCCTGGAACTTGCTGTGTATACCAGGCTCGATTCTAAACTCAAAACTGCCTCCCAAGCGCTGGGATTAAAGGCGTGCCCTACCATTCATTGCCTTTGTTTTTTAGAACTGAATGATAGTCCATATTTAACTATATTATAAATATATGTTCATCATGGAATAACTAATGGACCTGTGAGTTGTTTTTACTCTTTGGCTGTTGTATGTACTGTTATAAGTTTATGTGAACTTATGTTTCCTTTTTACTTGGGAGTGAAGTACCTGGGAATGGAGTTGAATATTTTCAAAGAGGATTGAGGGGCTGGGGACATAGCTTTGTTGTTAGAGTGTTCAGCTAACATGCATGAAGTTCCTGGGTTCAATTCCTAGAACTTGAGAGGAAGAAGCAAGCTGATCAGTTTATCCTTGGCTACACAGTGAGTTTGAAGCCAGCCTAAGATACACACAAAGAGCACACCGCTCCTTGATCATTGGTGATTACTCCAATGAGATGAATTCTAAAATGATTGAAGGCCTGTCTCCGTGACACCTGGGTGGGGAAGAAACTCTTGGGTGGAGGAATCTTTCAAGTTGGAGACTATTGTTTCAGTCCCTGCCCCTGCCCCCGCCCCAGACCCATCCAGTAAGTTTATCTTGACACCATCACCCCTATCCCTTTTATTGCCAGCCTTGACTTTTCAGTGAGTTCTCCAAGGCTGCCAGGTATTCGGGAAGAGCTTGACTTACTTGCCTGGAAAGGGAAGAAGGGTATGAGGGAGGAAGATTACTTAATCATTAGGCATGTGGCACTAACATTGCCCATATTTCTCTGGGGTGGAGGGAGGCGTGTACCGGATGGTTTCAGTTCCAGGACCTGTGCTCAGATCGGGTGGGACGAGCTTCCCCGGCTGTTGGTAATTATGGCATGTGCCTCTTTGGGTCACAGAGCAGTCTTGTGAAACACCTGTTTCTTAAGGGTGGGCAGGCTTAGTTGGGGGGATGGATGTGTGCCAGGAAGACTGTTGGCCTGGATTTAAGCCTGGGCAGCAGAGACAGAGAGAGGAGACTATGGAGTGGTAGAGTAGGGTGGAGGTGATAAATGAAAGAGTATGAGACCAGGAAAACCAAATCAAAGGGAGAGTGTCTGAAATTAGACAAGCTTCAGTCACTTGGTCTGGGGGAGTTTTCCCTTCCTCCAGCCCTCTGGGTTTGAGGCAAGTGGGAGACCTTCAGGGAGACTAGGTCAGCAGCCGGTATAGCTTTTGGGGGCTGGGGTTTGGGAGCCCACTCTCTCTGTGTATATACTTTCACTTCTAGGCCCCAGTGTAGGGCCCCAGATTATGAGAAATGGGTGCCCATCTAGGGTGTTTCTCTGAGTCTCCTCATTTTATTTCCTCTGTTGTGGTGCTTGTCCAGTCCATGCTGTGGGTAGGCTTCTGGATTAAAGGTAAATTATTTTGTTAGTTTAGCTGGGGGGGGGTTATCTCCTGGAGTACCAAGCACACAAAACCTGCATGCCCAGTGAACAGGGAACCTTCCCTAGGAGACTGTGGGCACCTAGCCATCCCATTCCATCCCATCCTCTTCTGTGACTTCATGGGGCTTCCCTCATGCTGGCCTCTTGGGAGCCAGTGTAATGAAAAGGTAGCCATTGTCAGTGGGCATAAGCTGGGCCAGCCACAAGCAGGGATGGCAGTGACTAAGGTGGTCACTACAGCAGCAGCTTGTGAGATTACATATGCTTCTAGAAGTTGGATATATGGTGAAGGTGACTCAAAGGTTTTCAGCTCAGAGACCATTCCTAGTTCCCTTTTTGACCCTGGCTTTCTACCCTGCACCTCCCCACTCCTAGTATTAGTTCCCTAGAAACCTGGAGGGTGGGTTCTAGGGAAGCAGGCTGTTCCCATGGTTCTTTTCCCATTCAATAAGCCTGTGGTGTGAGAACCCCTGGGGCCCCCCTGTTTATCTCCTTGGGGCCTCCCTATTTATCTCCTATCACCTCTTTCTGAGCCTCTTGATCTATTAAGCCCTTAGCTATGTGTTTACCTCCTCCCTGCTTTGAGAAGTGAGTCATGAAGCTGGTTTGTTTGAACAGGGGAGAGGCTGTTGTAATTGGAGGTAGCTGGGCTTCTCCGGAGAGTGTTTATGAGGTTAGAGGCCTGCTCACCTTGTGATTAGTGCTGCTCTTTCTCCCCCAGAGAAGATTCTACTTCCCATGTAGCCTTGCAGAGGCCCCAGTGGGGACCATCCTACCAGACTCTTTGGGGGTGTTTCTCAAAGTCTTTTCTTCCTGAGCACAGCCCTGTGGCCACTCTAGCCCCAGAGGACAGCTGGTCTCACCCAGCAGAGAAGAGCCCTAGGTTTTCCATCTTGGGCATTGGTTTGGAGTTGTAGGGTGAGGTCTGTGGCTCTGTAGGTTGTCAAGAGAGCCCTGGGCTTTTCTCCAGAGCCATTTTGACAGTGTGTTAATGTACTCTTCTTTGAGCTGCTTGGGTACAGTGGTGCTGCCGTACTTCTGTGGGTTATGAGTACTTTCACACTGTCCTTACACATCTCCTACTCAGCCTCAAACTGAGCTAGGTGGCTGTAATCACCCACTCTACAGACTGTAAACAGGGTCCAGAGAGAGCAAGCAGCTGCAGGATTAGTAGATACTAGATGGAATTCACATGCTCTACTTCTGACTACACTTAGTACCTCTCCTCTCCTCTGTAATTTTTCTTATATGAGTGTTAGCCAACATTTCCATTAAAGTTTAAAATATCACCAGAAGGGGCTGGGGAGATGGCTCAGTCAGTAGAGCACTTGCTGGGCAAGCTGAGGACTCATGTGTATAAAACCGAGGCATGGTGGCAGGACACTCGAAACCCCAATGCTGGGAGGTAGAGACAGGAGGCTTCCTAGGTTTCACTGGTCAGCCAGTCTAGCACACACAAACCCAGAACTACAGAAATATATGTGGGGTCTGGAGAGATGGCTCAGCGGTTAAGAGCACTGACTGCTCTTCCAGAGGTCCTGAGTTCAAATCCCAGCAACCACATGGTGGCTCACAACCATCTGTAATGAGATAGGATGCCCTCTTCTGGTGTGTCTGAAGACAGCGACAGTATATTCATAAATAAATAAATAAATCTTTTAAAAAAAAAACAAAAGAAATATATGTAAGAAAAGGCCCTTCACACCCCTGTCCCCTTTCTTTTCCTTGATCTACCTTTGGTGTTCTTCCTTTTCAGGGGCTAACCTGAGACTTGCTATGTAGCCAGGATGACCTTGAACTTCTGATCCTTCCCTGACCCAACTGTGTGTGTGTGTGTGTGTGTGTGTGTGTTGTCTGTCTGTCTGTCTTCAGCGCTTTTCTTGTGTATTTACATAGCACAAATGCCATGTGGCATCTTGGTTAGAAGCCCAGACTGAAGCCACAGGTCTTAGATTTGAATTCTGGCTCTGTCTCTGATTAGTTGCATGATGAGACTCTTAACTTCTCAACCTGTTTTTAAAATTGGAATGTTGGTGCCTACTATATATGATATTGCTAGGATTAAATGAGTTAGCACATGTAAAGTCCTTGGAACAGAGCCCAATAGGGTCCCACATATAGTAATTGCTGTGTGTAGGAGTTGGCAATTACTGCTGTGTTCATGTACTTAAATAAATGAAAAGCCATGTTTTGGGAATTAGTGTCTATTTATTTTCTTTAATTTAAAAGCCCAAACTCCCTGGAACTCACTGTGTAGCCCAAGCTGGCTTCAAACTCTCATTAGTCAGTTTCTCAAATATTGGGATCACAAGTGTAAACCACTTTTTGGTCTTTTCGTGGTTTAAAAATTTTATTCTATTTTATGTATATGGGTGTTTTATCTGTAAATATAGACTGTGCATCACAGTGCCCATGTGCTTGCAGTGTCCATGGCAGCCAGAAGAAGGTATCTGATGCCCTGGAAGTGGAGTTATAGACAGTTGTAAGCCACCATGTGATTGCTGGGAACTGAATCCAGTCTTTGCAAGAACAACCAGGGCTCTTAACCTCTGAGCCATCCATCTCTCCATCACCACCACACACCCTTATGTTTTGAGTCTCACTGTGTAGCCAGGCTGGCTCTGACCTTTCTGCTTCTGTATCGCTGATGTGCCCATCTCAGAAGAGCATCCTTCATGTATCTATGGGCCATTTGTATTTCTTTTTTAAGATTGCCTTTTTTGGCTATTGCTGATCTTTTTCATGATATTCCTCAGCCACTGTCTCTTGGCTTTGTCTAGTGTTCTGACTGCTCTAAATGAAAGAGCCTGGCTGGGCAGTAGTGGAGCATGCCTTTAATCCCTGCACTCAGGAGGAAGAGGCTGGTGGATCTTTGAGTTCGAGGACAGGCAAGGCTACACAGAGAAACCCTGTCTCAAACAAACAACACTCCCCTCCCCTCCCCTCCCCTCCCCTCCCCTCTCCTCCCCTCCCCTCCATACCCTACTCTCCATATTTCTCAAAGAAAGGGAATCAAGAAGGTCCCTAGGTGGATCACCTAAATTCATCTGAGTGTCTTCAGTGCAGCTACTCCATGCCTGTCACTGCTAAATAAACTGTGTTCAAGGATCTATAAAGGAAACCAGGCATGCTGGTATACTTTAATCTCAGTACTTGGGAGGCGGAGGTAGGCACATCTCTGAGAGTTTGAGGACAGTCTGGATTATATAGCAAGCTCAAGGCCAGCCAGGGTTATATAGTGAGATTGTTCCCTTGAAACAAACAAACAAACAAACAAAAAATGAAAAACAAACAAAAGGCTATAAAAGAACAGGCAAGTGCTTGCAATATCATATCAGATGTGGAGTTTCTGCCTTCTTTTCTACAGTGAGCCTTAGTGGGGAAGGGATATGGCAGATGGTCCATATGGGGCTTTGTATTTATTCTTTTACAATTCCATATATGTATGTATTGTGTCTTGAATGTATCTACATCTAACTTTTCCCCACACCCCCTCCTTAATTTTTTTAAAATTTATTTTGTGTGCATTGGTGTCTTGCCTGCATGGATGTCTCTGTGTGAGGGTGTCCGATCCCATGGAACTGGAGTTACAGATAGTTGTGAACTACCATGTGGGTACTGGGAACTGAACCCAGGACCTCTGGAAGAACAGCCAGTGCTCTTAACTGCTGAGCCATCTCTCCAGCCTCTCTTCGCCTACTTTCATACCTCCCTCAACCCAGTGAGCCTAATTAGTGCTGCCTCCTGCCAAGATTACTGATCTTGTGGACTTAATCTTGTACAGGTGACCCCAGCTGCAGTGAGTTCATGAGCAAAAAGGCCATATCATGTCCTGAAGACAGTATTTCACGCATTCCTCCCCATCCTCTGGCACGTATGTGCTTTTTGCTGCCTCTGTCATGGTTATTTTATTTTACATTTTTATTTTATTTTTATTTATTTCTGTTTTTGAGACATGGTCTTAACTATACAACCTTGGGCAGCCTAGAACTTGCTAGCCTTCAACTCACAGAGATCTGTTTGCTTCTGCTTTCTTGGTTTTTTGTTTTGTTTTTCGAGACAGGGTTTCTCTCTGTAGCCCTGGTTGTCCTGGAACTCACTCTGTAGACCAGGCTGGCCTCGAACTCAGAAACCCACCTGCCTCTGCCTCCCAAGTGCTAGAATTAAAGGCATGCGCCACCACCGCCCGGCCAGTAGGTTGTTTTTTTTTTTTGGTTTTGGTTTTGGTTTTTCTGCTTCTGCTCTCTAAGTGCTAAGATTAAACCTGTGCTCCAGTCTAGACAGGTTGCTCTGCGTGACCTGGCTTTGATTCCCAGCATCCCACATAGCAGCTCACAACTGTTTGTAATTGCAATTCCAGAAGATCTGACATCCTTTTCTGGCCTCCTTGGACACTATATACACATGATACACTTAAATATATGCAGACAAAACACCCATACACATTAAATAAAAAAATAAAAGCCATTAAAAATAAAAAAATTAGTTCATGTGCCATCCTGGCCAGCCTTAAAGACAGGTTCTCAAGTAGCCCAGGCTGGCCTTGGACTTACTGTATAGTTGAGGATGACCTTGAATTTCTGATCTTCCTCTGTTTCTATTTCCCAAGTGCTGGGGTTACAGGTGTGCAGCATTGCTCCTGGTTTATTTGGTGCTGGGGATCAAACTCAGGGCCTCATGCATGGTAGGTATGGTTGGCAAGCTCTCTACCAGCTGAGTTACATCTCTATCTCTCAAGGTGGGCTCGGCAGGCTGAGTAGGACTTCTCTAAGGAGATGGGTGGGATTGGGAGTACAGTGGCAACTCTTCCAAATGCTGTTCCTTTTCTGCTCAGAGATAGAAAGTGATCCAGGTACTGTTATAGATCATTTTGATCTATCAAATGAAAGCTTTTCTTTAAGGTTTATCTATTTTATATCATCTGTATGAGTGTTTTGTCTGTATCTATATATGTATATGCATCATGTATTACATGCCTAGTGCCCATGGAGATCAGAAGAAGGCATTGGATCCCTGGAACTGGAGTTACAGGTAAGCTGCTACTTGTGTGTAGGGACCAAACCCAAGTTTGCTCTTAACCACTGAGCCATCTTTCCAGCCACAATATTTTCTTTTAAAACCTGTTTTATTATTTGTGTGTGTGTGCATGTGTCAGTGTGTTTGTGTGTATGTATGTGTGTGTAGGACAGAGGACAGCTTTGTAGAGTTGTTTCTCTCTTTACACATTTACCCACTGAGCCATCTTGTGACCCCACAGTTGTTTTTTAAAGTGTGTGTGTGTCTGTCTGTGTGTCTGTCAGAGAGAGAGAGAGAGAGAGGGAGGGAGAGAATAAACTGATAACTGATAACCTACATAGGTGTTGATTTGAATAAATTTATTTATCTATAAATAATAGAATATTAGTTACCATTAAAAATAGTTTTGAGGTTTTGGGGCTGGAGAGATGGCTCGGCGGTTAAGAGCACTGACTGTTCTTCCAGAGGTTCCGCTAGCTCCCAGAAGTCTTTACTTGTTTTCTCTCTCTCTCTCTCTCTCCCTCCCTCCCTCCCTCCCTCCCTCCCTCCCTCCCTCCCTCCCCTACCTCCTTCCCTCCATCCCTCCTTCTCCCCTCCCTCTTCTTCCCTTTCTCTCTCTCTCTCTCTCTCTCTCTCTCTCTCTCTCTCTCTCTCCTCCCTCCCTCCCTCCCTCCCTCCCTCATGTTTATTTTGTGCTGAATCTATTCCTGGGTTGTAAGTCTTTTTCTTCTGTAAAGTCTCCTCTTCTGACTTAGAAACAGTTTGTTCCTTTTCAGTGAAGGGTCACCTCCATGTGGCAGGGCAGCTCATCATATATGGATTAATACGATCGTGAGTTCTGATACTGGGTGCTTTGTTCACTTGGATATGTTCAGTGACTGGAGAATTCACAACTAAACCTTTAAGTTGAGCATTACTTCCTACATTTTTAAGCATGTGCAACAAAATTTTAGCAGTGTTTTTATCAACCAGTCCTGTCCAGCCCTACTGTTTGGCCTGAGCACATCCACTGACTCTGGCAGTGTAATGTCAGAGTGGCTGACGTTGCTTCTTTAAAGCAAACCTTTTAAATACTTTACAGTTTCCCATGGCCTTTTGATATGAAACCTTGGATGGCCTGGACAGTTTCATAGTATTCTTAAAGTGAACACAAAGATTAAAACACTTGATTTGTATAACTTTGTAGGGATTTCTGGATCAAGAGAGTAGTGAACCATTTTCAACAGGTCATCACAGTCTGCTTACAGGAAAAGGGTGTCTCCACTTCTTTCTTATTCATTCAAGAATATTATATAAATGGACTTGTACGACATCTACCATACATGTCATTTTATTTTTATTTTTTCCTACTTGTAATGTTTTGAAGATTTCTAGTACATGTATCAGTATTTGTTTCTTTTTATTGCTGAATAATGTTCCAGCATAATGGATTTACAAATTTAACAGTTTACAGGGCTAGAGAGATGGCTCAGCTGCCAGGGCACTGCTTTTCCAGAGGACCTGGGTTTGACTCCCAACACCTGCATGGTGGTGATCTCTTCTGGCTTCCTTGGTCATCATGCATGCACATAGTAAACAGATGTAGGGGCAGGCAGAACACCCATACATAAAACATCAAGTGAATGCTCTGTCATCTGCTCTCTGGGTGGGATTGCATAGAATTGCCACTACTTCCTGAATAGTCCATGAGCTGATATAGTGGAGAGAACTCTGTAGGCCTGGTGAGTTCTGCTGTGAGAGTTCAGATTATATCCTGATATCTCCACAAGCTATAGTCTCACATGACTCAGTATGGATTGGGTGGCTCACAGTGGTAGACGTTTTTATTTCTTGTTTTTCCTCTCATTTTTAGGAATTGGCTCATTTGATCGAAATGATCCAATTTATGCTCAGGGTTGTTCAAAGTATTACTTTATTCTTTTGATAGCTACAGGAATTATAGAAATATCTGTTTCATTATCTTGTGGGTGGGAGATGGCTTTGAAACAAGATTTTACTGTGTAGCCCAGGCTCAAACTTGTGATCCTCCTACTCAGGTGGGAGGATTACAGGTGTTCTTCACCATGCCAGGTTTTATGTAATGCTGGAAACTGAACTTGGGACTTATCAAGCATTCTACCAAGTGAGCTACATCTCCAGTACACAAATACTGCCTTGTTGTTGTTTTTCCCCAAGACAAGGTTTCACTGTGTAGCTGTGGTTGTCTTGTAATTGTAAGCTGGGCTGGCCTCCAATTCTCCTGCCTCTGCATCCTGAACTCTTTGACTAAGAGTGTGCCACCATTTAATCTAGACAATTTCTCATTGTTATCCTTTCCCAGGTGTTCTAGATTATGTCAAGCTGACAATTAAAACCAGCCATTACAGTTTACAAGTCTACCTTTCTCTTTGGTGACTGGTAAGATTAATATGTCAAAGAATTGTCTTAATTCCCTTGACTGAGATTAGTGGTGTGTGCCTCTAATCTCAGCACAAAGACAAGCAGATCTCTGTGAGTTCAATGCTAGCCTGGTCTGCACAGCAAGTCCTAGGCTACATAATAAGAACTTGTCTCAAAAAGGCACCTGGCATATTATGTTTTTCTAAAGGACAGATAAAATTGTATGTATGTGAATAGTGTGGAATGATAATCAGCTAATCATATGCTAATGCTAATCAGCATATGCACTACCTCAGATAGTTATCATTGTTGGTGAGAATGTGTCATTTAAAAAAACTTGTGGCAGAAGGCTGCTGGGGAGATGCTAGAGTTTAAGAGCACTGGCTGCTTTTGCAGAGGACCTGGGTTTGGTTTCCAGCACCCACATGGTGACAGGCAACTGTCTGTAACTTCAATTCCAGATGATTTGATGCCCTCTTCTGGCCTCCAAGGGTCACTGCACACAGATGGTAAAATCCATATCTGTAAGAAAAGCACTCATACACATAAAATTTTTTAAAAATCTTTAAAAACAAGACAAACAAACAAAAAATGCCTCCTAGAGCAGGGGAGACATGCTTGCCATGCAGTCTTGAGAACCTGAGTTTGATTCTTGATGGCAGTACATGCCTGTAGTCTCAGTGCTAAGTCTGGGGACAGGAGGATTTGGAGGTGCTCTGCTGGCTCTCCAACCTAGCCAAATTGGTGAGCTCCAGGTTCAGTGCACCTTTGTCTCAAAAAATAAGGGGGACTCAGGCAGATCTCTGTGACTTCAAGGACAGCCTGCTCTAAATAGTGAGTTTCAGGACAACTAGGGCTATATAGTGAGACTGTGCCAAAAACGGGGGTGGGAGCAGTTGAGGAAATTATCTGACATTGACCTTGAGCTTTCAAATGCATACACACGCACACACACACAAACACACACCACTGCTATTTATTTATTTATCTATGGGTGAGAGTATGCTCATGTGTGGAGGTCAAAGGACAATTTGCAGGAATTGGTTCTCTCCTTTTATCATGGAGATCATGGGGATTGAGTTAGGTCTCCGTGCTTGGTGATAAGAGCCTTTACATGCTGACCAATCTTTCTGGGTCTGCCAATCTGTTTCTTTCTTTTAAAAATATCTTTTATTTTAATTTATTTACTTTATTTATTTTGAGACGGGGTCTCATTCCAGCTGGCTCTGTGGCCTGGCACTTGCTATGTAGACCTATCTGACCTCAAACTCAGATCTACCTGCTTGTGCCTCCGACACTAGTTCAAGGACACTTTCATCCCTGGGTGCCCAGCACACCCCCCTTCTGAGGTTTGGGATAGAGTGCTAACATGGTCAAGCAGTCTGGGTTCCATCTCCTCTTCCCACTCTCTTGCTGCCATGTCTGATACTCACTCTGTCACTCTTCGACCATTCGAGGCCTAATTTTTTCTCATTGGACTGAGGCTCAGAATGTCTAAGTCCCTTGTGCATCCTAAATCCCTAGCCTGTTTTTCTCTCACTTTTGTTTTCCTCTTTAAGTTTTTAGTTGGCTCCATAGGTTTTTAATCTACTGTAAATTAGGAAAAACTCTCCTTCATCCTGTGAAATTAGGTGATCTCAGAATCAACATCCATTATCCTGCCTTCTGTAATCTGGACAACTTCTGTATGGCTAATAGAGGCTCAGTTGGATTCAGGCTTTTGTCTGTTTTCTGTTTGCTTGTTTTGTTTTTGTGGACATGTCTCACTTGTACTCCAGACTTGCCTTGAATCAATGATCTTCCTGCCTCAGCCTAGCTGGTTGTCAGGAGTAGAAATGCTGGTGTCAAGAGCCAAGTACATTAGTGTACACCTGGAATCTCATCACTGGCAAAGTGGGGACAGGAAAATCAGCAGTTCAGGGCTATCTTGGGCAACATGAGACCCAGGCTCCAAACAAAAAACTACTGGCTTGGAGATGGCAGTCCAGGGATAATTTCTCCACTGTCTGAGGAAGAGTAATCTATGTCCTATGTTCTTGTGATCTGATAATCAAGGTATATTCCAGGAGCCACATGGAGCCATAGGCCTTTATAGTCATTCTCAGGTGTGTGGACAGAGGCCTGTTAGAGACCTACCAATACACAGGGTGACCTGATACTGGACAAGCTGAGAACACTTCTTGGGACTATCTTTGAATAGGGATAGACAGGCCTGCTGAAGAGAACACTTTGGCTGGTCGTTCTTGTGGGCTTGAAAGGTTAAGGGGTCACTGTTGCTGTTGTCATTACTAGGGCAGCGTGGACATTCTCAGGCTGACTCTCCAGAGTGAACTGACAGGAGATGAACTTGAGCACATAGCTCAGAAGGTATCAAGGTGTCTGTTGGGGGCGAGGCCTCCTTCCAGCCAGTTCTTTCTTGCTGCTGATCCCTCACCCTAGTGTTGCCTGGAGCCACCACTGTTCCTGCAAGCCTGAGAGCATCTCCTTTCAGACACACCCAGCTAGCTCAGCCTCATGCTTTGGGAAGTGGGAGACCCCCCCCCCCCCTAAAATGAAAGCTAACCCAAGTTTTCTACTAACGATCCCTGTCCTGTGTCCTTGTTGCTGTGTGGCTGTGCTTGGAGGGGAAAGAAGTCAGACTGAAGCTTCTTGTATGTCTTGAGGTGTGGGTCAGGGCAGGAGGTCCTTGTTGCTGTGTGGTTTCTGAGTCACTTCTCTCTGTCTTTCTGGCAGGCGGGCAGGAAGACCTATGCCATGGTGTCTGGCCACTCCTCAGGTCATTCACTGGCTTCTGAACTGGTGGAGTCCCATGATGGCCATGAAGAGATCATTAAGGTGAGCTCAGTCCACTTTCCCTTTTCTTTCTGCTTTTCCCCTGCAGGTACACAAAGGGAGCTGCTGATGACAGCTTGTAGATGGGAAAGAATGGATGAAGTTGGGGGTGGTGCTAGCTCCTGCTCATCTTCAGGGATTTTTTGTTTGTTTGTTTGTTTGTTTGTTTGTTTTTCGAGACAGGGTTTCTCTGTATAGCCCGGGCTGTCCTGGAACTCACTCTGTAGACCAGGCTGGCCTCGAACTCAGAAATCCGTCTGCCTCTGCCTCCCAAGCGCTGGGATTAAAGGCGTGCGCCACCACTGCCCGGCATCTTCAGGGATTTTTACCATCCAAAGTCCAGAGCCTGTAGTGAGTGACTTTGACTGAACCTGGCTCCAGGCATGGGGATGAACAGTTTTCCTTTATTTTTAAAAATAACTTTAGAGTAGCTGGAGAGATAGCTCAGTGGTTAATCGGTTACTGCTCTTGCAGAGGACCTGAGTTGGGTTCCTAGCACTGATATTAAGTGGCTCAAAACTGCCTGTACCTTCAGCACCAAGAAATCTGATGCCCTCTTCTAGCCTCCCTAGGCACCTGCACTCATGTGCACAGTCTCCTGCACAGACATAAGTACATAAACATAATTAAAAATTTAAAAATGTGTGGATAGAGAAATGGCTTAGAGATTAAGAACATTGGTGGCTCTTCTAAAGGACCTGGGTTCAATTTCCAGAACCTACATGGCAGCTTACAACTGTATGTAACTCCAGTTCCAGGGGATCTGATGTCCTCTTCTGGTCTCATAGGGCACCTGACACATGTATACAGACAAATGCTGACAAACCCCCAATATGCATGTAAATAAAAAATAATTTTTCAACTAAAAATAACTTTAGACAGCACTTGGGAGACAGAGACAGGCAGATTTCTGAGTTCGAGGCCAGCCTGGTCTAGTGAGTTCAGGACAGCCAGGGCTACACAGAGAAACCCTGTCTCGAAAAACAAAAACCAAAACAAAATAATAAATAAATAAATAAATAAGTAAATAACTTTAGAATATATAGTTAGATAATTTACATATGTCACAGTGAACTAGGTTAAAATAATCAGTGGTTCTTAGTATAGCCATAGAGTTGTTCAAACATCACCACTTTAAATTCCAAGGGTTTTGTTTTCTTTTCTTTTGTTTTTTTCTTTTGTTTTTAATTAAAGACTAGGTCTATGTAATCCAGTTTTTCCTCAAATTCTCAGTATTCTGCTTTTGCCTCCTGAGTTCTGGAACTTCAGATATGTAACACCAGGCCTGGCTTCAGTTCAGAAACATCTCCAGTTATTTCTCCAGCTCTGGCTGCAACTTAATGTCTTTCTGGACTTGCCTATTTTAGATTCTTCTGTATATGGAATCAGTAACATATGACCTATTTTCTTCAGTTTGTTTCCTTCTTAAAAATGTCTATTTTAAATTAATATGTTAATTGTATGTATTAATGGGACTCAGTGTGGCCTTTCCATGCATGTGCTTAACATATTTTCATGCTTGTATCCGTAATTCTTCTAATCTGCCCATTAGTCCATATGACAATGCCATCCTGATTAGTGATTACTGTAATTTTGTAACTAATTTTGAAATTGTCCTTTAAGGTTTTTTTGTTGATGCCCAGGGTTCGTAACATACCTGTATGAACTTAAAGCTCAGTTTACCAGTTTTTGCTAATAAGCCAGCTTGAGGGGATGGAGAGATGGCTCAGTGGTTAATAGAACTGGTTGTTCTTGCAGAGGACTAGGGTTCGGTTCCCTGTACCCATAATGGCTCACAACCATTTGAAACCCCAATTCCAGAGGAGCCAACACCTTCTGACTTCATAGGCACATGGTGCACATACATACATGCAGACAAAACATTTACACACATAAAGTCAGTAAATATCTTTTAAGAGGAGCCAGCTAGAGTTTTAATAGGAATGTGTTGAATCTGTTGGTCAGTTTTAGGAGGGATTACTGTCTGAGTCTTCCTGCCCAGGAAGATAGGATAAACTATGAAGTTAATTTTTTAAGGTTTTCTTTATTTTTTTTTTACAATAACTAGTTTGTAAATTTCAAAATAGAAAACTTAATTTTGCTATTTAAAAATATTTATTTTAGATTTATTTATTTTATTCTTTGTGCACAAGTGTTTTGCTCCATGTTTGTGTACCATGTGCATACTGGCCTGGTGCCCACATATATCAGATGAGGGCATCAGGATCCCCTGGAACTGGAACTACAGATGGCTTTGAGTTGCCATATGGGTGCTGGGAACCAAACCTCGGTCCTCTGCAAGAACAAGTGTTGTTAACTGTTTATCCATCTTTCTGGCCCATCATTTTGCTATATTCTTGATATAAGTAAGGTCTGACATTATAGGATAGGCTAGATTTGAACTTGCCATGTGAGGTTGGCCTCAACTTTTGATTCTCCAGCCTCTGCCTCCCAAGTGCTGAGTTTAAAGACATGTGCCACCATACCCAGTGATAGAATCTATTATTATTTTTAAAATAGGATTTCACTTTGTAGTTCAGACTAGCCTAGAACTCTTACCTCAACTTCTCAAGTGATAGGATTACAAGTGTGAGCTCCCACACCCAGCTGTAAATGGAATTTTATTTATTATTTTATGTATTTATTTGTGTGAGCATTTGTCAGTGCAAGTGTATGTGGTGGATGTACTTTTGTACCTGCACACATGTGCAAACTCCAGAAGAGGCCATTGGGTGTCACTGTCTGTCTGTTCTTTTGAGGCAGGGGTCTCTTCTTAAACCTAAGGCCTGTGTGTTCTCAGCTAAACTGGAAGCCAGTAAGCCCTGCTGATGTTCCTGTCTGTGCCTAGCTTGGAGCTGGGGTCACAGGAAGCCAGCTTGTCACCTTGGTGCTAGAATCTGAACTCTAGTCCTCATGGTTTCAGAGAAGTGCTCTTAACCATTGACTCACCATCTCTCCAGCTCCTGTAAATGAGATGTCATCTTTGGATTGCTAATTGCTAGAATATAGGGAGACAGCCAGTTGTACATTGAGTTAGTGTCTTTTAGTCTTGCTAGAGTTGTCATCTGTGGGGTTTCTTTGGCTGTTCTGTCTGCAAGGTTACGCCATCTACAAAGAGGAATTGTTTACTTTTTCCTTCCCAAACGGAATACCTTTAATTATTTTATTTACTTTCTGTACTCAAAGTAATTGCATGCCTTTTGAAGAGGACAGTGCTACCCCATAATCTAGTAACCATTATAAACATCTTGCTGTATGCCCTCTTAGAAATACATGTGTACTTTTTTTTTTAAAGAAAATCAAATTGTGATAGTATACTCTGTTCTGCCATCTCCTCCCACACTTATGACACACTGTATATCTGACATTTTACTGGCTGCATAATATTCCATTAAAGACTTACTAACAGAGATGTTTCTTTTGCTGGAGAATGCTGAAGTGTGCTGAGCAGAGCTTTGTGTCCCTCCCTCAGTTGGTGAGTGCTTGTTTTGCGTGAGTGAAGGCTGCGTTTGGTCCCAGCACTGCTACACAGACATAATAGGAATAATAAGAATCCATTTTTGTTTCTTAACTAAACGGTGTCATGCTCACTGCAGGTGTACTTGAAAGGGAGATCTGGGGACAAGATGATCCACGAGAAGAACATCAACCAGCTGAAGAGTGAGGTCCAGTACATCCAGGAGGTGTGGACCCCTTTTCTTGGAGGGAATACCTAGATTCCCTGAACCTTAGATTTTCGGAGCTGCCTTCTTTTATGGGTTCTGATGGTTTTTCCTTCTGCTCTTTTTATGTCACTGAAGTGCCCCCTTGCCCTCCTATGTGTCAAGTTGTATTTGTTTATATATTTGTATTTTTTGTTTGTTTGTTTTTTGAGACAGAATCTCTCTGTGGAACTGTGGCTGTCCTGGGACTCTATGGAGACTGGGTTGGCCTTGACCTCATAGAGATCTGCTTGCCTCTGTCAAAAAGCATTTTTGACCTATTCAGTCTCATCTATTTTTTTAAAATCTATTTATTTTTATTTCATTTATATGAGTACACTGTCGCTGTCTTCAGGCACACCAGAAGAGGGCATCAGATTCCATTACAGATGGTTGTGAGCCACCATGTGGTTGCTGGGATTTGAACTCAGGACCTCTTGAAGAACAGTCAGTGTTCTTAGCCACTGTGCCATCTCTCCAGCCCCCAGTCTCATCTATTAATCAACAAATAATTAAGTATCCTGTATCTAACCAACTCTATGATTTGTTTGGTCTTAATCCCAACTTCCCCAGTCTTTCCCAGCCCCTGCCTGGCTTATGCTTCTCCGTAGCACTTATCTCTGGATTCCATACTACACATCTTATTTGTCTTTTGTGTCATGTGACTTTTCAACTAGCATGTCAGCACTGCTAGAGGAGGGGATTAATTTATCTTGTTTGTACAAGAGAGGTTGGGTTGCAACCCCATTGAACACAATTCCCCTGTCTGCCGCCACTGTGTAGAACTATGCCAGACTGAGAAGAGAACAGGTTAGGGAAGTGACCCAAAGGTTGTTCACTTTCCTGCCCCGAATCTCAAGTGTCTGGCCTTCTTTCCCCAGGCTAGGAACTGCCTGCAGAAGCTCCGGGAGGATATAAGCAGCAAGCTTGACAGGAGTCCAGGAGACCCTCTGCATCAGCAGGAGATACAGGTACTTCAGAATGGTGCTGATGATCAAGACATGGTCAGGGAGAGTGATTCAGATCTGATTTCCTGAGAATTCTCAGAGGTGGTCTTCCCAGCGCAGAGCCATAGACAATCAGCTATGGATTCAAACTTCTTGTAAATTGATCTTGCTGAACTTGGGTGAACCTAAGTAAAAAAGTCTTTTTAAAAAAAATAAATAGGGGGCTGGTGAGATGGCTCAGTGGTTAGGAGCACTGACTGCTCTTCTAGAGGTCATGAGTTCAAATCCCAGCAACCACATGGTGGCTCACAATAAGATCTACAATAAGATCTGATGCCCTCATATGGGTGTCTGAAGACAGCAACAGTGTACTTACATATAATAAATAAATAACTAAATCTTTAAAAAAAATAAATAAAGATTTTTATTTGTTTACTTCATTTCATCTATCAATCTCTATCTATCTATCAATCTGTCTATCATCTTCTATTGAGACAGGTCTTTCTATGTAGCCCTAGCTATCCTAGAAGTTACTATGTAAACCATGATGGCTTCTAACTCACAGAGATCCACCTGCCTCTGCCTCTCAAGTGCTGGAATTAAAGGTATGCACCACCACATCCAGCTAAGATTTATTATTATTTTTATTTTATGTGTATGAATGTTTCCCTGCCTGTGTTTATGTACCATGCATGTACCCAGTGTCCTAGGAGGCCAAAGGAGTGTGTTAGATCCCTGGAACTGACATCACAGATGGTTATAAGCTGCCGTGTGGGTGCTGGAAACCAAAGTCAAGTCCTCTGCAAGTGTTGCCACCTCTTCAGTCCAAAACTGGAAGTTTTGATTCAGTCTGAGTCTCAGGCCTGGGCTGGGAAACTCCTTAGGGGTTCACCATTCTGCCCCTGTGTCCTTAGCCTGGCCTAGGACATAGGATGTGGAAGCATCAACCGTGTATGAGCAAGCATTGTATAAACGTTCTCTGAGAGGGTAGTGTGGAATTCCAGCTTTTTCAAAGTTCCAGGGAAGGAATATTCTCAGAAGTAGGGCAATGTCTTCTTGACCTGTCACTAACTTGGGCTCCTGAGATCAGACCTCTGTCTCCTTTGTTTGCCTTTTGGTTTGAGTCAAGTGGTCTTTCTCCAGAAGCCCCCTCCCTATTCTGAAGAGAATAGTGGCCTAATAGCTGGTGCCAGATAGGTTCCTTGTTGTCTTGACTGGGTTTTATGTTGTGATCATTTCCAAATGTATTTTTGCTTTAGTTGAAGCAGCACTATGGAGGCCAGTTGTCACACCTGTCTGGTGGGAGGCACCAGAACATTTTGTGCACAGAGACAAGCCATGAAGTCCAAGCCTCTTGTTGGCACAAATAGCAGTCATCACATGGTGAACAGTCTAGCTTTGGGTCTGATAGGATTATAGCAAAAGCTTCTTCCTTTCTTGGTTTATGCTTGGTCAAAACCTGTCAGGATCCCCACTGCAAAGAGAGCATGGTACTTATGGCAGGCGGCGGCTTGTACTCCTGGGAAGGATGTGTCTCACACATTTTCCAGTCCACCGAAGGCTTTAGCCTGAGGTCTGTTTCATCCACTCCACAGGTTATAGCTCCCTCAAGGCCATTTTACAACCCTCTTCTTTCTGTTTTATCATGGAGCAGTGGAAGGAAATCTGTCTCCCTCTTCTCTTCTGTTTGTCCCCATTCCACCTCTTTCCTGCTTCCTCCTTCTTTCCCTCCTTTCCCCCCTCTCTCTTTCCCTGTAATATTAAAAATGTTTTTACTTATTTTGCATGTGAGTGAGCACACATGTAAATGTGTGTGTGCATACACTTATGCCACAACACACATGTGGATGTCAGGGACAACTTACAGGAGTCAGGGTTTCTCCTCTGCCAGGTGGGTTCTGGGGATTGAACTCAGGTTGTCAGATTTGGTGGCAAGTGCCTCTGAGCCATCTCACTGGTCTGTACGATTTGACATCTTAGAAATATAATGCTTCCAGGGCTGGTAAGATGGCTCAGTGGTTAAGAGCGCTGACTGTTCTTCCAGAAGTCATGAGTTCAAATCCCAGAAACCACATGGTGGTCTCAACCATCCGTAATGAGATCTGATGCCCTCTTATGGGGTATCTGAAGACAGCTACAGTGTACTTACATATAATAAAGAAATGAAAACCTTTGAGCTGGATCGAGAGGGAGAAGGGAAGGGGGGGGGAAGAAATGCTTCAAAATTATTTGCTTGGTTAAGTTGTTTTAACTCCTGACTTTATTTTTCTTTAAACAGGTGGTACTAGAAAAGCCAAATGGCTTTAGTCAGAGTCCTATGTCTCTGTACAGCAGCCCGCCTGAGGTAGGTAACATGGAAGAGACTGTGGGGGCAATGCTTAACTTACTGCAGGCGCCCACCATCCTCTGCTCCCTAGTCATCCCACCACGTACTTATTTGGTATAAAAAATAAACAACAAAGACAGAAAAGGCAAAAAATACCTTAAGCTATTTACTTAGAAGCAACTGCTGTTGGTAGGTGGATCCTCCTACAGCAGTGTCTCTGATTGGCTACCTCTTGGATGAGCCCTCAAGAGCTTTAAAGCAGTTGATACCTTGGTCCCCTCCCAGGAGACATGGAATAACTGTTCTGAGGTGTAGTTTGAGCATGAGGACTTTTTTTTTTTTATGTTCATGAGTATTTTGCCAGTGTATGTGTGTGTGTGTGTATACCTTGGAGGATGGAAGAGGGTATTGGATTCCCTGGAACTAGTGTTTCCAACAGTCTCGAACCATCATGTAGATGCTGGGAGCTGAACTTGGATCCTCTAGAGGGCCAGGAAGAACTCTTAACTGCTAAGCCATCTCTCTAGCCCAGCATTAGGGTTTTTTTTTTTTTTTTTTTTTAGGCTCTTCAAATGATTCTAATATTTATCCAAAGTCTAGTACCATTGTTTTCTATGCACAGATACTTATTTAAATGTTGTGCTTATTAAGCACACCATATGTGCACGCACAATTGAGGGTCATGTTAAGCACAGTTTTGTTTACTTTTCCTCTTGTATGCTATGTAAACACTTTTATTCCTGAGGCACATCCCCAGACACCTGTTTTTTTTTTTTTTTTATTTAAGTCTTTTTAAATTTAATTTAATTTAATTTAATTTAATTTAGAGACAGAGTCTCTCTATGTACTGCTAGTTATCCTGGAACTCACCATGTAGACCAGGCTGGCCTGTACCTAACAAGAGATCCTTCTGCCTCTGCCTTCAGAGTGCTGGGATTAAAGGTGTGCACTACCACGCCCAACCTCATTTAAGTTTTACATTGTGTTAGCTTCTTAGACCTTCATTCTTTGGGTGTCTTTTTTTTTTTTAAATGATATTTGTTACCTTATGTGATTAAATAGTAAGATATACTAAACTGTAGAAAATCTTGGAAATTTAGAAACACAGAAAAGTAAAACAAGAAAATGTAATAGTTTTAGTCTCCAGGTCAGTTGCAGCAGCAGCTTGTAAACAGCCTGAGCCTGAGGGACTGCCACTGAGGAGGGAAAGCCAGATTCCTGACTATATGCAGAAAAACTCCAGGACAGGTCAGAGTGAAGGAAAGATGCAGGATAGTACACATTTCAGACTTGTGTGTAGGGCATCAGGAAAAGCGAGAGGCTTGAGAGAAAGACTGCACACATGGAAAGACAGGCTTCCCTAGACAGGTGGTCAACCTAGGTGTCTTTACAATGGCAGCTGGTGATCTTGTGGCTTTCTAAATTACATTGTTCAAAGGACATAATTTACAACACATTTTGAAGACTAAGCAAAACTTTTTCTTATATTAAGTAAAATACATGAGGTAGTTTATTTCTTGCCTTAAAGAATTTCTTTTTGTAAATGAAGTTGTCAGGTAGGTTAAAACATTGTTTTTTACAGATATTTATTGTATGTGTACAGATATTTATTGTATGTGTGTGTACATGTATGTATGCATGAGCATTTGAATGCCCCCACATGTGTGTGAAGGTCAGAAGACAGCTTAAGGGCAATGGTTTCCTCCTACCAAATGCAATGAGATTTGCTCACAAATCCATTTATCCACTGAGCCATCCCATCACCCTAGACAGTGGTTTTATGAGGTATATTGTCTGGGTGTTTGGGATGAGAGAGGAGCAGTACTGTGGTCACGTTTACAAACATTTGACAAAGTAAGCTGAGGTCACATGTTACTTTTAGTATCCTGTTTAACTGCCTCTTAGGACAGCGGGCGGGTCTCTATAATCACTCTTGGCTTTATCAGTGCTGTTCACCCGTTATCTCCCAACTGGATTTCAGAATGAGGTGTTTTCTTCTCTTTCCATGCCCCTCATTTTTTCTGCCTCTCTGCCCTGTCTCATCTCCAGAGAGAAGTGGTTACACTTTGATGAAGTTTCTCTGTCTTTTCATCCATGCAGATACTTAGTTACGATTTTGAGATTGTACCTCACACATCTCTTTGTCTCCTGTTTGGTGGGTGGCTTTTTGTTTATTTGTTTTTGCTTCATTTTTAAGGGTCTCTGTTTGCTTGGTGCTGAAGACTGTAATTATGGCCTTCACCACTAAACTACACACCCAGCCCCAAGGCCAATTTTTTGGGGTTGGGTGTTTTTGGCCTTCATTTGTAGAACTGAATCACACCTTTTCATTAGTCACAATGTGTCATGGTTCATCAAGGCCTCTCACTGGTCAGACTGTTTTTTTTTTTCTTTTCCCACTAACTATAAAATACTTAATATATATGACTTTAAATATGGCTGTAAAGTATTTTCACTTTATATGATGGACTTATATCTTTTTTCCTATTTTTTAAAAATACTTTTTTCTCAAAATACATTTTAGGGTATATGTACATTGCTGTATGAAATCTGGTTTGTAAAGTCACAAATGATGGTGCATTCCTATAATCTCAGGACTTGAGAGACTGAAGCGGGAGGATCAATGTCAGTTTGAAGCCTAGTTTGTTATTTGTTTCTCTCACATGTACTTTTATAACCTCCTCCTCCCTCCCTCTCTGTCTCTGTAGTACTGGGAATTAAAGCCCAGGGCCTTACACATGATAAGCAAACAGTCTGCTACTTAGCTGAACCTCTGACATATTTTAATTAATGAAAAAAGTCATCATGTCATTAAAGGGGTCTTATGCAAAGGCTAGTTGAAATAAATGTGTCAGAGTTATATGCAGGATCCTCTTGCAGTAGTTTTACATGGCCTAGGTGCTTGAGTGATGCTGGAGAGGAACTGACAAGATAGCTTAATTAATGTCCAGACTTTCATGGTTCCAGCCACATGCTTAATGCTAAATGTGTAGCTTGGATTGTTCCTTTTCCACAGAACACCATATTTGACAAATAAATAGTTGGTAATAAATTATAGTAACACCTGGCAATGTCTGCCTAGATTTTCTTACAAGCTCCAAACTGTACCAGATATTGTCTTCCCAACTTTGGACATAGCCTATGAGATCTGGCTGGGTGAGGAGTCTTCCCCATTTCATACATGTAGAACTGGAGGCCCACGGGAGCCAGGAAGAATCCAAAGGCCGGGAATCGTCTCCCTCCACCCAGCTGCGAGTTCTGTGCTGAGGTGATGATCTTGCCACTTCCTACTGTGCAAGACCCAGTGTCTGTGCCAGACTCTCAGGGAGTTATGCAGTGCTTCATACCCTTGCAGCAAAAATGAGAGCGAGACCCTACACGTCTGCTCAGCCCTTACCAGCAGCCCACGGTTGGGTGTGTCTGGGAGGGACAGCTAGCAGTCGCCTCAGTGAGACACCGTTTTCATCACATCAGATCCCTGTCTTCATGCCTTTGCTCTAAACGTGTCTATCCAGCAGCAGCCCTATATATGCTGATCCTATGTGAGGTGTGAAAACAACAAAAGATGTGCCTTTGGGCTTTGGGGCTGCTGCCCTCCGTGTGATGGGAGCCAACTAGGCACTGTCCTTGGGGGCCTAGTCTAAATAAAAGGGAGGCAAGGCCATTTCTCTCAGCTCTAATCTGAAACTGGGACTGGTAGTTCATACCTTGAATTCTAGCCAAGGAAGGCTGATGGCCACAAATTTGAGGCCAGACTGGGGACTATGTATAATGAGTTCCAGACCAACCAGGGCTAGAGAATGAATGACTTGTGTCAAAACAACAAAGACAAAATCTAATCTAGAAGAAAGCAGGACATGCCCATAAAGACAGCACATGCACGCACATGCATGTGCACACACACAAGGAGAAGTCATCCACTGAGCCACTGAGATGGTCAGATAAGAGTGCCTATGGCTAAGTTTGGGTTTGTCCCTGACACCCACAAGGTGGAAGGAGAGAACTACCGCCAGCAAGTGGTCTTCTGACCTCCATAGGTGTTCTGTGTCACACACACCACCACCCCAACACACAAAATAAATGTAAAAATGTTTTTTGTTGTTGTTGTTTTTTTTCGAGACAGGGTTTCTCTGTGTACCCCTGGCTGTCCTGGAACTCACTCTGTAGACCATGCTAGCCTCGAACTCTCGAACTCAGAAATCCGCCTGCCTCTGCCTCCCAAGTGCTGGGATTAAAGGCGTGCACCACCACCGCCAGCATAAAAATGTTTTAAAAGAAACCATTCCTGGCCAGTGGTAGTGGCACACACCTTTAATCCCAGCACTCAGGAGGTGGAGGCAGGTGGATCACTGTGAGTTCCAGGCCAGCCTGGTCTACAGAGTGAGTTCTAGGACAGCCAGGGTTACACAGAGAAACCCTGTCTCAATCCCCTGCCCCCTCCAAAAAAAAGAGAAACTATTCCCTTGATGTATTTAAAAGTTACTGTGTCCTAAATAGTTGAGTTTTCGGAGACTGGCCAAGTCTCTTAGGGATAAAGGGAGACTGTGTGTGTGTGTGTGTGTGTGTGTGTGTGTGTGTGTGTGTGTGTGT
>NW_021620675.1:2805919-2821009 GCF_004785775.1 Grammomys surdaster
TGTGTGTGTGTGTGTGTGTGTGTGTGTGTGTGTGTGTGTGTGTGTGTGTAAATAACTCAAAACTTTTGGTTGCTCTTCGCTGTGTGATGCTAATTCTTTTGTGAGGGTGATTCCCACAGATAGTCCAAATCGCATTGTGGCAGATGGGTTGGAGGGGACCTTCTCTTACTAAGTCATATAGACATGGCAGCTTTCCCTTCCGTCTCTGCTCCGGTTCTAGGTGGACCCCAGCATGAGTGAGGATGCTGAGAGCTTGAAGAAGACCGTGCAAGAACTGCTTGCCAAGCTGCGGGAGGCTGAGCAGCGACACCAGTCAGACCGTGTGGCTTTTGAGGTAAGATTTGGCATCTGGAGAGAGGATGCTCTGAGGGACTGGCTCCTGGATGGAAGGCCAGTGACTTTTTGAGCATGGACTTCATTTTTCTGGTGGATGCCAGCCTACAAGAAATGCAATGCTGTGAAACCTTGCTCGCTTGCCTGCCTCTGGTGTCCTCAGATGTTAAAGTGTTTGCTGTCCAAATCTGGCCAAAACGCATGTCTTTCTTTCCTTGGCAGTGCTGAGGACAGAACTACCTATCCCTTGTGCATGTTAGGCCATGCTCTACCACTGAGCATACCTAGTCCTTGAAGGTTACATCTTGAGTCTCTGTTCCACCGAAGTTGACTAGTTCTAGTCTAGGACAGCAGATAATTCAAAAGTCACTGCTGTGTCCCATAATAAGAATCATGGGGTCAAAGTTTCCTTGTGGGCAGGGACCATTGCTATCAGGTTCATAAAACTCCAGTGCCTGGTATAATACACGCTTAAGGTAGGTATTTCATAAATGTGAACTGAGTAAATAAATTTGTCTTATCAAGAAGTAACTGTGCCAGTGGACACACAGGGCCTTGTCACCTTAATTATTGTTATAGTCAGTTTTAGATTTTACTTTATGTATATGGCTGTTTGGTCTGCATGTATGTGTATCACATACATGCTTGGTGCTTGAGAAGGTCAGAAGTGGGCATTCAGTCCCCTGGAACTGGAGTTCTAGATGGTTGTGAACTGCCTCATGGGTGATGGGAATCAAACTTGAGCCCTCTGGAAGAGCAAACCTGAGCCATCTCCAGCCCCTATTGTTGTTTTTGAAACAGGCTCTCGTATAGCTTTGAATGATTCCTGATTCTCTACCTTCCCAAATGCTGTATTATAGGAGTGTGTCATCAAGCCTGGTTTGATTTTTGTGTGTGTAGGGGGAGAGGGGGCCTGTCCTGGAGATCAAATGCACACTAGACAGACACTGCCAGTGAGCTAAGCTACATTTCTAGTCCTATAGCTGATTTTGTTAAAAAAAAAAATTACATTCATTCATTCATCTGTGTGGTGGGTAGCAGACACTTCTATGGCATGCACATGGAGATCAGAGGACAGTTTATAGGAGTCATTTCTCTCCTTCCACCATGGGGGTTCTGGAGATTGAACTCAGGTCATCACATTTGGTGGCAGACCCTGCTGAGCCATCTTACCAGTCTGATTTTTTCCCTCCAGTAATATAGATTGTTTTAGAAGAATTAAAAAAAAATCTGTAAATATAAATCCTCTACCTATTAAGGTTGTACAAGGGAAAAAAAGTGTGCAAGGTCTTCAGTTCACTGTGGAAAAATTCTTAGGTTATAAAATGACGTGTACTATAGTGGGAATTCTGGAATTTTGGTTTCATCAAAAAACACAGAAATATTATAAGAATATGATTTTTGTTTTGATCCCAGGTGTGGGGTATGGAGCAGCTTCAGATGGTTCGCAGAAGCTCACTATGATTTGCCTTGTGCTCTAGCAGGGGCATGATTTTGCCAGCTCCAGATAGTTTCTACAATTGTGTGATGTTTGGAATTCTGGGAACTTTTCAGAGGTTACATAAATGCTAGGCTCCTGAGAGGCATGGTGGGTTGTTGGCTATTGGTTGCTGATTGTTAGTTACTGTTTGCTACTATTGCTTGCTGTTAGTTGTAGTTTGCTAAGTAGTTGTGCACAGAGAAGAAAGAAGAAATTAGATATTCTGACAGGGGAGATCAAACTTCCCCCAAGGAACTCAGCAGCAGGTGTAGCTGTGTGCTCCTGCCTAGGAGCTATCTGGAATCAAGAATGAAACACACACACACACACACAAACACACACATACACACACACACACACACACACACGGCAGTTAATTTTAAAATGCCTTGGCTAGCTCAAAGGGTGGGCAGTTCTAACCTTCCCGAGGCTAGCACACATTTCCTTCCTGCAGTCCTGGTTTAATGCCCTATAATTCTATATTGTATCTTTGTTGCCCTGGCTCCTTCTGGGCAGCTCCCTAGTCTTTGCTGCTCACGATGCTTCTGGGCAGCCCTTCCAGAGGTCACATTCCTTCTCACCTACATTTCAGATGATTTTTCTTCTGCAGCTCTAAAGTTGATCTGTCTCCTTCTGAATCATGGTGATTCTTCTCTCTTTCTTCTTCCCAGTTCCTAGCCCACACCAATCTCAAGGTCTTGCCTCAGTCTACCTGCCCAGCCATTTGCTCTTTATTGATCGATCAAAAACCAATTGAGGACAAGGACCTTCAGCGATTGGACACACAGATTCCTGATTTGGGGGGCCGGATTAATTCAAAGCATTAGAACCAACCTCCAACAAAAAGAAAGTAGTCTAATAATAATATTGCCCCTTTTCCAACCTCTACTTTATTCAGGGATTTCTTTCCTTTCTTCTCTATCTTTTTTTCTCTCTTATCAAGTGTTAGGGGGTTGAAAGGTTGGAAGAAGAGGGGTGGAGAAGGTTGGAAGAAAGAAGAACCCACAAAGTAGCAAAAACTAATTACAGTGCACTGAGCAATTTTCTGTCTGTTTTGCATGCTGTTAGAACATTAACCCTTCTATTATTGTTCACTCACAAATAAAATATGTTATGATAGGATTATATTCATCTCAGGTACTCTGGGATCTCATAGAAGGAGGATGGCCAGCCTTAATTCTTTTTCATGGAACTAAAAAAAATTTTTTTTCCATTGTGAAAGGGGGGGTGGTGTGTCGCAGTGCATATGTAGAGTTGAGTTTCTCTTTTCTGGAATGGATTGTTTCCTTCCACCGAATAGCTCCTGGACATTAAACTCAGATCACTGGGCTTGCTGGCAAGCACCTTTACCTGTGCATCCATCTCACTGACCCTAAACATGAGGGTTTTTGCGAGGAAGATGGAGAATGAAGAACAGCAGTGAGAAGGATGAACTGTCCTGAGGTTAAGGAAACATCCTGTGACACAGTTGGACCTCGCATCTGGATTGTGTGAGGCTGTGTGTGAGCACTGTCTTCACGGGGTAGAAGAAGGAGCTAGGCTTTGTTTTTCTTGCTGCTCTGTTTTTAAGCACACTTTCCTATCATACATAGTTTGACTTGGGACAATTTTAAGACCAGTTTGTGAGCAAAGCAGCTGTTTAGTAAAGATGTTCCCAGTCCCTTTTCCATGACACAGTTTAGATAGTCTGGTTATTTATGTACCAAATCCATGATCACATATTTCCTCTGTTGTCTGCAAAAGTTACAAGGAGGGGAGACTGAAGCTGCAGCCCCGAGCAGGGTTAGGGTGTTGGAAGCTTTGGGAAGTTGTGACATTCCAGACACACTTGTCACTTCTGACTGCATGTGGTAGAGCCAGCTGCTCCCAAGGAAGAGCTGCCTGAACATAAGTACTGGCCCAAGGCTGGGGATCACAGCCACCATGGTTTGGGATAGTGGGACTGTTCTTTACCCACCTGCAGCAGGTGTCCTTTGGTCAGGCTCCTTCCTCTGTGGGCAGGGCAGGATGAGCTACTGCACAGAGGAGTCTGGCTTTGGTTTTTTCTTTTTTTGGGGGGGGGGGTGTTGGATGTTTTATGTTTGTTTGTTTTGCATCTCTGTGATTCTAATTGGAGATTTAGGTTAAGGTTTTGTTAGCTCTGCCACGGCACACATCAGCCTGCATGCAGTATTTATGTACTGAAATGGGAACCCTTTCCTGCCCAGGAAGCTGGCCCGTTTTAGGTTAATACATATTATTGAGGTTGTCTCCTAACCTCTCCTGATGAATAAGATTGTCCAGTCTGCTGTTTTGAACCTGGGGGTATGAAGGGCAAGATTGACAATTATCATAAATATTGCCTTTCATTAAGCATGGCTTCCTGTTCTGCTGGCTGCCAGCTGTCAGGGGGGATTTGCAGTGAATTTGCTTGGCTAAGGGCAAGTGCATTCTGTGGACAGGTCCCGTCATACATATTCTGCATCAGACTTTTTCTGCCCTGATTCTGAGATTGGGAATAGCCAGACAAACTGGCTGCTTTCTGTCATACAGGCCTTCCAGACCTTATCTGGATTCTCTTTTACCCAGTGATGAGGTATCTGGGGTGAGTAGGAAGCAGAGAAATGTATGACGATGTACCCTGGTGGTAGCATAGGCCCTGCCATCCCCTAGCTTTATTTGTGATGGGGAAAAATGGACTCAATGAGTACCAGTTCCACCAAGACCTGTCAAGCAATTGCTATATGTAAGGAACTTTGTGGCTCAAGGCCTGTCTGCCATGAACTTGCACTGTGCTCATGAGTGCACCAAATCTGAGAAGAGCCTTCCCAGGGCTAGGAGGATGCTTAGGTGGGATATCTGTGGATCTGAAGGATAAACAGGCATTGGTGAGATGGAAACAAAAAACAAGGCAGACTCTTTACTCTCATTCTAAGGATTGAGAATCCTGCTGTTCTTTCCAATGTGGTTTCTCATATGCTAAAGGACAGATGCTGCCTGCTGCAGTACCTTGTGTAGGCGCTGTGCTGGCCTTGGTGTGGAGGGGCAGAGCGGGGAAGTGGAAAGGTGGGAGTGCATCTCCTAGGTTATTTGCTTCTGACCAGCAGGGAAGCCACAGCATTGGGTTAAGCTTGTCACCCCTGGAAGGGTCGTGGAGGTGTTCTAAGATGTCAACCAGGGGGTCTTGATGAACTGTGTGCCAGTTGACCTTGGAGATGAAGTTAGTCTGTCAGGGGCCAGTTAGTCTCCACAACCGTCCTGATGGGGTGAGAAGTGACAGTGTGCTCAGCATAGTCACTGCCTTTGTCCATCCTGCCCTGAAGCCATCCCAGGTTCCCTTTTGAAGGTTTATCTATGTTTGCCTTTTTCCTTTCACTGTCGAACACACCCTTCTGCATTATAGGTTACACTTAGCCGGTATCAGCGAGAAGCAGAACAGAGTAATGTGGCCCTTCAGAGAGAAGAGGACAGAGTGGAACAGAAAGCGGCAGAAATCGGGGAGCTGCAGAGGCGCTTGCTGGGGATGGAGGCGGTAATGGTGATGTTCTGGTTTCAGAGTCCAGCCCTGGGGCAGGAAGGGACCCAAGGCTTCTTTCTCTAATAGCTCCAAAAGTATCCCTTCCGAGCAGCCATGTACATCCATTCTGATACCTTCCAGCGCTTTAAGAATGGAAGGTCTGTCATCCAGCCTCAATCTCCTGCTGCAGTGAAACCTATTCCCACCTTAGACTTGTTCTTACATAGATGCCCCTTTGGGTTTCTGAAGACTCTTCTGAGTCGCCAGCCACTCCACATGTTTCATCCAGGATTGGCCAGAGGTTGGTAGGTGGGCTTGCACAATGCAGGGCCAACTTCTCCCTCAGGCAGCTGGGTGAGGCTGGGAAGTTTCTGTATGCTGAAGAATTGCTGGGAAGTTTCTGTATGTAGCCCTGTCAGGCTATTCCCTGACAGGGGAGGCCGCCCATCAAACCAGCCTGGCCTGCTGTTCTTTGGCAACAGTCCCAGGCCCATTAGCAGCCAAACCCCTGTTCAGGTACCCATTTCACCCCAAGGTGTTGATGTCTGTTCTTGCTACAGGCCTTTTTATTTTGTCCCACCCAGGAGCATCAGGCCTTACTGGTGAAAGTCAGGGAAGGAGAGATGGCCCTAGAAGAGCTTCGGATCAAGAATGCCGACTGTCAAGCAGAAAGAGAAAAGTAAGGGCCCTTGTTCACTGTAAAGCCGGGTGTAGGGAAGAGAGGGCGGGCTGTGTGCCCTCTGGAAGGAAGCTGGTGCTGATGTCAGATCTTCCAGTTCTAACTCAGTGTGCTTGCATAGGGTGGAGCCCCACCCAGACAGATACTGTTCAGAGGGCTGCCTTTCAGGGAGCTCATTTAATGTGGGGGCAATGATCTAAAGAAAAGGATTTATAAGGTCAGGCAGAGCCGAGGAAGCATGGGCTGTCACAGCTCTCAAGGCAAGAGGGTTTGCTGGATATGTCACTCTGTGTTTCTTACTCCTAAAGCAGCAACACTGGAAGTTCTGAAGTCATGTAATTTCTCCAGTCTTTTAGAGACAGAACGGATAACTCCATGAGGACTTCGTGTTGCTCTAAGCAGTTCAGGTCCTCAGAGGCCCATAGGGGATTGCTGAGCTTATTTACCTACTAGGTTAGAGGACTTGGCAAATCTCTGAGGAGAGGGGATCACTGGGACTCTCAGAGCAGATCCTGAAAGTTCAGGATCAAACAAGACATTGACAGGGCATGGTGGCACATGCCTATAATCTCAGCACTTAGAAGGCTGAGACTGGAGGATTGCTATGAGTTCAGGGCCAGCTTGTACTACAGAGTGAAACTGACTATGATCTTTCTGGATCATAGTAGTGGTAGTCTGTACCTATTATTCCAGGGACCCAGGAGGCAGAGGCAGGACCATGAGATCCAGGCCAGACTGTGCAACTTAGCACAGTTTGTCTCAAAAATAAATAAACAACAAACAAACAGTTTAATTTCAGTAAGCCACAGTGGGTCTGATCATCATTCTGTCAGTGATCATTTTTACATTTAGTAGACATTCCCTGAAGGGTCAGAGTCTGTCTCTAGAGGGTATTTTCTCTTCTTTAGGACAACCCAGGTTTGACCTTCCCAGAATGAAAGTACGGCATCTTTTAATTGTAGCCTCCTTTCTAGTTTGATGTCATATCTAAGTAAAAGGACAGTTGGAGCTGGAAGTGGTGGCTCATGCCTTTAATCCCAGTGCCCAGGAAGTAGATGCAGGTGGATCTCTATGAATTTTAGTCCAACCTGGTTTACAGGCAAGATCTAGGCCATTCAGGGCTACAGAGTAAGACCCTGCCTCAAGGAAAAAAACAAAAACCAGGAAGCTGGAAGTTCTCTCTTTACTGAATAGCTGAAGTCTTATGTTGTTGCAATTGGCCCCCCAGAAAAGCAAAGCAGTTACCTGAGTGATATTTATATTGTGTTAGGTATCCTAAGTAATCCTGAGGGAAAGTGTAAGGGAGGGCGCACATGTGCAAATGCTAATGAGGGGCAGCAGCACTCAGGGGTTCTGTCATCATTCTCCTTGGGTGCTGAGGGATGGCTGCATTCAGACCTCCCTCTTCTGTGTGGGAGGTACTGAGGGCAGAGTAAAGAAGAAGAGCAAGAGAAACAAAAGGTGAGATGATCACAAACGAACGCTCTGGAATAGTGTTTTACCCCTGTTCACCTCATGTGGAGAACTGGGGATGGGGTTTAGAGTTCAGGAAGGATGTTGGACACTGGTGCATTGTAACCACCTCACCCTCAGTACTGCTCAGGTTTGGTTTGGTTTGGTTTGGTTTGGTTTGGTTTGGTTTGGTTTGGTTTGGTTTGGTTTGGTTTGGTTTGGAGACAGGGTTTTCTGTGCAGGCAGGCTGTCCTGGAACTCACTCTGTAGACTCACGGATCTGCCTGCCTCTGCCTCCCAAGTGCTGGAATTAATGGCGTACGCCACCACTGCCTGGGTACTACATTTTCTAACAGCATGCACTTGTTGATATCTTTAGGCAGAACTGGAATAAGCAGTACCCGTGGCTTTTCAGGAACATCTGGGCACTCTCAAAAGTGACTAGGGAAATTGCTGTCTATGCACAGCACTAGGACATCAAGCAACCTTCTCTCCAGACACTGACTGCGGGTCTCTCAGTCTAATTCAAATCTGAGACTGTTCAGACTTACGGTGGACCCCTCATGTCAAGAGTTCAGTTCTACCCCCACTTTAGCTGACAATCAAAATTAGTGTGCTTAGGGTACCCATACACCTTTCCCATTTGTGAGTGTGTGTGTGTGTGTGGGGGGATTTCTACCTAGTTGCTTCCCCAAGTTCAAGAGTTTGTTACAGTGGCTCATGGAACTGATGAAATAATACTATAGGTTCTTAAAGGATCAGATGAACAATAGGTGAAGTGGTGTGTAGGGTGAGGTCCAGAGGGCACAGCAGTGCTCTTCCCAAACACTTGGTGTGTGCTATTCTCTTGACATGTGTATGCATTTCTGGACCTGACAGGTCTTTGAACACTTTGTTCAGGATTTGGGGAATGTTTCAATGTGCAACCCCCAGAGGTTGGAAAGTGGTTGATGTATATAAGGTTTTAACTAGCTCCTGTCCTGCAGCTGTCTACACACCCAGCCACATTTACTTCCTCCGTGTACTTAAGGCCTATTTAGTCCTGAAGATTCCAAATATTTTATCAGGAGCTGGAACCCCAAGACCAAATGCTATATAGTAAAACATGTGTCCCGCCATCAGTCTTGTGCTTGGAAATCTATAAAGGGTTGAAGAATTCTCTGTTAAAAATTAAGACAGAAGGGCTGGAGAGACGGCTCAGCAGTTAAGAGTATTGGCTGCTCTTCTAGAGGACCCAAGTTCAATCCCCAGCACCATGTGGCAGCTCACAATGGTCTATAACTCCAGTTCCAAGGGATCTAACAGACAGACGCGTAGGCAAGACATCAATGCACATAGAATAAAAATAAATATTTTTTAAAAAAGAATTAAGGATAAGAAGCAGATATTTCTTATTGAATATCTTGGCTTTGTTTGCTTAGAATAATCCTACTTCCTACTTAAATCTTTGGAGTAATCAGAAACTTACAATATACAAGCCAGCCAACTTTCTCCTGGCTTTTTTTTTTTTTAAGATTTATTTATTTTATGGGTATGAGTGCTCATTATCCACCATATTGTGGTTGCTGGGAATTGAACCCAGGACCTCTGGAAGAACACACAGTGCTCTTAATTTCTGAGCCATCTGTTCAGCCCTCTCCTGGCCTTAATAATTAAAAATTTTAATAATGTTAATATTATATTTTTTAAAAAGCCAGGCAGTAGTAGTATACACCTTTAATCCCAGCATTCAGGAGGCAGAGGTAGGTATATAGTTTGAGGCTGGCCTGGTCTACAGAGCAAATTCCAGGACAGCCAGGACTACATAGAGAATTCTGTCTTGAACAACCAAAACCAACCAACTAACCAACCAACCAACCAACCAACCAAACAAACAAACAAACAAAAAACCACCCTGCCCTTGGCAAAGCATGATGATACATCCCTGCAGTCCTAGCGACTGAGGAGGTTGAGGCAAGACAGTGCCTTTGAGTTGGGGCTACCACCTAAAACAAAAAAGCTGGAAAAACAAATCATGCTGCCCCCCAATGGCATGCAAATGACTTACCCTGTCTCTTGTCAGTGATGCTTTAAAGTGCCTGGTAATGTGGCAAGTGTGACCTCACCTCAGCTTCCTGGTCTTTATCTCTAGGGCTGTTGCTCTAGAAAAGGAAGTGGCTGGGTTTAGGGAGAAGATCCACCACTTGGATGACATGCTGAAGAGCCAGCAGCGGAAAGTTCGGCAGATGATAGAGCAGGTAAAGGGGGTCCCATCTTAGCTGCCGCATGTTTACCCCAAGCCTGTGCATCCATCACTTATTCCCTGTGGGCAACTGAATTTAAAACAGGTGACCCATGAGCATCAGGGCTTCAGGTACGCGAGTTTAGTATTGCTCTTCCGCAGTCATTCCCTAACATTGATTTTGCACTGAGTTTCTGCTTTCCCAATGGTCTCACTTACACTCTAAATCTTTTTGGTAAATGAGTAATGGGGTTGTAATAAATTCAGGTATCTACGAAGACTATCAGTCTTCATGCTTCTTGCAGATCTCTTGCCTAACTGTTCTGCCTGAGCATCAGAGTAGCATGTTTAGGATAGGCCCAATTGCAAAACTGTTTTGAGACCCTAAGGTTTCCCTCCCCAAACAGGGAGGGTCATTTCCTCTCTTCGTGTCAATTCCCTTTACATGTATTGTGTTTACTGCCATTTCTCACTGTCTAGAACAGTATCTGTGATGTGGTAAGCACTCAGTAAATGTTCTCTAGACAAAAGAATGGAATAAATAATTTACACTTTCCAGAACCAAAGGTTTTGTATCACCTATTATGTACTTAGGCTTTGAGTTTGGCATTCCCTCTCCTCCTCCTGCTTCTGGGATCATTAGTGATGAAAAGAAAGGATTTGTAGAAACACAAGTGAATCTGTGAGAGGGGTGTAGCTGCCCTTTTGGCTCTGCTGGCTACCCTATAACCAGTGTAGAGTTTGACGAGTGCAGGCCTAGTCTCTGTAAAATGAACTCCACATCTCTTACATCTTTGCAGCTCCAGAATTCAAAAGCTGTAATTCAGTCAAAGGATGCTACCATTCAAGAGCTCAAGGAGAAAATTGCCTATTTGGAAGCTGAGGTTTGTGTATTGGAAGTTCCCCAACACAGAACTGGGCTCTTAAGAAGCATAGGAATGAATTGGTCTTGTCTAGCAGCTGCTTGAAAGGAAGTATCTGGGATCATTGTTCCATGGTAGTTGAGAGCTTCCGGGGAGCAACTGACAATGATAAAACCTGTCCCTGCCATACAGGGTTAACATCATAGTGCAGCCACTACCATGGCATATTTTAACCATGTGAGCTTTGCTGATAGTGGAGCCAGGATTGACAGAAGAGGGCACATTCAGTGGTTGGATCTCCTCATACATAGCTCTGATAATGAGTTCAGTCGGCTATCAAGATGACTTCCTAGTCTCACTTCTGCTTTGCTGCTTTGTTTACTATCTTCAGATCATGTTGCAAGCCACTGTGTGAAGATTTCTGTAATAGAGGAGACAGATGAAAGACAGGGTATTTAGAGAAAGTATGGTCTAGAGTTAAAGATAAAAATATAGAGAAAAGCTATACCAAACCAAAAGTGTATGGGGTGGAGAGGTGGCTCAGAGGTTAAGGGCTTGCTGCTCTTCCAGAGGACTTGAGTTCAGTTCCCAGCACCCACATTTGTCTGCCCACAACCACCTGTATGTTCAGTTCCTAGGCATCTGACACTTTTCTTCTGGACTCTGAAGATACCTGTATGCATGTGGCATACACTCACGCAGACATACATATAAGTAAAAAGTAAAAACAAAACCAAAACTACAGATATTTTAAAAACTAGGCTGTTAACAAAGGCATATAACTATTTTGACTGACGACAAGAAGCTGCATACGGGAAATGTACATAGAAGGGGAGCCAGAAGTTACTAGTGTTGCCGAGTTACTGAGGGCCAGGTACTTGAGGCAGAGTGTGATCTGTTCTGACGAAGGGAGAGGACGCCCCTGGCTGGTGGCATGTTAGTACACATGGGGCTATCAGGAGCACCCATGCAAGTTAAACAGGGCATGCATGTAGCAAGCCAGAGAGACCCACTGTAACCTGCATTCACTTTCTAGAACTTAGAGATGCATGACCGCATGGAGCATCTAATAGAGAAGCAGGTCAGTCACGGAAGCTTCAGCACACAGACACGTGCCAAGACAGAGAACCTCGGCAGGTATGTACATGTGGAGAGTGGGCCCAGGAGGACAGGACAGAGCCAAGGGGTTTTGTAAAGCCTTCCTTGCTGAGGCTAGCAAGACTTAACCCAGCTTTCTGCCCCAGTCTCCTGAGTTCAACAGGCTACTTTCTAGCCTGAAGGACCATGCATGGTTCTGGAAGTATATGAACCCCCAAAGATTGTATGTAAAATGTATTTATACTATTTCTTTCTTTTTTTGTTTTTTTCTTTTGTTTTTTTTTTTTTGTTTTTGTTTTTCAAGACAAGGTTTCTCTTTGTAGCCCTGGCTGTCCTGGAACTCACTCTGTAGACCAGGCTGGCCTCGAACTCTGAAATCCGCCTGCCTCTGCCTCCCAAGTGCTGGGATTAAAGGCGTGCGTCACCACTGCCCAGCTTAAACTATTTCCCTATCACAAATTTATATGTATATTCACATATTTGTAGAGAAGGGTCTTTTGTTTCTAAGAGATTCACAAGAAGGCCTTAAATTTTTGGGGGAAAAATCCCAAGAATCTCAGCTATGTCCATCTCTCAGTTGTGTATCTACTATCTTTATCACTCTTGACACCAGATAAAAAGTGTCAGGCCAATGTTTGTCCTCCACGATACTGAAGATCACTTTTGAGCTCTCAAGAGATAAGTGTAGTATTCCAGCGGCACCATGGAGGGGAGGCTCGCTGAAGCTGAGCACAGCAGCTGTCCTCAGTGTTTATTCCTTTCTCTCCAGTGTCAGGATTTCGAAGCCCCCCAGCCCTAAGCCTATGCCTCTCATCCGAGTGGTGGAAACCTGAGCTGCCAGGAGATGGATGCTGCCATTGCTGTCGCCTCAGTCCTGCAGAGAAGCCCTCCACCCCTGTAGGCGGTTGATACTGACTCTGACTTCCTGACTACCCTGGTGGCCCCAGGTCTTGGGCTTTTGCCCCAGGCTCCTGTCCTCTGCTTGCTGGCAGATAGGTCAGGAGCACCTGTCTCCTTGGGACACTGCAGACCTCGGGAAGGCAGTCTCCTGCTAGCAGGAATGGAGTAACATCCTTATTCCCCGTTAGTGTTTTTCCATGTAACAGAGCTTCCCTGCTGTGTGCACTGGACTCTAGCTGCCCAAAAGCCAGGCCCTCATCAAGTTCAGAGAAGTGACAAAATTTGTCCCAGCCCAAAAAGCTAGAAGCACAGATGTGCAGTGATCGGAGTGTGTCCTGGGGAAATGAAGTTCCTTCTGCAAACACAGCTCAGTTCTTAGCAACAGGCTGTTTGTTTTCCACTTGGCTCCACCCTTGTGCCATGCTGACAGGGCCTTTTACAGGGAGCCCATGGGGGCTAGCCGGACAGGCCTGGTATTAGCCAGGGAACCTTGCCTACTAGATAGATAGCCTTGCCTTTTGGGGGACAAAGGAATGTACACTTAGGCAGCAGATTTTAGTAGGAAGATTCTCTAGGGCTATGAATAGTTCATGGAAGCTCCTACCTGTGGGTTTTCCCCTGCAGTGTCTTGAAGCACACCTCAGTCTTCCTAACCTAGAACTGAGAACTGTTTCCTCTGTCAGACTCAGCAAAACTGCTACTATATTTATTTTGCTAAGTTATTGCTAGTTTTGCTTACATACCATAATTGATATTGCATAAATCACAATTGATTTAGTACTAGTGTTCTGCAGCCTTCTGCTGAGGTATTTGGGTTTGCCTGGACATGGGGAAAGTATTCTGGTTGGCCTGGTTGGTTTCACAGTGTCATACTTACTCCCCATGTTGTCCCTCTAGCTGCTACTTTCCCTTTCTTTCTCCAGAGTCGACCTGTAACTCAGGAGGCTAGTGTCTGTCCCTGAGTATGTGCTGTCTGGGGAATAGGGCAGTCGGGACTGTTTGGGAGACAGAGGTTCCTCTAATCTCTCTGAACCCTTTTACCCCATAACAACCTCTATCCCAGCCCTGAATGACCCTGCAGCTCACTGTTTCCTATAGTGTGGTCTAGTAGCCTCAAGAATATTCAAGCATCTGAATGTGGGACCATGGGAACAGGTTTAGTCTTAGACCTACTTGGCTCACAACCAGAAGCATTAAGTCTGTGTGTTTCTACGTCAGGACTAAGCCCAGACCCTGGCTTTGTCTGTACAGTGTCCTGAGACTTCAGGAAGAATGAGGGGATTGTACATAATTCCCATGCCCCTTCAAATTCTTTTCCTGTCTGTGACACGGTCTTTGTGTGGCAACTTTAATAAATTATGCTAACATGTCTCTTTGCCCTGGGGGCCCTTTACTGCTTGGGGAGAATGAAAGCACATAATATACTGTCTCTAAAGGTGGCATCCCGTTGTCAACATGTGAGCAGTGAGTTACAACTCTCTCAGACTATGGTGTGTTGTGATATTCAGAAAAGTTATAAGCCATCAGGCCCTGTGGTCTAACCCAAGCTTTGACCCTGTCTGGGGTAGTGACCTTGTGAGATCACTACATCCTGACTTGGTGGAGCACTACCCAGAGTCACAGGCTGCATGGAAGGACAACAGTCACAGTAGAGGCACATGAGCAGCTCACATCCTGTGCAGAAGTGAAAAGCTCTGGGAAATGCTGACTGCAACTCTTCAAGGGTTTAGTAGTTTCTGGAAGTCTATGTTAGTACAGTGGTTTTTCCTTTCCTCCCTTTTCTGTCAGGAAGCTAGTTGGCTACAGAGCCAAACAAGACATATAACTGAATTTACATAAACTCTTCTGGGCCAAGGAAATGGGAAACAACTCAGTCCTATTGCCTTGGTCCCTCTGGTTTCCCTTTCTCTTTCAATTGAGAACGTAACTTTTCTCCCCCTGGTTCAGCTATATTCATAATACAGGCATCAAAATGCTCTGGAAACATTCTACCCCAGATCTGGATGTCTCCTGACTCCCAGGTTTCTCTTGCACTGGCAGTCTTGCTTGGCACAGGTATATCCTGACTGCTTGTCTTAGAATATTAACAGGGTGGAAGCAGGGTGGGGTTGGTAAGGGTGCCAAGAAGACTGGCCTAGCTAGAGGATGCAGGAGTGAGTGTTGCCCTGCAGGAGAGGGAGGCTCTCCAGCAGGGCCTGCTGGGCTACATGGGAGGAGCAGAGATGTGGGGTGGAGATAGGAAGTGGGTAGGAGACTTTCTGGAGACCAGAAGCAAAGCCCTAAGAGATTTGGGAGTTTGGGGGTGGGAGCTTGTCCTAAAGAGTTAGGCAAGGCCCTCCACCTGCAGGGGGGGCTTTCTTTCTAAGACTTGCCATCTGGACCCCTGCATTGAACTGGAGGGAGAGAAGGGTGCTGCCTTCAAGAAGGCAGGCAGTGTCCCTGTCTTTCTTCCCTGCCCCTGCAGGAAGGAGCTGCCTGGACCCATTCATGGGGGAGGGGCAGAGTGTTTTTTATTTATGTGTGTGTGTGTGTGTGTGTGTGTGTGTGTGTGTGTGTGTGTGTGTGTGT
>NW_021620675.1:2821019-2842474 GCF_004785775.1 Grammomys surdaster
TGTGTGTGTGTGTGTGTGTGTGTGTGTGTGTGTGTGTGTGTGTGTGTATCTGAGCTGTCAATGAGACATTTCCTACCGGAAAAAAAAGAAAAAAAAAGAGCTCTAGGGTCTGCTTCATAAGCCACTGTGAGCGGCTGCTGCAAGGAAGGAGGAGGATGCAGGAGAGTAGCTGGGAAACCACAGCACCTCCACAGTCTTTCCAATTAGAGATGTTGGATGGGGCTGAGATGGCAAGCTTCTGCCTTTTTATTGCCTGTGTTATGTGGTGTTTTAAGCCAACTCTGGTGTGCTACTGGAGGGAGGCTGGAGTTCTGCCTCTCTGGGACCTTTGCCATGAGGGCATTAAGAGCTGCCCAGACATGCAGCCATCATTGTCAGCCTACTATAAACCTGGGCTGCAAGCCTGGTGTTGGAAAAAAAGCTCACAGGAGCGCTTGTTCCCTGCCTGCCCAACAACTGCCCATATTCCATGTCTTCATTTTTCCTTGGACTAAGCAGAAAAGAGCCTGGTAGCACACACTGTCTCAGCTAAGAGGAGCAGGTTGTTAGCCTCACTGTTTTGTTGATGAGGGAGGAGGACTAAAACTGTAAGGCCAGCCTGGTCAACTTAGTAAGACCCTGTCTCAAAAGTTTACCAAAGTAAATAAAAAAGGAACACAGAGCATAGTGGTGCACACCTTTAACCCCAGTACTCGGGTGGCAAAGGCAGGTTGCTTTCTGTGGATTTGAGGTATACGTGGTCTACATAGTGAGTTCCAACCAGACAGGTATCTAATGTTCATTTTCTTTGTGTCTCTGGATCTCTCTCTGTGTCTTTCTTGAGAGTCTCACTATATAGCTCGGGTGAGCCTCAAAGTCCCCATTCCCCTGCTTTGCCTGTCAAGTGCTGGAATCGCAGGTGTGCACCACCATGCCTTGCTTTGTTCCCATTTTAAATCAGCTGTTTGATGAAACATTTCCACTTCGGGAGGATGTTCTGCCTGACACCATACTTTAACGGAGGAGGCTAATGACCCTTGGGATAGAAAAGCAATGTTCCCTCTCTAGCCAGCTCCTGGTTCTGGGTGGCTGTTTTTGTGGGGACTGTGTAATCCCCTGAGTTCTCTCACTCCTCAGAGCCAAGCTGCTGAGCTAGGGCCTGAGTCTGTTCAGTCTGTGACTCAACAACAGATGTTAGCCTAGGGCCCTTGGCCTCTTTTCCACGATTTGATTTAGAGCTCTGGCTTTGCAAAGAGCAGTTGTTTCCTCTAGTCTGTCCCAATTATAAGACCGTGGCCTTGAAACTCATAAATTGGAGACCTACATATCCCCCCTTTCCCAAGAAAAATGCTTATCCAGGCTGAGAGTGAAAGAGATGGTTCTTAAAGGTAAGTACTTTCTGGCTCATGGAGGCCAAGTCAGGACTCTTAAATGTGTGTGGCCTTTATGCTAAAATCTCTTTCCCTGGAGCCCCATGGGAGAAGGGATTGAGGGTAGATGGCAGGACAATTAATTTTCCAACAGGGTGTTGGTCACCAAATCTTAAACCGCAGGGACCTCACCATGATGAAGGGAAGAAAATGTTTAGTCTCTGAGTTGAGTGAGCTATCGCATAGTCAGCCTTTTCCTCCCTGTTACTGGGGTTCCTGGCCTGGCCTCACCCTTCTGTCTGTCTTGTTTTAACTGACATATTAGTAGGTGGGAAGTTTTGCAAAACATAAATCAATGGAAAAAAAAAAAAAGGTCTTTTCAGGGCTGGAGAGATGGTTCAGCAGTAAAGTATGTTTTCCCAGAGGTCCCAAGTTCAAGTCCAACAGTCACAATCACATGGTAGCTCACAACCATCTATACTAGGATCTGTTGACCTGTTCTGGCATGTAGGTGTACGTGCAGATAGAGCATTTGTTTGTTTGTATGTATGTATGTATATGTATATATATATGTTGTATGTATGTATGTATGTATGTATTATGTATATAAATCTTTTAAAAATGGACTTCTGTCCTTGGGTGTATAGTCTCAGGGTCAGGAGGTCTGTACTCAGCTTCCATCTCCTCCCTTTATAATCTCTTCCTCCATCCATTCCTTGCTTGTTTTGTTTCTGAGGCAGGTTATATTGCCTTGGTATGTAACCCAAGCTAACCTTGAACTCTTGATTCTCCTGGCTCAGGCTCCTAAGTGCTGAGACAACAGTGTGAGCTATTGAAGTTTCTCTATTTTGTCTTAGTAACTCTTCACACTAGACAGCCATCTTTGACTCCTCTTTCCATTTCTTAATCTAGTTATATCTGGTTTGTCAACTTGCCAGTTTTCCTCTCTTGAAAAATCTCGTATGTGGCCTGTCTCGTGGTCACAGCCCACTTAACCTGTCTCCTTAAGCTTGAATTAACACTGAAGCTATATCTTGCTGCTCTGTACCTCTAGACACCACCAAAGATTTATTTGAATCTTGTCTAAAAGTACTAAGTACTTGCCTAAGGCAGGTCACAACTGCCTGTAATTCCAGCTCAAGGGGATCCAGTATCTCTGGCCTCTATGTGTACAAAACCATATACATAATTAAAAATATTAAAAATAAGTCTTTTAAGAAAAGAAAATACAAAGATTGTTATTGTTAGGAGATAGGAAAAAGAGGCAAAGGAAGAAATGAAAAAAAAAATGGATAAAAACCCACCCCTGGGGGCTGGAGAGATCGCTCAGTGGTTAAGAGCACAGAGTGTTCTTTCAGAGATTTGATTTCAATTCCCAGCAGCTACATGGTGACTCACAACCATCTGTAATGGAATCTGATGCCCTCTTCTGGTATCTGAAGACAATTACAGTGTACTCATATATATTAAATAAATAAATATTTAAAAAAACAAAACACCTTTTTGTGTGTACAGTGTTGGGCCAAGCTCTGCTATAGTATTCCTCCAGAATTCTGCTGGGTTGCTGGGGCCGACCTGTGAAGAGGTGGATAAAATGAAACATGCGGAGACAGTAGAAAGGCTGTGATGCTAGAACTGAGCCTGGAGGATGTGAGCCCAGGAGAAGTGACAGGAAGAAGCATGGAGCAGACATCAGTAAGCACATTTGGAGGACAGGAAGACCAGCTGAAGGCTTTTTTGAGGAAGTGGTCACTACATAGACCTGGCTGGCCTTGAACTCAGAGATCCACCTGCTTCTGTCTCCAAAATCCTGGGATAAAGGCATGTGCCACCATTGTGACTTACATAATACTGTTTATCAACTAAAAGTAAGTTTTGATTGTTCATTTGCTTGTTTTTGTTTTTGTTTTTGTTTTTGAGACAGTCTTGCTACATGGCTCTGTCTGTCGACCAGACTTACCTCCAAGTCCAAGAAATCCGCCTGCCTCTGCCTCCCCAGTGCTGGGATTAAAGGCGTGCACCACCACCGCCGGACTACAAATAAGAATTTAATGAACTGATAGGTCAAAGGGGAGGGGCATTTCAGCTGAAAGAAACAATACCAGCAAATGTGTCAATGGGACTACACAGAGAGCATGGAGACTACAATCTGGCAGAAAGAGAAAAGCAAAACAAATCACCTGGGAAATGGGGAAAACAAAGCCAGAGTAAAGAGGAGCCAAGACACACCCACTTCACCAGCATGGCAACGTCTTGGCGTGTTTACTTCAGCCTCTTTAGAAACGGTCCTTTTCCCTTGGCAGAGCTGTAATAAGTGTTCATAAGATTTTGTGTCCTCCTTTACCGTTCCCCCATCAGTATGTGTGTGTGTGTGTGTGTGTGTGTGTGTGTGTGTGTGTATATATATATATATATTTTTTTTTTTTTTTATTTTTTTATTTTTTTTTGGTTTTTCGAGACAGGGTTTCTCTGTATAGCCCTGGCTGTCCTGGAACTCACTCTGTAGACCAGGCTGGCCTCGATCTCAGAAATCCGCCTGCCTCTGCCTCCCCAGTGCTGGGATTAAAGGCATGCGCCACCACCTCCCGGCAGTATATTTTTAATAACCGGCATTTGTACGGAACACATAATATTGCAGTACATCTTCCCGTACCCAGTTCCTTATTGTTGAACGTGTTACTTCCCATTGTATGCTACTGTGATTGGCACACAACAAACTTGTGCTGAGAGAAGTGGAAAGAAACTGAGTCTTTGGTGAGCCCCTCAGCTGTTCTTACAGAGTTTGTGACCCCTGAGGAAAGACCATAGATTTGATCCTATTATAGTTAAAAGATTTATTGATTAGCCTCTAGCAGAATGAATAGTCTGCTAAACAGTGAGCCAAATTTGAGATAGCTGTCCAGTAGGGGTATAGGGAAGGACCTTTAAAGGGAAGCTGTTCTGCCAACTCAAAACAATCTTTGTGCATCTGTGTAAGCAAGTTACAGGCACAAAAGCAGCTAGTCATATCATCACAAGTAGATAGTCATGGCTGGGATCACTGAATCAGAATTACAGGGAACTTATCTTCCAGAGACTGGAGTCAGAGACCAACAGCTGGTGTGTACTGAAGATGGATACTGCCGGCGGTGGTGGCGCATGCTTTTAATCCCAGCACTTGGGAGGCAGAGGCAGGTGGATTTCTGAGTTTGAGGCCAGCCTGGTCTACAGAGTGAGTTCCAGGACAGCCAGGACGAAGATGGATACCTAGCATAAAATGGAAGTTCTTAAGCATAACATTGTCTGATGAAGGCTCATCTGAGCCTCAAGTATCTCCGTCTGAGCCAGTAAGACATCTTTTGTTTACCAGACCAATTCTAGTGACATTTTTCTCTGAATTGCCTCTTACCTTGTCCCACCTAACCCAAGAGCCCCAAGGCAAGACCACACTTGTCTTATAGCTACAGCTCTTCCCAAAGCCTCGAAAGCATGGTGCTCCATAGAGAGGGGAGGAGCTTAATAAATAAATGCAGAAAAAAGGCTATGGCCTCTCTTGACCAATCCTGATCATTGACTTAGTAGGACCTTAGTATTTCTATCAGCTTGTTTGTGTCTACTGATTAAATGTTGTCACTGTCTTTTTAACTTCATTACTTAAAAATAATTTTAAAATTCAGTTTATAGTTTTGGGCTAAAATCTTTTTCTTTGTGGTCTTGATAAAAATTTTGAAACATTTTATGTGGGGCTGGTGAGATGGCTCAGTGGTTAAGAGCACTGACTGCTCTTCCAGAGGTCATGAGTTCAATTCCCAGCAACCACATGGTGGCTCACATCTGTAATGGGATCCCATGCCCTCTTCTGGTGTGTCTGAAAACAGCTACAGTGTACTTACATATAATAAATAAATACATAAAAATTTTAAAAAAAACATTTTATGTATATGTATGTTTTGCCTGCCTGTGTACCGTGTATATGCCTAGTACCCATAGAGACCAGAAAAGATGATGTTACAGAACTGGAGTTACGGACAATTGTGAGCTGCCATATAGGTGCTGGGAATTAAACCCTGGTCCTCTGAAAGAAGAGCCAGTTCTCTTAACTACTGAGCTGTCTCTTCCCCCTTTTGATCTTTAAACATTCTAATTTAATGTTATCTTTAAGTTTTGATATGTAATTGTATTTCCTTCTAGCTTTTCTATAGTTAATTCATAATGTTTAATTAACTTACTAGAGTTTGTTTTGGTGCATGGTTAAATCTAAGTCCTGTTTGTACATAATGCTGCACACAGACATCTAAAACAGTAATTCTATGTACTATGTACATAAGAATTGTATACATTCATGGGACTTAGGCAATATTTCAAAACATACATACACACAATACAGAGGTAATTGGCATATCTTTTTTCCCCAAAAATTTCACCAACTGTTCAAATGCTGTTTCTCCCATTAAGCTGTAGTGCTTATATAAAATTGGGTCTATTTATGTCTAGCTAGTGTGTTGAATTGATGTGCAAGCTGCATGATGTCTATTTGTCAAGCTTATCTCTCTGCCAGTTAAGCTCTGTCAAAAGGTTTTGTGTGCCTTCCTTTGCACTCTGTGTGGTGGTCAAACCTAGGGTTCCATACACTTGAAGCAAATGCTCTACAAAATGAGGGGTGTCCCAGTATCTTTAAGGTTTGCTGTATTTTTTTTCCTTCCAGGTGAAATTTTAAGTAATTTTATCCAACTCTAAAAGGATTATATTGAATTAAAGTATAATTCATTGTAATTACATAAAGCAAATAAATAATAGACAAACAAACAAATATTCAGTAGCTCTATAATTTTAATTTTCTCATCCAGAGAAACTTTTCTTGGTTTTGTTTTAAATTATGTGTGTGTATGTGGTTTGAGGAAGCAATTTAAATTGTCATTGTATGTCAGATTACAAATATAAATTGCAAGTCACATAGTGAACCAAAAATTTCTTTATACAAAATATTAAAATATAATTTCATACAGTTGAACTTATAAGTATGGTAAGTCAAAAGCTGTTCAATAATGAGAAACAGTGGAGTAAACATAAGCACAAATGATGTTCCTGAGTTCCTTCTCTCACTGAATGCCAGAACCCACCAATCTTAGCTCATACTTACTCCCTGCCCATCAATCCCTAGGCATTTAAAAAGAATTTTTTTGTTGCTGTTGTTATTGAGACAGGATCTTACTGTGTAGTCCTGACTAATCTGGAACTCTCTGTGTAGACCAGGCTGGCCTCAAACTTACACAGACCCACCTCTGTCCACTGAATGCTTGAATTTAGGTGTGTGGTACCATGCCAGGTTCTGATCAATCAATCAATCAGTCAATCAATCTCTCTTCCTTTCTTCCTTCCTTCTGTCCTTCCTTCCTTCCTTCCTTCCTTCCTTCCTTCCTTCCTTCCTTCCTTCCTTCCTTCCTTCCTTCCTTCCTTTCTTTTTGGAGGGTCTCTCTCTGTAACCCTAATTCTCCTGGAACTAGAGTCACTTTGTAGACCAGGCTGGTCTCTAATTTACAAAGCTCTACTTGCCTCTGCCTCCCAGTGCTGGGATTAAAGGTGTGTGCCACCATGCCTGGCCTGAGTTTTCTTTAAGATCCTACCAGAATACTCAAACCTGTGCTGTGTCCTTCTGGAACCCAGTTTATATAAAACGTCTTTATCATCCTATTGTAGAATATAGTAACACAATATTTTACATTATGACTTTCATGTTTCTTTGTCTAACTAGACTGCAGGCAACAAATTACTACGGATATTTATTCTGCACAGTGCCAAGCCAAATGATAATTTAGAATAAACCAGTATTTTTCTTCGCCAAAGGTATCATTTGTTGTTTTTTCAAAGATTTATTTACTTTTTGATATGTATGAGGTTTTTGCCTGCATGTCTGTATGTGAATCACATCCATACCTGGTGACTGTGGAGGTCAGAAGAGGACATCAGACCCCCTAAAACTGGAGTTACGGATGGCTCTTGTCTTAGTTAGGGTTTCATTGCTGTGAAAAGACACCATGACCTAGGCAACTCATATAAAGGTAAACATTTAACTGGGGCTTGCTTACAGTTTCAGAAGTTCAGTCGATTATCATCATGGCAGCCTGCAAGCATACATGGTACTGGAGAAGGAGCTGAGAATTCTGTCTTGATCCAAAGATGGCCAAGAGGAAGCTCTCTTCCACACTGGGTGGAGCTTGAGCACTAGGAGACCTCAAAGCCCACACCCACAGTGACACACTTCCTTTAAAAGGGCCACACCTTCTATGGGCTACTCCCCATGGGCCAAGCATTTAAACACATGAGTCTATGGAGGGGTCGAACCTATTTAAACCAACACAGTTGTCAACCACCCTGTGTGTGCTGGGAACCAAACCTGGATCCTCTGCAAGAGCAATGAGTGCTCTAACAGCTGAGCCATCACTCCGTAGCTGCACCACTTCTGTCTTCCCTGCCCTTCTTCCAGCTCCTCTCCTCTTGGTTCCCAGCAAGTCCTCAAGTGCCTCAGCCTTCCAAATACAAGGATTGTTGATCTGCACTGCCACACTTCCTCTTTTTAAGACAGGATCTCATATAGGGGCTACCCAGTTCTTGACCTGATTATGCAGAATACAGCTTTGACTGTAACACCTTCCTGCTTTCATCTCTCAACTTTGAGATTCATGTGCTGCTGTGCCCAGCTTTCATTTCCTTTTTAAAGAACTCTTTTCAGCTGGACATGGTGACACATTTCTGAAATCCCAGCATTTAGGGGGGCTGAGGTAGGAGAACAACCTGAGTTACATTGGAAGACCCTGTCTTAAAAAAGAATTTTCTGGGGCTGGAGAAATGACTCAACGGTTAAGAGCACTAGCTGCTCTTCCAGAGGTCCTGAGTTCAATTCCCAGCAACCACATGGTGGCTCACAACCATCTGTAATGGGATCTGATGCCCTCTTCTGGTGTGTCTGAAGACAGCTACAGTGTACTCATATTCATAAAATAAATCTAAAGAAAAAAAAAAAGGAATTTTCCTAGCCGAGAGGTGATGTGTCTTTAATCCCAGCCTTTGGGAAGCAAAGGCAGGTGGATTTCTTGAGTTCAAAGCCAGCCTGGTCTACAAAGGCTACACAGATAAACCATATCTTGAAACAAACAAACAAACAAACAAACAATCTTTCTGGGGACTGGAGAGATGGCTCAGTGGTTAAGAGCACTGACTGCTCTTCCAGAGGACCTGGATTCAATTCCCAGCAACCACATGGCATTGCACTAGAGAACCTGACACCCTCACACAGACAGACATGCATGCAAAACACCAATGTACTTAAAAATAATTTAATTTTTTTTTTGTTTGGCTGAAGATGTGACTGAGTGGTTTAAGAGCACCAACTGCTTTTCAAGAGGACCTGGATTTGATTCCCAGTACCCACATGATGGCTTACAACTGTATTCAACTTTAGTCTCAGGTGATCTGGTGCCCTCTTCTGGCTTCTAAGGGTACCAAGCATACAAATGAAGCACATGTAGGCAAAATACCATACACATACAATTTTTTAAATTCTAAAGAATTTTGTCTACTGTAGCTGGTGTTTGCTACTTTGTAGGCTCTTCTTTTTCCCACCCTTTACCTCCCCTTCCCCACCCCCGGTTTTACCTCCTAACACTAGATAGGAGAGAAACAAAGAGAGAAGAGTTAGGAAAATTCCTGAATTTAGTTTCTTTCCTATTGTTTCTTCTTTGACTATGGCTACTAACAAACTGCAGTCCACCTCCCTACATAACCAATAACCAACAACCACCACCACCCCCATTCCCACCTAGTGGAAGCTCTAGGATTTAATATACTCTTTTAAATGTTCCCAGAATTCCAAACATCACACAATCAAAGAAACTATCTGCAGCTGGTAAAACCATGCCTCTGCTAGAGCATGAGGCACATCACAGTCAGCTGCTGCAGACAGTCTGAAGCAGCCCCATACCTGGGATTAAAAGGAAAGCACATTCTTAGAATATTTCTGTGGTTTTTAAAGAAACCAAATTGTCACTTCACCTACTATCTTAGTTGACCCCAGGGAATGGGGAACAGGTAGATTGTGTTCCTTATGGAAGAGTCAGAAGGCAGCACCAGCAGTAATCTCATCTGATACTCCCTCCTTACGTTTGGTCATTTAGCAGTAATGAGACTGTGGAGCATAGAGCTGAGAGTTGTCATGGGCTTCACTCTTGATAATTATATCTTTTTTACAATCCATGTTAGTTGGAAAAGTTATTTAAACTTTCTAAGCTTCACAAGATGATGATGTCTACTTAGTAAGAACATTCAATGAGTGTCTGTAGTAAGCCAGGCATCATTTCCCAGTTGACAGAGAGGAAGTTGAAACACAAGAAAACAAGTCTTCTGTCAAAGGTAGACAGTATCGTTGTGGGTTGTTCTGGTACTGTTTGTATTCCGATGTTAATTCTGCTTCCTCAAGAGGGGCTGCCCCAATGAGGAGTGGATCATGTACTCGGGTGATTTCATGTGAACCTTCTCTCCATTTTAATTGATCAAATAAAGGCTAGAGCCTGTGATTGGACAGTGGAAGGGAAAGGTGGGGCTGGAAGTTTTAGAGGATGGGAGGGGAGATGGAAGAAGGAGGAAAAAGATGGAGGAAGAACAGGTGGAAGGAAGATGGAGCAGAAGCACATGGCCTGGAGAAGCAGCAAGTAGCAAGGAATCTCATTGCTGGGCAATAGAACAGTGCCATGCTAAATCTGCCCAATCTAGGCATGCAGCTTGTAAATATTATAACTGAGTTGTGTGTTTTTTTTTGCATGGGCTTATTGCTGTTGGAGATTTACTGCAACAAATTGGTACCGAATGTGGGGCTCAAACCCACAACTCTGAGATTACGAGTCTCATGCTCTAAGGAGAAATAGGCTCTAGAAAAGATGATAGAAAAAAATTGCAGAAGTTCATAGATGAGACTGAGCAACAGAATGATAAACTTAAGACTTGGCAACATGGCCTAGAGGAAACACTAGAACTAAAGGTTCAGGATTCTATAGATCAAGATAAAGCAACAGAAGGAGAAGGAAGGTTGGAGACAGGAGCTGGAAAAGATGCTAGAAAAAATGGTGCAGAATTTCATAGAACAGAGTGAACAGCAAGGAGATAGAGATAAAATTTGGAAGCAGAGCCTAGAGGATAATTTACTAAAGCTAGTAAATCAAAGTAAGGTTACACTATCAGAATTACAACATAAAGGACGTTTTAAAATGTGGAGGCAGAACCTTGAACAGAATCCAAGAACCCAAGGAACCGGAAGATCAACAAAAGGAGAGGTAAAGCATGGACACAGACCTTAAGGGAGGAATTTATGTTTTCAATTAAGGAAAATACTCAGGTAGAGACAGAAGATAAAATTAGAGAAAGCCAATCAAAAGTTATTAGAAAACAAACTCTAGTTTATCTGGTTAGTATACAACAAGACCTCCAGACGATGATCACCCACAGGGTGTCAGGAACTCGGATGGCAACATGTGGATGTGTTAGGATTGAAAAAATTTAAGCATCACTAATTTTGGGATGCATTCGCCATTTATAAAACAAATCCTGAGTTCTTGGGCTATTAAAAATAGAATAATCTCCCAAGACTGGAAGGATATGGCAAGAGCAATACTAGAACCTGCTGCACATTTACAATGGTTCTCATGGAAGAGAGACAAGGCAAAGGAGATAGCACGTCAACATAGAGTCAGTTTGTAGATGCAGCAAATATTAAGTCCACAGAAGGGGGAAGTTAGAGAGATTGAATGAAAAAAATGCTTTAGGGAAGATTTAAAAAAAATATTACCAGGACAGTTTCTCAGGATCTTTGAACATGACAAATAGAGACAAATAGAGACAAATAGAGCCTGGGAATAGGCTTATACAGTAGGTAGATAGAAATATTAAATAATAACTTAGGCCTTGATCTCATGAATGTCAGGGCAGGAGACAGCAGAAATACTGTCTCATTGATTAATATTTGTTCAGATTGTTTTATTTGCTTTGTTTTATTTATCAAAATGTGTGTGTGTGTGTGTTTTTTAAAGATGTACTTATTTTATATATGTGAATAAACTGTTACTGTCTTGAGACACACCAGAAGAGGGTATCAGATCCTATTACAGATGCTTGTGAGCTACTATGTGGTCACTGGGAATTGAACTCAGAACCTCTGGAAGAGCAGTCAGTGCTGTTAACCATTGAGCCATCTCTCCAGCCCCATGAGTATGGTTTTGAGTCTGGTAGTTATATTAAAATTCCTTTGGGAGAGAGGTCAAGCTAAATGTTTAATGATTTCTGGTTACTGGACCAACGACTTGGTTTTTTTTTTTCCAAAGAAAGTCTCTATATTTGTGTTGACAGGAAAATAGTCTCTGGACCCCTTTCAGAGTGATATGGATCATGTATGACGGGGAGAGACCCCCTGAAGAACTAGAAAAATTTCAAGAGAATCAAATGGGACAGGTAAAGATTCTTCATGCCATCTTTCACATGGCATGAATGAAGAATTATTACAATTGGTTATTAATAAAATTAACCCATAAAAAAGACAGCTATCTTTCACCTGCTCAAATATGGAGAATTTTATCCGTAACTGAACCCATCTGTGTACCCTGCACAATCCGTATGAATATCTTAATGGTATTAAAATTTTAGTTGTGAGATTCATGTATTATAGAATGTACAGCTTTGGAGAGATTCATCCTCAGAGATGCTGAACTGACCTGTTTGGCCCCCTGCTTCTGGTTGCTGCCCAAAACAGCTTTGGGGATTGCCTCAGATTCCAGGCCATCTTGCCTCATCCAATCTTTCAGACGGATCCAGTCAGAACTTCAGTCAAGCTCTGAACCTTCCAAATAAGCAGAGACTAGATAACAGATGCTAAAGCTAGTTTTCTTAAGTCTAACCAAATTTTCTAATTTTCCTATCCCTCCCCACCCCTTTAAAGAATTTGTCTCCACCCCTATTCAGCAGAAAGAAGTTTTGGAGAGTTGTCAGCCCAATTCCCTTAGGTTGAGGTGGATGGTTCAGGTTATTTTATGAATTATATATATGTTGTCATTTGGGATACTTTACAAATGTTGTAGCTTTGGACATGGAGGAAATTAGAGAGCTTATACGCAGGGATTTCTACCTTTCCTTTCCTCTTCTCTATCTTTTCTTCTTGGGTAAAGGAAAGGGAGGTGGGCCAGGCGGTGGTGGTACACGCCTTTAATCCCAGCACTTGGGAGGCAGAGGCAGGCAGATTTCTGAGTTCGAGGCCAGCCTGGTCTACAGAGTGAGTTCCAGGACAGCCAGGGCTACACAGAGAAACCCTGTCTCGAAAAAACAAAACAAAACAAAACAAAACAAAACAAAACAAAACAAAAAAAAGGAAAGGGAGGTGGAAGGGAAAATGGGGGATATAGTAATATCATAGAAATTAGAGAAATAGACAAATAGAGATAGGTTATCAAATTTACTCTTAAATAAAACATTGCATAGCCATGTCTTACATTGGTAGAAAGTTTTATAATTAATGTAAATTGAAGGTATAATTTTACATTGGTATGCAATTTATAGATTGATTCAGATTTTAGGTTTTCATTGGTGTGAATTTCTTATATTGATACAAGGTAAGGGCAGGCATGGGGAAGGGCGGGCTGCTTGAGGCTAAAACTGGGACGAGTGTGAGGACCCCCAGTCGGGGCTTTGTCCTCATTTTCAGAAGAGCGTCCCAAAGCTGGAGAGAGATCTCCCGTCTTGAGCTGGTGTGCTTGAGAGTGCTTTCCCTTGGAAGCAGAAGATTGGAGTGCAGAGAGTAAGTGATGGGGAGACTCTGTTTTTCACCAGACCCTCTGGGCTCACCTGACTCACCTCAGCTCACAGTTCTTCATGTGTTTGTGAGTGTGCTGAGGATTGAACCCAAGACCTCACACATTCTGGGCAGAGCTTTACTACTGGGCAGCGTCCCCAGTGCGTCCACATTAAAACTGTTTCCTTTGAGGTTTCATTTATTTCCATTTTATGTATGTTAGTATTTCATTTTCATGTATGTCTGTGCACCACATATGTGCAGTGCCCTTAGAGACCAGAAGAACTGGAGTTACAGACAGTTGTAAGCCACCATGTGGGTGTTGGGAATTGAACCTAGGTCCCTTGGAAGAACTTAACAACTGAGCCATCTATCTCTTCAGCCACTTGTATTTTTCCTTTTTAAAAATTGTGTGTGTGTGTGTGTGTGTGTGTGTGTGTGTGTGTGTACATAAGAATGCAGGAGCCCGCACAGAGGCCAGAAGCAGGCACTGAATTTCCTTGGGGCTGGAGTTACAAATGCCTGTGAACCCCTGCATGGGTAGTAAGAACCATGCCAGTCCTCTGCAAGAGCAGGAAGCATTCTTAACTACTGACCATCTCTCCATCCCTCAAGACCCCACTTCTTAAATGCCATAATGCCTTTCCAAATTCAAAGAGGTGACCATTTTCCCTCCCCTGTCCTCTCTTCCAGTGAGTGCGGGTGTCTTGCCTGGCTACTACCCTAAGATCAGTGTGTCCTTACCTGAAAATTTCAATCTCTCTGAGTTTCAGTTTCTCTTCTATTTAAAAAATAAAAATTAAAATGATAGTGGGGAAAGAGAGCTTTCAACTATAGGAGCAACCTCAGGTTGCAACCACTAGAGGGCAGGCCACTATGAGCTTCACAGAAGGACAAGCCAGAAACCTCACCTGGGTCTCAGGAGTTTTCATACCAAATTCCTTCCCTTCCCCTTCCTCCCCCGCCTCTCTCCCCCCCCTTCCCTTCCTCCCCCTTTCTTTCTAAAGCAAAGGGCAACTGCTGAATTAGGGTGAGATAAGGGATTGTTTTACAAATTAGGTCCGGCACTACAAGAATAAAGGCCAAGCCTAAAAAGAAATTGGATTATAGGGAAGTAAATATTTTATTTAAGAAACTGAACATGTCTCCCTGCTCTAGTTTTGTTGCTTGGTCTTGTCACCAGAGGCAGCCCTCTGGGAACATTTTAAAGGCTGGTAAACATTTTGGTGAAATGAAAGCTGATTTTAAGATCCTGTTTATAGTTAGACAGGATGGGGCCTGCCTGTAATTCTAGCGCTTGGGAGGCAGTAGAGTTGGAGACAAGAGAATGTGGAGTTCAAGGACATCCCAAGCTACAGAGCATATTGGAAGCCAGCCTGGGTCATGAGACACTCTGTCTCAAAACAAAAACAAAAAGATCTCAGTTATAAGGCTTGGTGTTTAACCAAGAGTTTCTTAGAGTCACTGGAGAAATGTCAATTCCTTTGCTCATGTTAAATAAGTTCTTATCATGAAAGAATTGTGTCTGGAGGTTTCCAGAAAGCTCTGTCAAGCCGCCTCCCCCTCCCCTTTTTAGAGAGGATGATGTAACTGGAATTGTCATGTGTTCATTGGATGACAATCACCAGCCTGAGGACACTCAGGAGAAAGGTCAGCGTGGGTAGTAAGGAGGGCTGACTGCTGGTGTGGCTTACCCTGTGGGCATGTGGCACCGCATCTCACTGATTTAAACCCCAGCTCCCTCTTCTCTCAAATGGCAGGTTCTGTGAGTTCCAATCATCGACTGTATAATCACAAGCTGCCTGAAGACTCAGGCTGGGTGTGCGGGCACATACGGCTTTGTAAAGCTAGTACATGAAGGGGTAAAGGCCAGAGGATCAAGAGATTACGGTTGGCAGGCCAGAGAGATTGCTCAGTGGTTGAGATTGTATGCTCTTCTTACAGAACCTGAGTTCCAATCCTAGCACCCACATGGGTGACTTACAGGCACATAGACACAAAACCCACACATAAAAATAAAATAATTTTTTTTTGAAAAATGAGTTCAAGGTTGGGCTCAGTGAGTCAAATCATGTGTCCTTGTCCTACACACCTGCATGACCCAAACACAGGGAGGGATGATAAACAGTTGCTCAGAAAGCACGAGGACCTGGGATCAGTGCCTCAAACTCACCTAAAAGTACAGAGAATTGACTCCACAAAGCTGTCCACTACTACTCAGGGCATGACAGCTGCATAGAAAGGTAATTTGTCTCACTCAGCAACAACAGGACTGAGAGTTTTTTTTTTTCTCCTACCCCCCAGGCCATGGAGATGTGACGGCTGAATTGAGCCTTAGTCACTCAGCCTGGTTTCTGGACTTCTTCACAAGTTGTTTTCTGAGATGCAGCAACACTTTTCTTTACTTTTCCCTGCCATTTGCTTTTGTCTTCTTTCAGTCTCTACTCAGAGGCCAGGAGAGATGGTTCAGTGGCGGAAAGGAATCTGTTGCCAAGGCTAGTGACCTGAATTTGATCCAGGGAAGCCATGTGACAGGTGAGAACTGACTCTTGAAAATTGTCCCTTAACCTCCACACTCACACCATAATCAAGATGAACAAACAGACAAACAGAACCCTGGGTCTGTAAAGTAGCTAACAGGTAAAGATGCTTGCTGCCAAGGGAGGAAACTTGAATTCAATTCCTGGGACCCATGTGGTAGACAGAAACCATCCCCAAACATCTCCTTCTGACCTCCAAAGATGCACTTGGCAAGAACACCCCCTCCCAAATAAATAAATAATATCAAAACCCAACAGTCCTGTTCAATAATGCCACATGCCTGTAATCCCAGCAGTTGAGAAGTGAACACACTAGTATCAGAATTTTATTATTAGCCTCAGAATTTTATTGTTAGCCTTGGCTACATACTAAGAGGGAGGCTAGCTCAGGCTAGTGAAACTATAAGCTTAGATTCTGCAAAACCTACTTTAATTAGGGTTCTTTAGTGCTTGAACCTCTCTTCTGGCCTTCTGACCAAAGGTAGGGGAGAAAAATGGTTAATAGGACCAGGGGTGTTGTGAATCTGTTTAGAAGTAGTTCTTTGTCTTCAGTCTCAGGATACCAGCAGTCCAGTCCAACAGCAAGCCACCATGCTCCACCGAATTGGCATGCGTCAGTGGAAGAGACAAGAATCAGCCGGGGAAACCTCAAGAAGTTCTTTTGTGCGTTTCTCTCTAGGAAGTGAAGACCAGCAAAGACCACCAAAGACTAGAAACATCCTGTTATAAGACAGCTTCCAGAAAAACATCACGTGACAAACTGAGTTTCCAAAGAAACCAGAAATTTCCACTTCATGAAACCCTGTCTAACAAAACAAAACAAAGACTGTGGCTACAGTTCAGCTGGTAGAGTTCATCTTGCCTAGAGCACAGGGTCCTGGGTTTAATTCCAAGCACTGCATAAAACTAAGCTATAGGACACATTTGAGGCTATGGTATATATTTCAAAAACAAAGAAAACCCCCACAGCTGATACCTGTTGGTAAATCATTTACCCCTCCTCAGAGGGTGCCAGACACTGTTAGTCATCCCTACAGTGCTCCCTCAGCACCTGGTACATAGTCAGTCTCCCATAGTACCTGTTGTCTTCTTGTCTGCCACTAGCCCAAACTGAGGAGTCCTAAAGAGCAGGGGCTATTTGTCTCCCTATCCCAGTATTGGCCCAGTGCCTAGTGACTTGTGGGTACTGGACCCACATTGTGGGAGTGTATTGAACTCTGCTGTGACTAGCAGGATGCTCTACGAGGTGGCTGCCCTGGATCACTGAAGAAAAGATAATTGCTCCTGGAGGGAGCCCTGGAGCACTTGCCTGGCACCAGGAGCTGAATGGAGAAACCTGAGTACTAATATTGAGTGTCTGTGCACTGGAGGGTGTGTATTATTTAGAGCTGATGGAGCTGGGTAAGGCAGCTGGCATCTATGATCCCAGCCATTTGGGAAGCGCAGTGTTTATGCACAGTGTTTAAGCTAGCCTAGGCTACATAATGAGAACTTGTGTCACAAACCAAAGCCAAGTGTCAGATTAGTGACATAGTGAGTTCCAGGCTAGCCTAGGCTTATGGTCTCAGAAAACCAAACCAAACCAGAACCAAACAAAGAGAAAACTTGATAGAAGCTGATTGAAACCTAGTTTAACTTTAGAAGAAGATTAAATGCAAGGATGAGCTTTCTCAGAGTTCAGGTGAGCTCCAGGGCTCGGGTTTGAGGAGGGGGACCATAGTCAAATGATACTTCCTAAAACAATTGTCTGTAATTACTAGATTGAAGTAAATGGACGATCTATAACTGCAGGTTCATGGACTGGAGCTGGGCTGGCCTTTGGTTCAGCCCTGGGCACGGGCACAAGCTGGGTTTCGGTAGTGCCGTCCTGCCCCCATGTGCGAATCTCCGAGGAACTGTAAACATTATTACATATAAGTTGTCAGTAAATAGACTTTTCAAGAGCTGCCTACACCCACTCAGGCTTTGTGCCTGGGCTTCTTTGTGGCTCAGAGACTTCCTCTCTGCCTCCCTGTCCCAATGGCTCTTGGCATAGATATGAGGAGAGCCAGCAGTGTTGAAAGAGGACAGGAAACAAAGGAATAAATGAACAGGTGACCTTCAAGGGAATTGGAAGTGGACAAGGCAGTTGATCCCACTCTGCAAACAACATTTCTTTGAGGTGCTTTCAGTATTATTATTGTTATTATTTAAACTCTTTAAGGGAGATTCTTGAATTGAGTTTGAGTCAAAACAACTTTGGAAGTATAATGGAGTGCAGTAGCACCTACCTGTAATTCCAACAACTGGGAGACTTAGATAGGAGTATGACTTGAGCCAAAGATTTTGAAGCCATTAATAAACAACCCTAGGGCTGGAGAGATGGCTCAATGGCTAAGAGCACTGGCTGTTCTTCCTAGAGGACCTGAGTTCAATTCCTGACAATCGTGTCAGGAAGCTTACAATCACTTATAACTCTAGCTCCAGGGAAATCATATGCCTCTGGCCTCTGTTGGCACATGTAGTCATGAACACATTCACATGGAGACCCCATACATACACATAAGTAAAAATTAAATTTATAATAATAGTAATAAATAATAAACCATATGTCTCAGTTTGTTTTCTACTGCTGTGACAAAACACATTGATAGTGGCAACTCATAAAAGAAAGAGTTTATATGAAGCTTACTGTTTCAAAGAGTTAGAGTTCATGACCGTCATGGCAGAGAGCATGGCAGCAGGAGGCATGGTGCTGGAGCAATAGCTGAGAGCTCACATCTTGAGACAACCTTGAGACAGAACTAACTGGGAATGGCTTGTCCCCAGAGGCCTACTCTAACAAGGCCATGATGTAGAGATGGTTTGGGAATTTTGATTTATCTAAAAAATACAGACATATAAGAATATATTTTCATTTTAATCTCAGGTGTGGGATGTGGAGCTGCTTCAGATTGTCTAGCTTATGAGCTTTGCCTTGTGTTCTAGCAAGGGCATGATTTTGCCAGCTGCAGATCGTTTCTGTGATTGTGTGATGTTTGGAATTCTGGGGACTTTTCAGAGGGTAGGTAAATGCCAGGGCCCCAAGAGGTGGTAGGTTGTTGGTTGAATGTTGGTTGGTTGTTGCTGGTTGCATTAGTTGCTGTTGGTCACAGTTTGTTCAGTAGTCATCATGTACAAGAAGAGGAAGATGATGAAGAAGAAGAAAAGGAGAAAGAGGAGGAGGAGGAGGGGGAGGAGACGGAGAAGAAGAAATTAGATGTCCTGTCAGTGAAGATCAAACTCCCTCTAAGAAACTCAATATTCTTAATCAGCAGGAAGTAATCTGTCGATAGGTCATCATCCCCTTTCTGATCCCTGACTTTAAAGATTCAAGGATCGCTTTCCTCTGCTCCCTATCCTTTTTTCTCTCTTACCTAGTGTTAGGGAGTTGAAGAGTGGAGAAGGGTGAAAGAAAGAAGAACCCACAAAGAGGCTAAGATGGCTATACAATACTCCCTAATCTTTCCCAAGCAGTTCCACTAACTGGGGCCAAGTATTAAACATACTGTATAGGGACCATTCTTATTTGAACCACCACATCCTAGCACTGAAGAGCCAGAAGGAAGAGGTTCAACATGAGTTTGAGATCAACCTGGTTTGCACAGTGAGTTCCAGACCAGCCAGTATACACAGAGAAATTATGCCAGTAAATACATTAATAAATAAATTTAAAAGCCTATGAAACCTAATTGAGGATTCAAGGAAAGAGGGGAGGATGGCACAAAGGTACAAGGCTGAGAAAAAGCAGTGGCTGATGCTGGGAAGTGATTATCACTCACAGGTAAAGTGGGTGAGGTTCAGCACAGAGGGCTGTCAGAGACAACCATGAACTAACAGTTTGCGAGCTTAGCATAATTCTTTTGCTTTGTATCATGAGTATCTTCATTGCTTTCTCTATGTAGTTCGGTTTATCCTGAATCATGCTATATAGACCAGGCTGCCACGAACTCACACCTGCCTCTGCCTTCCGATAAAGTCTCTCATTATGGTAAGTTATATATAACATAAAATTTACCACTTAACCAATTTTAAGTGTATGGCTGTGGTAATTGTGCAGCCACCCCACCCCCACCGATCTCCGAGTTCTTTTACCTTTCCCAATCCAAACCCTGTGCGTCTTAAAATTCCTTCCTGATTCTTAAAATTCCTTGTGACTGCCATTTCACTTTCTGTCCACACCACATACTAAATAATCACATAATACTATAACTTGGATTTGTATACTATAACTTGTATTGTCTTTCATAACTGGCTAATTTCATTCAGCATCATCTTCAAGGTTTACCCTGTTATACCATACATTCATTTTTTTAAAAAAATTAAACTATTTTTCATAAGAGTGCACTGCAGCTGGGCAATGGTGGTGCATGTGAAGGCTTAGATTTTTCAAAACCTTCTTTAATAAGGGACTTCCCCGCCGGACTCCCTCAGCCCACCAACTCTCCAGTGGGCCACGCTTCCATGTTCCCTTCGCTGCCATGCCAGCCCCAACGACCATCCACCCCACGGTTAGCCACCACAACACCCATTTACCCGGTAGAATCAAAACTCTTAATGCTTATAATTAACCAAACAGGTTTATATATCAATAATTCTTATCAACAATTATCAAATCACAAGATGCCAATACAATGATCTCAGAGCAAATAGTGATAAAGCTGCCCACATAGATTAGACAAGTTATCCCATTCATTCTAACCTTAATATCATAACTACCTGTGGCTAGTTAAAACCATGCTGGCTCATGTCTGCCTCCATCTTGGCCTTCTTTCTCTCTCTCATTCCCCCCCTCCCACTTTGCAACTCTTAGCTCTGCCTCCTTTTTCCCTGTCCATCATAGTCCTCCTGCTGCACTAATATTTAAATAGATTGGACAGGGAAAATCTTGCCACACTTAAATGCTTCAAGCTCCCGTCTAGCCCATCACCCACCAGAGGTAGTGGAAAGGAATGGTTAATAGGGCAAAGGGATGTGTGGATCTGTTTAGAAATAGTTCTTGATTCCAGTTTTCATTGTCAGGATATCAGCATTCAGTTCACATGAGTCAACAATGGTATCTCAATCCACTGGCAAACACCATTCATGAATCAGCAATGGCAGTCTGATCCAGAAGAAACCATGAGGCTATGCCAAATGGCCCTGAGTTCACAAAAGCAGCAAGAACCCTCTAGAACACCACCAGAAGGTCTTTGGTGCATTTCTATGAAGTCATGAGAAATGATGATCAATAAGGAAGGCAAAGCAAGCCAATGCTACAGTGTCATCAGTGAAGACCTATGTCAGTCAGCAAAGCCCAACAAAGACCAGCAAAGCATGGCAAAGCGAATCAAGGCCACAGCCTCACCCACTGTCTGTTGGGTTATGCTTGTAATCTTTCCAATCATCACATGTTCTCTCATGCGTCTGCTCCATCAAAACATCACATGACCTTTTCCCAGGCAGCTTCCAGAAAAATACCACCTGTCTGTTCTCAGTAAAACATTCTCCCACGTGTCTGCCTCACCAAAACATCCTCTCATAAGACAGTTTCCAGAAAAACATCACATGACACAACTGAGTCTCCAAAGAAACCAGAAATTTCCACTTCGTGGATGACTTTAATCCCAAAACTCAGGAGGCAGAGACAGGCAAATCCCTGAGTTTAAGGTCAGCCTGGTCTATAGAGCAATTTCCAGGACAGCCAGGGTATAGAAACCCTTTCTCAAAGAAGAAAGAAAGAGAGAGGGAGAGGGAGAGGGAGAG
>NW_021620675.1:2842874-2879262 GCF_004785775.1 Grammomys surdaster
GAGGGAGAGGGAGAGGGAGAGGGAGAGGGAGATTAAATTAGAGTATCCTGCAAATTCTTTTTTTTTTTTTAGTATCTATATGGAGATGAAGTGGCATCGTATAGAAGCTTCTCAAAACCCACCCTTCTATCTCTTCTTGCTCCCACCTTTTGTATTTGCAGAACTCCAACTTGAGTCTGGCATTCACTGGAAGCTATAAATTCAGGGACAGCCCTATTTTAGCTCCAGGAAGAGTCTTGACTAGTTTAAACTAGCCATGGTAGTTGTGTTTGTTGTTGCTGTTGTCAATGATTGGTTAGCATAGTAGCACGTGGGACAAGAGAGAACACTAGGAAGGTGACTGCTTGGGAACTTGCTAGCTTTCCTTTGTGTATGAGTGTTTTGCATACAGGTATGTCTGTGTACCACCACTTGGATGTCTGGTGCCCTTGCATGTCAGAAGAGGGTATGTGATACTGCGGAACTGAAGTTATGGATAGTTGTGAGGCATTATGTGGATGTTGGAACTCAAACTCGGGTCCTCTGCAAGAACAAGTGCTCTTAACCGCATGGGACCAGTTTGCTGATTTCCAGAAGCTTGTATTCAGCTTGGAAGGGTAAAGTCCAGCTAAATACTTGCTGTCATGTTCTAAACTGAGCTTTGCTGACCATAAATGCAGTAAGAGGTTATACTGATTTTTTCTTCTGCTGTTTTTGTTGCTACAGACCCAGCAGCTTAAAACAGCTGTTCCTCATACTGGAGGGCTTGGTATCAAGAGTCTATCTTGGCCCAACTTGTTTGGGTCCTCTATTCAGATATCACATGGCTACAATCAAGGTGCTTCTAGACTGTTTCTTTGTGGAGCTTGGATCCTCTTCCACGTGTCATGTGGTTGTTGGCAGAATTTTATGAGGATATAAGATAGAGGGACCTATTTTCTTTCTGTCCCCAAGAACCACTCAGGTCCTGAAGTCCCTTGTGGCTTTATGTATGTGGCTTGCCTCCTACATGGTTCTGAACCTTCCACAAAGCCAGCAGGACCAGTCTTGCTAAGAAGCAGCATTACTTGACACAGCAGAATCATGGGTGTGACACAGCTGTCAACTTTGGCATATTTTATTGCCCAGAAGCAAGTCATGGATTCTACTTACCTTCAAGGGTGGGGGTTACACAAGAGCATGACTCATTAAGGGGTCATCCGGAACTGTATTTGCCTCAGGGATTTAGAAAAGGGAACCGTCAGAGAGAGCAGCAGTTATTAGGAAACTGGAGAGAGACTTCAGCTAGGGCTTGGATGAGAGTCCTGAGAAGGAAAAAGGTAAAACATCTACGACCAAAAGGCTATGTGAGCAGACGTGCAGAGGTGGATTTTCCACCTAAGTATCCCTGCTTAAAAAGGGTGATGGACCCCACTGCTCCTGCAGGTCACAGGAAGCAGGGAGAACTTATTCAATCATGAAGGTGGACAGAGCTGGGCGGTGGTGGCGCATGCCTTTAATCCCAGCACTTGGGAGGCAGAGGCAGGCAGATTTCTGAGTTCAAGAGTTCGAGGCTAGCCTGGTCTACAGAGTGAGTTCCAGAACAGCCAGGGCTACACAGAGAAACCCTGTCTTGAAAAACCAACCAACCAACCAACCAAACAAACAAACAAACAAAAGAAGAAGAAGGTGGACAGAGGAAAGAGAGTGGCCTGGCTTTAGTCAGAACACTCCAGTTCAAGGTTCAGTCTTGGGTTAATTAGCAGGTCTGCTGTTATCTGAGCCTTTGTCAGGGTAAATGGGGCTCTGATGAGGGACGTGCTCTGCAAACAATGAATGGTCCAAGTCCGATGCTGAAGACAGCGTCACTGACTTCCCAGACTCTGTGGTGTCAGAGTCCCAGGTCTCTGATTCCTCTTAGACTTCCACAGGTCTCTTTGCTCTTCAAGCCTTCTACAAAGTGGCTAGAGGGAGAGAGCATTTCCTGGGTTCTGTTTTCAGCACTCTGCTTAGCTTAGAGTAAAGTATTGTCTACCTAACTGTCATTTGTCACCATAGGCCTCCCAAATCTATGCAGTGGCCCAGTCTCCAGTGTCCAATCATGACTTGACAAATCATCTTGGGCCTCTCACAGGCTCCTCAAGTCCACTAGGCTCCAAGTGAACACGGTGTCTCTTCTCTTTCTTCTTTTGCTTGAGGGACTGTGTACCACCGCTTCCCCCTGTGCCACAGTACCTGAGATCCTCCCCAGGCTCTGAGTCTCTCCTCTTCCACACCTCCCTCCTTGTATCCCCTCTGCTACTGCCCTAGTTAGAGTCCCATTTATTCTCCCGAATCACTGCAACTGCTTCTTAATTATCTATCTCAATTCATTCTCCACACATCCTGCAGCATGAACTTTTCCGAAGTCCAAGTTTGATAATGTGGTTAATCTGTTCAAGAAGCATTCAAAGACCCCTAGATTCTTAGGAATGAAATGCCAGTTCCTGGGCACAAACAATATCCACCAGTTTCTGGAGCCTCCCAAGTTCTAACTCTGGTGTCTTCCAGCCCTGATTCCTCGGCTTCGGTCCTACTGAGCAGCACATTCCCACACTACACTGATATTCTTTCGGACCTCAACATCCCCCACCATCATTCTCTGCTGTGTCTCATGTGTAACCACATCTCCCTATGCCCTCACCTACAGATGCTTGAAGGCGTCTGTCTTATCTCTCATTGTGATTTAACTGTTAGTATTGTTTTGTCTTTTGCTATCTTGACTCCTAGGCTATGAACTTTTAAGAGATTTCATGTAGCCCAAGCTGGCCCTGAACTCAGTAAGTAACTCAGTGAGACCGGCCTAAAACTCTTGAATCTAGTTCTCCAGTGTTAGGAATACATGTATGTACCACCGCATGGGCTTGGCAACTTATCTTCACACACACACACACACACACACACACACACTCACACAAACATAAGCATATACACGCACACACATATGCTTGCACATGTTGTTTTTGTTTTGTTTTGAGGGAAGTTTCTCTGTGTAGCACTGGCTGTCCTGGAACTCTCTCTGTAGACAAGCCTGGCCTTAAACTCACAGAGATTGGCCTGCCTCTGCCCACCCAAATACTGTCATTAAAATCACGTGCCACCACCGCCCAGCTAAACATATTTTTAGATTACATTTCTTTCTGCGTGTGTCTCAGTCAGGGGACATCTTGTGAAGGTGGTTCCCTTGGTGTCCCAGGGAGAGAACTCAGGTTGCTGGCTTGGCTGTAGGCACCTTTACCACTGAACAATCACCTTGGCCCTTATTTTCTAATTATTATGATATGCCCACCTTGTCTTTCAGTTTGATCTTTTCTAAAATTAATTATGTCTTTTTGAGGCAAGATCTCACTCTGGACTTGTGATAACTCTCCTGCCTTTCTTTTCCAAGTGCTAGGATTACAGGTGTAAACCCTCATTGCTGGCTCATTTAGTTAGCTAATTAATTAGGCTTTTAAAATAAGTCAGCGTCCCCAAGCCAGACTGGCCTTGAGCTTGCTTAGCAGCCTAGATTACCTTGAACCTCAGATCCTCCTGCCTCCATCTGCCTAGTCCTGGCATTGGTGTGATACTCAGTGGTGTGAGAGCTGAAACCCAGGACTTCTTGCATGCTAGGCAAGCACCGTGCCATTGAGCTATTGGTTTTCCCCTTATTGGTTTTCATTCGACTGAAAGTTTGAAAGTTAGAGAAGAGTTAAGGAAATGAGAAAAGTCTCTCTCCTACTCCTGTCCCCAGCCCAGCTGTCCAGAATCCCTTCCTAGCAGCAATCGATGCTACCAGTTTCTTGTATTTCTAAAGATACTGAGCTATACGGTTCCTCATTTATACACAGAGGATATTACGTCTGTGCTCTGTCCTACTCTCGCTTCGCTGTGCACAATCCCTGTGAGCTCACTTCATGTCGTACCACGAAGAGCTTCTTTGGGTTTTGTTTGTTTGTTTAAAGTGATTCATTCCATTGTGGATTTTACCCAATGACTGTTGTTAGTCCAAGCTACTGTGAGTATAAACAATACTGCAATGACTTACCTTCACAAAAGTGTTATTGCCCAGGTGTGTGAGTGGAAACGGACTCTGAGGAATGAAGATGCAGCATGAAGGGCAGGTGCAGTTTGACTACCCAAAACTGTAATCTGTAGGTATCTCATTTATGTGTGCGTCTCTCACCATTGTTAAAAAGCCTAGAACAGAATGTCCATTCAATCCGTGTGGGTATGTGTGCACATATGTATATATTTGTGTGTTGTGTGTGTATGTACTGAAAAAATATATATTTAAAAAGGATCTCTTATAGCCCAGGCTCCCCTTGAACTTGATATATAGCTGAGGATGACGACCTTGAACTTCTGATTTTCCTAGGACCTCTATGTTCTGAGTGCTGGGAGTGTGTCACCACATCTTGTTTATATGCTGCTAGGCTTCCTGCATGCTAAAGGCAAATGGTCTACCTACTGGCTGACACTGTTAGCCTCATTCAGTGTATATATATATATATATATATATATATATATATATATATGTAAGAATATGTATTTATATATAAGTACATTACAATTTATGTATATGAGTGCTCAATTCGCATGTATGCCTGCATGATGTTAGAGTGCATCAGATCCCAATACAGGTGGTTGTGAGCCACCATGTGGTTGCTGTGAATTAAACTCAGGACCTCTGGAAGAGCAGCCAGTGCTCTTAACCATTGAGCCATTTCTCCAGCCCTCCCACTTTCAGTATATTTTTAAATAAAGAAAGAAATAAAGACAAGTAGGTTTTTGTTTTTGAGACAGAATATTAGCATCTAGCTCCTGGTTGGCTTGCCTCAACTTACAGAGATGGGCTGGCTTCTGCCTCCTGAGTGCTGGGATTAAAGATGCAGGCTTGCCAAAAACAACTAGTTCTTTTAGCAGCAAGTTATTTCCATCTAGTACTCAATTCAAAATAAACGATTCATGTCCAAACCAGATTCCATCATTATGTTGAAGCAAAACTTATTTCATCTTTATTATTTCAGTATTTCAAAACTAACCAAGAGTCTTCATCAGTTTTGTTGTGAAACAAGGTCACCTTTATTCTTTTTGTTATAACTCAAACCTCTTTTTTTTTTAAACCTTCATATATATGGTAGTGACTTTGTGTCTCCATTCAGTATGTTTCGAAATCTCTTAATCCTCCTACTGCTTCTTCTGTCCTACTGCTTCTTTTAGGTTCGTGATTTTTTCCTCCTGTAACCTCTCCCTGTATCTTTATTCAGCTAAAGAATAGGGACTGTGCTAGTGTTGTAAAGAGTTAATGAGCTACAGATGTAAAGATTTGGTACATAATAGTGTTGAGAAAGATAGTTCTTGGTGCTTCTATTCATCTTCTGCTGGATGCTAAGAAGGCAGACTCCTGGCTGGTTATCTCTGGGTTATTTCTCAGGGTTGTGGGGTTGTGTTAAGATGTGGCTTTGGGAGATGAAGTAATGTCTCCCTTCAGGACAAAGAACAAGTTTACTTTCTATAGAATGGCAACCTTTCGAAGCTGTGCATCTTAGGCACCTTAGGGGAACACCATTCATCAGAGCTCTTTATCTACATGGTGCTTGGTGGGGAGGAACTGATGATACATGTAGAAGCTGATTCTGTTTCCTTTGTCTTTGCTTTGTGGAACATTGTGTATTCTACAGCATCTACTAAACAGGAATGAATTAACTAGTGACCTTACCAGTAGGGGGAAATCAAACACCAGACTGGAGCAGTGAATGCTTAGCTTGCTATGTGCATCATTTCTGTCCTTACTTGCTGTCACCAGGCATCCAGCACCATCAAGTTTATATCTCAGTAGATATCCAAAAACATCGATTGCATGTTTTCAAAGAATTCTCTAGTGCTATTGGGAGAAATGAAATAAATGAGTTAAAAGCAACTTAAAAACTCATGCTAAATTGAAATTATTGACCACTTTAATGTCCAGTTCTAAATCATGGAGGTTGTTGTTTCCCTACACACATGCTTTTTTGTATGTCTGTATATAGCTGTGAAGTTTCAATACATAGAAAAGAAAGTTGTGCAAAAATAGTTGAGCTTTAAATCCTATTGCATAATTGCTGATTGACTTTGGCCACGCTAAAGTTCCGTTTCCTTTTTTTTTTTTTTTTTTGGTTTTTCGAGACAGGGTTTTTCTGTATAGCCCTGGCTGTCCTGGAACTCACTCTGTAGACCAGGCTGGCCTCGAACTCAGAAATCCGCCTGCCTCTGCCTCCCAAGTGCTGGGACTAAAGGCGTGCGCCACCACTGCCTGGCTAAAGTTCCGTTTCCTAATACTTGAAATAAGGAACCGAATTCACGATCTGGTTGTATAACTTGGTTGCTGGGGCGTCCGTACAAGATGAATATACAAATGAATGACCAATTTAAGACTGCAATGAATCATCAACTAGTGGTCAGTTGTAATCCCAGCAATCAGGAGGCAGAGACAGGTGGATCTCTGAGTTTGAGACTAGCCTGCTTTACAGAGCTAGTTCAGGACAGAAAGGGCTACAAAGGGAAAACCTGTCTCGAAAAAAACCAAAACAAACCAAGCAAACAAACAAACAAAACAAAAGAAGATGCTCACCATACAACCAACCAAGTAAACTCAACCAGAGGCCAAAGCTCAATAAACCACAACTCCCAGAAGGCTTTGAACCCGGATGCGTTATGCATCACTCGCAGAACTACATCTCCCAGGAGGCCCTGCAGCGCCCAACCGTCTGCTTCTCCCGCCTTGCTCCCCTTTTCCCCCTTCCCCCCCCTGCAGCGCGGTGGCTGACTAGCTCCAGCGGTCGGCGGAGTGGGCGCGCGCCGGGGTCGCGCGGCAGCCGAAGGGGGCGGGCGCGCGCAGGAGGAGTGGAGGCGTAGGGGGGCGGGGGACCGCTCGCTTGCTCGCAAGATGGCGGACGAGGACGGGGAAGGGATTCACCCCTCAGCCCCGCACCGGAATGGAGGCAGCGGCGGGGGGTCTGGGCTCCACTGCGCCGGGAACGGTGGCGGGGGAGGCGGCGGCCCGCGGGTCGTGCGCATTGTCAAGTCCGAATCCGGCTACGGCTTCAACGTGCGGGGCCAAGTGAGCGAGGGCGGGCAACTGCGGAGCATCAACGGGGAGCTGTACGCGCCGCTGCAGCATGTGAGCGCCGTGCTGCCCGGGGGGGCGGCCGACCGGGCCGGGGTGCGCAAGGGGGACCGCATCCTGGAGGTGTGAGTATCGCGGCCGCCACGCCCCGTCCTCCTACCCTTCGCCTGTCCTGGCCCCGCACCCTGTCACCCAGGCCGCACCTCTCTTAGCTCGAGAGCCTGCCGCGACCCTCGCCCCCCGCGGGCCTTCGCGGCCCGGCTTGGAGCCTCCTGCTTTTCTGGCGTCTCCAGTTTGCGCTCTTGTCCACCATCCCAGTGCTCTCTCGCTGTCCTCATGCCTTTGGCTGCTCTCAACCCGTTTGCCTTCTAAAGCATGCCGCTTTCTGCCTCTTGCTGAGGGAGTCTCCTTTTCGACCTAGCCAGTACTGTGTCCTCTCCAACTTTTTATCTTTAGCATCATAGTTTCCTGGTCTCTGCCACTCCCCTCAGACCTTGTGAACTGCCCCTTCTGCCCTCTAGACCCGATGGGACCTGTGGTCAGCTCATTTTTCCTCTGGAGGCATCATTTCTCCCCACCTTAACCCTCCACCACCACCCCTCCCTTAGTTACTCCCCGTTATGATAAAGCACACCGACATTTTTGCATCTACCACTTGGCCTTTTCTCCCCTCTTCTTTGTAGTCATACCATCTCGAGTATACCTTATCGCATGCGTATTTTGGGGGAGGGGTTGCAGCCTGATTTTCAAGCTAGGTTCTCCATGGCCACATAGCTTTTAAGTAGACCCTTTTCTGGCTCCCGACTCCCCACGTGCACCACTCCTCACACCTTGGAGTTTGGTTTAATAGTGCTCTCCTAGCTCCTACTTCCCCCAGACCGCAATCGCCTCAGGTCTTTGCCTCTCCGTTTTCTTCCTGCTCTGTGCTGTTGCAATCCTACACTTTATCTTATTCCTCCACATAGCTTTCTTTCCCTTCTCTTTTTAAGGCCCCTTCTGTTGTTGCAACCCATCTTCTGCTGCAGTCTTCCTTCATGGAACTTGTTCAAGCTCACTTGTCACCACTACCTCGCTTAAAGCTCCAGGGATGTTATCTTGTCTTTGCAGTTTGAACGCAGACCTCCACTGCCCTAAGCTGTGTTGTGGTTGTGATTTTGTACTTTGCCCTAAATTTGTATCGTGGTTGTTAGTTGACTCGTTGGTGCTGTGTGCGCTCACTGTCTCTATTCCCCTTCAATCCTGGACTTCTCTCCTTACTGCGTCTGTACTGTATTCCACCACCACACAGGCTCTCGCCTTCCATGATGGACTTTACCCACAGAAGTCTTTCTTCTTTTTAAGCATTTTATTTTAATTGTAAGTTCCACAGCTGTCTGTTTTCATTTTGTAAAACAGATTCATGTAAGGCTGCACTTACAGTATCTTGAAAGTCTGTCTTTGTAGAGGAGCCCCCACCCCCTCATTTTTGTGCCCATTACTCTTACTCTGTTTCCTAATAATTTCCACTTCAAGAAAGAGTCGCTCACTGATGCATGAGTTTGGAGAGCTTATACATTCTTCTGACCTTTCTGGAAAGAGATGCATTTGGGTTTTTTTGTTGTTGTTTTGTTTTAATATATTACAGGCTATTTTCTAATATTTTCTGGTAGTATATTTTTAGTCTTTGTGGGTAGCATTAAGATACTGAATACAGTAATGACTTTGATGCCTTTTAACTGGGTACTAGGTATTTATTTTTTAGAAAACTCAAAAGTTGGGGCTGATGGTTTCTTCTGATAGAAACTTTTAGAATTGTCATTTTGCTTTCCCTTTGGAAATTAACTTTGATTCAGCTCTTTATTTTTAGTTTTAAAATATATAAAGTTATAAGTGTATTAAAGTTCTAGGCCATTTGCTGTATAGGATTCAAAGCGATGAAACTACAGCTAGTATTGTCTACCATGAGTGTTTACGCTTTTTACTCTTACTACATTCTGCAGTAGAGACCCCAGCTGTAAGCGGGTCATTGCACAGAAGATCTGAGAGACCCTGTAGTCCCTGTGAGAGAACAGGAGCCTAGGAAGTAGAAGCTAATGTCTTTGGTACTGTCCTTGGTGGTGAGAGAAATTTCTGTAATTTTTGGTGGCAGGGGAAAAGAAATACTGCCTAGAGCATTCTTTCTGGAAGATTGGTAATGATAAAACAATCTTCATGGTATTGGTTTTGTACCCTTTCAGCTTTTCGTATTCTGATTCAAAACTCTTTTTCAAAATTCAAAATTATTTGAAACTATGGTACCATTGTAGAAGTAATAGAAAGTAACTAGCAATTTTAAGCTAGTTTATAACTTCTGAGACTTCTGTATAACTTTCCCATTTCCTTAGATTTTTCAAGTAAGAGGAGAAAAAAGTCAGCCACTAACTTTAGGGATTTATTTATATATTTGAGGCAGAGTCTCATGTAGCCCAGGCTGGCCTCAAACTCTATATGTAGTTTAGGAAGACCTTGAGCTTCTGGTCGTCCTAACCTCCACCTGCTGAGTGCTAGGATTACAGGTCTTTGCCACTTTGTTGGGTTTATGTTGTGCTGAGGATGGAACCCAGGGATTTAGGGCTTCATGCTTGCTAGGCAAGCATTCTACTGACTGAACTACAATTCCCAGCCTTAGCTTTTCAATTTGTCTTACCCAAGTTCTTAATTAACCTTTCAGTTGTTCCAGTAAAGCTTTTCATGTTGATGAAAGGTGATGGGGTCTGAATTGGGGATAGGTTGATTATTACTGTATAGCTTTTTCATTGTGTACCAAGTCACAGGCAGGTGTCTGGGCCTTGATAATTGCGGTTTGAGATTTCTCCCTATTTTAAACTCTTTTCCCATGTGCAGACAGCTCTTACTCCAGTTGTCTTGTTGCACTTGTTTGGACAACTGGTAGAGGTGAGAAAGAGCAGTAACCGACGTGAGTGAGTCGAGACTTGACCGTCAGCAAGAGGAGCCATTTCTTTGTGTTGCTCTCAGAGTCTGCTTACTGAGGCTCACTGAATCCTGGGTAATTGTTAAACTCAACGGAGCCAGTATTGGCTCACTTTCTCCTTTTTCCTTTCAAGGTTGGCTAGAGTCATGTTGCAGGGCTTGGTACTACAGTATGAAGAAGCCCTCTGGGCTCTAAATTTATACAGATGGAAAGTTTTCTTGACTAACACTTTTAGTCTCCACCTTGTAATTTTTCCCAGTGTAATGTGTTCTGCGTGCCTTCCCTTTGATGTGCATGTACCTTGAGGCCAGAGTATGAAAGATGCTTTCAACAAATAGAACCAAAATAAATATATCTTTGCACTGATTATATGGTATGTGAGATAACTGACTTCAGGTTAATCTCTATAAGGTTGAAGTAGGCCTGAGGACACTTGGGTTCCTGAGAGTTGCCTTTGGGAGTTGCTGTTTGCAGTGGGGTATGGAGCAGCCTACAGTTTTTGAGATTGTGTTTGTGGGCCTTTCTTGACTTGATCCTGGAATCTTTGTGTGTGTTGTGTGTGTGCGCGTGCATGCGCATGCACACACATGCACAGGACTCACTTTGAGGAGTTAGTTCTCTAAGTTAGGGCGGAGTCTCCTGTCTCTACCTTCTCCCCATAAGGGTGGCTGGGGTTAAAAATGTTTCTCCTAGTGCATCCAGCTTTTAAGTGGGTTCCAGGAATCGAACTCAGGTGGTCAGGCTTGCACAAGCCAGTACTTTTACCTGCCAAACCTGCTCTGGAGAGTGTGAATTTCAAGTACAAACTCTTAAGGCTTGGCTTGTTAGCATTCAAAAATCATCATGTATTTATGCTAGACAGTATATGCTTCTCTTCTTAGTAGCTACCTAATAATATATCTATCAGCTTTTCCTTGTTAAGGTTAAAACATAAGATAAATTATATTGTGCAGTTTGTTTATTGAGGGTCATTTTTTGTTTAATTTCATGTGAATTTTTGAAAATAATTTGACAAAGAATTTGATAATGTTTTTTACAGTTGAGTGAGTCATGAGACATTGAGTGTCTTCTTAAGAACCTTTATAAAAGAATTGACGGATTTTTCCCTCTTTGGTTCAGATTTTCCGGCTAGACGTGGATAATAATGATCGAAATGACTGTTGAGCAAAGGGAATGCTTATGGCAAAGTCCTCACACTTGATATGCATGAGGCTCACTTGGGGCCCTAGCCAGAATCACAGATGCAGGCACACTAATCTTTAATGGCTGTGATTCCGTGGGTCTTGCATAAGACTAGAAATCTTTGTCACTCCTTTGCCAGGTATAGGGAATGGAAGTCACATGCTAAGCCACATTTCCTGAACAGCATGATAGTTAATGGACTATTCTAGGTTGTTCTCAGCTCAGTGTGCTTTATCAGTATGGTTATACTGGGAGCCACTAGCTAGGACTTTGCTAACACATAGTGATTTATTAAGCTCCTGAATTCCAAACTAAGGGGAAGACAGTTCCTCACCAAGTAGTCTGTCCAATTGTACCTACTTAAGTGGATTTTGCTGTTGTCATGCAGCAAAGATATATGGTTAAGAGACAAATGATGATAATCAGTGTCTGTGGTGTGTTACAGTTTGCAGTGCAATATGTGTTCATTTGAACTTCAGGACAGCCTTCTGGATGGAAAGGTTTAAAGCTCCTCAGGGCAGGGACCGTGTTAACTATTATGTTTATTGAGTCCTTAGCCAAATCTGTAGTGGAACCTTGGTTTTCTTCAGTGAATACTTGAATACAGTGGATAGGAGTAAAATTATCCTTGTGTTGTAAGAAGAGTCTGCCCTGAGTGGCACCCAGAATTAAATCCAGGTCTTAGGATGCTTTCTTAGTTAAAAGTTTGTTTTGGTTATTGACTGTTAACCGTCAACTTCCTTAATTTTTATTTATTCTTTGGAAGTTTCACACCTGTATCCTGATCATATTTACCCTAGCTCTTCCACAGGATCTCCCCCTCCCATCCCCACGATATCTCCTTCCCAACTTCATGTCCTCCTTCTGTAACTAATTAATTAGATAATTTTTAACCCACTCAGTCCAACAGCAGTCAGTGTTGTTCATATGGGCATGGATGTAGGTCATTCACTGGGGCAAGGGGAACCTCCCAGTGGCCATAATTTTCAAGAAGGTAACTTCCTTCTCCAGTAGCAGCCATCAGCTGCCAATAGCTCCACAGCTAGGGTGGGGTCTCTGGATAGTCAGCTATTCTTGATGGTAACTAGCTATTTAAAATCAATTTATGTTCCTATAAATGAATATTTGTGATATGTAACTTGCATTTTTTTATTTATCCTTTATCTCATGTTAATTTGTATCAGAGGCTGGGGTCTAAAGCAAACTTTATTTGCTCCTATATTATTGCTGGTTTTTCTTTATTGCCAGCAGAGGGAACATGACGGTCATTCTTGTTACTTAAGAATACTTTTAGTCTCATGTAGTGAGGGTACAAACAAATAATAGTAAACTTGAAAACTACATCACCTTCCCTCAGAAATCATTTTTATGGGTTGCTGTGGCTAAGTAAAGGTATGGTGCATGCCTTTAATCCTGGCACTCGGGAGGCTAAGGCAGGCTGATCTCTGTGAGTTCAAGGCTAGCTTGGTGTATATACTGAGTTCCAGGCAAACCAGGGCTATATAGAGGGACTAGTCTAAACCCCTTTACCCTTCCACCCCCCACCCCCAAAAGAAAGACTGATTAGTTGCATAAGGGCTAGTCTTTAATTTGTGGTAAACAATTGTCTTTCAGCCACTACTAGTTTATTAGTTAATTTTGTTTTAGGTGAGGGTTCATTACCATGCACTTGCTGATAAGTATTTTAGAAGCTAAGTCTCAATGGGAATAATTTTTATGAAATGCTAGATAAGCAGAGAGATTTAACTGACTTTGGATTTTTTTTGTCTTTGTTTTTTTTGTGACAGGGTTTTTCTATGTATAGACTGGGCTGTCCTGGAACTCCCTCTGTAGATGAGATTGGTCTCGAACTCAGAGATCTAACTGCCTCTGCCTTCCGAGTGCTGGGATTAAAGGTGTGTGCCATCATGTCCAACTGAGATTTAACTGACAAGCAAAGACTTTATGATCATAACAAAGTGCTTTAAGAACAAAATCCATGCTGAATGTATTCAGTGGATGATGACATTACTGACAAAGACTGTTGTAGTGTAATTTAGAGCCAGGTAGGTTCATTCTGTTTAACTGGCAAAGAAACAGTTTTTAGGCAGTGTTAAAAGCCTTTCAAAAAACCAGGCCTGATGATAGTGACACACACCTTTCATCCCAGCACTAAGAAGGCAGAGGTAGGCAGATTCTCTGAGTTCCAGAGCAGCCTGATCTCTATAGTAAGTTACAGGACAGCCAGGGCTACACAGTGAAACCCTGTCTCAGAAAACCAACAACCAACCAACCTACCAACCAACCAACCAACCAACCAACCCACCCACCCACCCTTTTCAAGAACCTTGAGGAAAGTTTGTATTTGTAGGACTCAGAAAGCTGGGATATAAGTGGATCTTGAGTTTTAGACCAGCCTGTGCTACATAGAGAGATCCTATCTCAAAAACAAAACTACCCAACCCTCTAAAATAAAACAAAGCAGAAAGCCAGACTTGTAATACCTTTTATATTACAACTCAGTGTACACATCACTTTTATATTACACTCAGTGTACAAACCAGCATCAAGTGCCACCCAAAGTAAACCACAAAAGCTATTAACTGTTTGTCTTTTTTTTTTTTGTACAGTAGTCAAGTTTTTACTTTTTTTTAAAGCAATGTCTTTAAAATTTTTTATTTATCAGAATACATGTTGTACTTCAACATGTGTGTGGAGGGCAGAATATAACTTTGTGGAGTCCACATTCTCTCTTCCCACCTTTGTGTGAGTTTGAGGCTAGAACTCAGGGCTGGCCTTCCAGGCATGGGCATTTTGCAGTGAGCCATCATCTTGCCAGCCCACTGGTCACTCTTTGTTTGAATGCTCATTGGACCATGTTCACACTCTGAAAACACTGATTTGTTCATCCTGAGGATGTTAGGCCTCATGGGTGATAGGCAGGTAGTCTACCACCCATGAGCTTATCTGCATCCCTAAACACAGTGATTTAGCTATCAACCTACTTCCCTGCCCACTGTTACTTTGTATGGACTGTTTTTATTCACTCTTAGGCACTAAACTATGTCAGGTATCATTAGGATTGTGAGTCAGTATGTCTGGCTGTAAGCCCTCGAGAAGCTTGCCCTGAGTTGGGGGAGGTACTAGAAACAGTTTATTCGGTAAAAAAAGGAAAATGAAGTAATGGAGGTTGTCTTAGTTAGGGTTGCTGTGAAGAGACACCATTACCAAGGCAATTCTTATAAAGGACAACATTCAGTCGGGGCTGGTTTACAGGTTCTGTGGTTCAGTCCATCATCATGGTGGGAAGCATGGCAGCATCCAGGCAGGTGTGGCACTGGAGGAGCTGAGAGTTCTTCATCTAGTTCCAAAGATAAACAGGAGAAGACTGAATCTCTCAGGCAGCTAGGAGGAAGGTCTCAAAGCTACTCCAACAGTGACTTCCTCCAATAAGGCCACACCTACTCTAACAAGGTTACACTCTTAGTAGCACCACTCCCTGGGCCAAGCATATTTAAATCACCACAGAGGTGAGTGAGAAACTGTTGGAATTTAAAGAGTGGATTTGCTTAAGAAGATTGGCAGTTCACAGAAAGCTTTTATATAATTAAAAAATGTGTATTGTGAACATGTGACAGTGAGTGAGCCCGTGTGCCCATGTGAGTGCAGGTCAGAGGACAGTTTTCAGGAGTAAGTTCTCTCCTTCCGTGGCTTCCTGGGATTGAACTTGGGGTGCTCGGCTTTCAAGGTAACTGCTTTTCCCCAGAGTTTCCCCTGGCTCCTACGTAAAGCATTTATGAGATTGAAGAACAAGTATTTCAGTAGTAGAGAAAGAGGAAGGGTTTCATAGGGTGAGGGCCTGACCAAAGGGAGGAAGATGTGGGAAGTTCTAGGGTAGCAGGGGCCCTCAACTCACTGTTGGGGCATAGAAACTGGGAAGGATGGGTAAAATGAGATACAAAGCAGCCTTGAAAGCAGTGCCAACAAGTTTGGAATTTTTTTACCCCCAAGACAGGGTTTCTCTGTATAGCCCTAGCAGTCCTAGAACTCGCTCTGTAGACTTAGGGATTGGCCTGCCTATGCTGGGATTAAAGGCAGGTGCCACCACCACCTGGCTAAAAAGTCTGGATTTTGTTCTTATGTGCTAGGAATATAGTTGTGTATATATTTGTACCCATACAAATTTTGGTTTTATTTTGTTGAATATATTTCCAAGGTTGAAGTGGAAAAATCGGTATTAGAATGAAAGACCATTGTTTTTCTCCTTTGACTGTCTTCTACTGTATAAAGAAGGGAGCTAAGAGCAAGGAAGCTCTAACACCCAGTGCTAGGAACAGCTGATGAGACGCCACCTTTCGTTTGTTCCTGCACTTTGCCCATAGTCCTAGCCAGCTTCTGAACTGTCTGCTTCCTGTCACCTTATGTTGTAAATGATTGTGCTATGCTTATCACTGTGTTTATTGCATTTTGTCCTTCCATGCTCCTGGGCTCTAACTATGATACCTTGTTCTAGAGATACTTTATGTCTCTGATTGCAAGCAGTGATACCTTGAATTTAAATCCTTTCTGTTGGTAGTGCCGGAAACATGGCTCAGGGGTTAAGAGCAGTAGCTTCTTTCCTGCAGGATCAGAGTTCAGTTCTCAGGACCCACAAGAGAGCTCACAACCACCTGTGACTCCAGCTCCAGGGATCTAATACCCACTTCTGGCCACCTCTGTTGTCTCTCATATGTGCGAGTGTGGAGACACACACATTTACACATGCAAAAAACACTCTTAAATCTTTTGTTTTGGTATTATAGCTTGTTGGGAGTTTAGGTGACTACAGTACTAAAGTGTGTACCTGAAGTCTGTCTTCAGCGTGAGAAAGGTGAATTTTCACTGTGTCAGGAATGTGAGGAGTGCTGCAGTTTTGTAAGGTTCTGTTAATTAGGTGTCAGGTAGCATGTGTGTCATCTTGTAAGTACTGCCCCTGTCAGTTAAGTAAGGCTCCTCATTGGAGGATATGTACCCATTCTTGAGTATTTGAGTTGCTGAATGAGGCACTGTGTTTGAATGTCCTTATGTTTTTCGTTCAGTGAACTTCTGTTGTGAAAATGTTCCACTTGTTCCATTTGTTCGTGATAGTAGCCCACACTGGCCTCTAACTCACTACTTAGCTGAAGCTGGCCTTGATATCTCTCTCTCTCTCTCTCTCTCTCTCTCTCTGTCTCTCTCTCTCTCTGTCTCTCTCTCTCTTTAAGACAGGGTTTCTCTCTCTCTCTCTCTGTCTCTCTCTGTCTCTCTCTGTCTCTCTCTGTCTCTCTCTCTCTGTCTCTCTGTCTCTGTCTCTCTCTCTCTCTTCAAGACAGGGTTTCTCTATGTAGTCCTGGATGTTCTGGAACTTACTCTGTAGACCAGACTGGCCTTGAACTCAAAGAGGTGTGCGTCAATACACTGGGCTGGTTTTGAACTCTTGATTCTTCTACTTGTATCCCAATGCATTACCACATCTGGCTTGGTTTTATTAGGTTGTCCAAGCTGACATCAAACCAGGTTAACTGTCCTCAGTGTTCTCCCATTTCCACCTACTGCCCAGTGGAGAAATGTCTTTTAAAAAAATACTTTGTTTTTGCTTAAGCTATCTGAAGCTTTTTTTTTGTTTTTGTTTTGTGCTGGGGTTAAATCCAGGGTCTATGCATGCTAAAATACTCAAATTCTATTGAGCTATACCCCTAACATTATCCAAAATGTGATATATTTGTGTGTCTCAGATCAAGACCAGACATCCACCAAAACAAACAAACAAACAAACCAAAACGATGTATGCTATCGATTCAGTACCCAAGTGACTTGCTCACTGACCTCTGTAGGAGTTATCTGCTTGTGTTGGTACTGTTCAGCTGCTTTCAGGATGGTTACTACAGAACTTTGATGAAAATAATATGGAAATTGGTCCTTAATACAGCAGAAATTTATTAAGTCTGTGTGTCTGTTTAGGTTTAGTTGTATACTGTTTTTAGAACTCAGGCAGACTGAATATATGGAGATTGTAGAAGATGTGATAATCTTAGAAAGTTTGGAAATGCACTTTCACTTCTTTTGCTTGTTTACTCATTTTCAAATCATGTAAGGTGTTTTTCTGCAAAATATACTCTGAGGGTTATACTATATCTATATTAAAAGATGCTATTTAATTACAAGAACAACAAGCCCTTAGGGCTGGAGAGATGGTTCAGTAGTTAAGAACATTTGCTGCTCTAGCAGAAGGTGCAGGTGCAGTTCCTAGCACCCATATTGCAGGGACTCACAACCATCTGTAACTCAAGCTCCAGGGGATCAATCCATTGATGCCTTCTAGACCTCATGGACACACACACACACACACACACACACACACACACACACACACAGATTTTCAGCTTGGGTGAGATGGCACATGGCACATTCCATTAATCCTGGCACTCAGGATGCAGAGGCAGGTGATTTTTATGAGTTTGAGCCTGGTTTACAGAGCAAATTCTAGAACATCCAGGGCTACAGAGAGAGAGAGAGACCCTGTCTCAAAACAAACAAAAAAAGAGCAATAAGCCTTCATAACTGCTGAGCCACATTGACAGCCCCTGTAATTTTGTATTCTAGCAGGAGTGAGATGAATGAGATGGTTTTATTGTTGATAACAAAGGTCATGCTGGCTTCATAGCCAATTTCCAAACTTTTTTTCTAGCTTGATTATATTTTTATAATCTGAAAAATATCTTAAAGTATCGTACTTACTTTCTTGACTGACAAATATGATTCATTTTCCAGATATATATCCTGTATTTGTAAACTGATTGCCTTGTAATTACAGACTTAGGAACTTTTCATCCTTCTCTAAGCAATAACCCCTTGTTTGTTCTGGTTGGAGGTGTTAGGTTGGAGAACAAACAGGTGAGCTTTCTGTACTTCCCTTGCCTCAGGCAGATGCTTTGGGAGAACACGCAGCCACAGGTAAAGTCTCAGTGCAGCAAGTTATTCTCCCTCCCTCCAGCTTGAGAGCCTCAGGTGCTAACCCACAGGCAGTCAGGTTTGCCAGGGCTGGTTTTTACTATTGTGAAAACTCTTTTTTGTGTGTGTTATTTTCTGACTAGAAATACTTGGTTTTGTTTTGTATTTAGAGATAGGGCCTCTCTGAGTAGTTCTAGTCTTGGAACTCACTATATAGACGAAGCTGGCCTTGAACTCACAGAACTTTGCCTGCCTCTGCCCTCTGGAGTGCTGGGATTAAAGGCATGTGCCGCCATGCCTGGCTGGAAATGCTTTAAAAGTATTGGTAAAGGCTGGAGAGATGGTTCAGTAGTTAAGAGCACTGGTTGCTCTTGCAGAGGACCCTGCACCCACATGGTGGCTTAAAATTGCCTAACTCCAGTTCCAGTTGATTGAACACTGTCTTCTGGCCTCTATGACACCAAGTACACAAGTGGTACACATACAGGTAAGCAAAGTACCCATACAATTAAATTAAAATTTAAAAAAAGTTGATAAAGGCTGAAGAGATCCATCAGTGGTTAAGAACATTTGCTTTGCAATAAGAGAACCAGCGTTTAGATCTTAAGCAGTGTGTCCTATAAAAGCTATAACTCCAGCCTCTAGTAATCACACACACACACACACACACACACACACCTGTATACAAACAAAAAATTGATAAATCCAGTTGTAGTCATACACCCAACACTTAAGGAGACTAAGGGTTGTCTTAGTTTCAGAAATTGTGTACATCAAAGTTCATTCTGTGTTGGATAGTTTTGACAAATAGCGTTGTGCACCTGTTGTTAGCTGCCACGTGAGTGTTAGGAACTAAACCTGTGACTGATCAGTGCTCTAGCCCCAGTAGCATATTTTCATTTGATAGTTGAATTAATACTTACCTATATGATGTTCCAGAGTTTGCTAATTCATCCATTGATTGAAGGACATCCTGGATACTTCTAGTTTGGGACAATTATGAATAAAGATGCTTTAAGTATCTGTGTACAGAGTTTAGTGTGGATATGAATTTTTCTGTTCATCTGGGTCAACACATAGGTGCATGATTGATGGATTGGATGGTAAAAGTATATAAAAAGTTGTCAACTTACCTTTCAAAGACACTGTTCTAGTGCTGTGAAAAGACACCATGACCAAGGCAACTCTTACAAAAATATATTTAACTGGGGGCTTGCTTGTTCAGAGGGTTAATCCATTATCACCATGGCAGGGAGCATGGTGGCAGGCAGGCAGGCAGGCAGGCAGGCTGATAGACATGATGCTGGAGAGGTAGATGAGAGCTTTGCTCAGGCAACAGAGAGAGGCAGGGAGGGAGGGAGGGGAGGGAAGGGGAGGGAAGGAGGAAGAGAGAGATGGAGAGTGCAGTGGGATCAGACAGATACTGGTCCTGGCAGCCCATGCCTAGTGGCATACCTATTCAAGAAGGCCACATCTCCATCCTCACCAAACAGTTCATCAGCCAGGGATTAAGGATACAAATATGTGAGCCTCTTGGGTGCTGTTCTCATTCAAACCACCACACAAAACATGACTACCATATTACATTCTTGCAACAAGGACAATTGTATTTGTCCCACATCTTCACTGGTATTTGGTATTTGACATGGTAAGTTTAGATTTTAGCCATGCTTAATGGGCATGCTATTGTTTTGATTTTGAATTTCTTCATGATGAATGTTGAATTTTATTTCATATATTTATTTGCCATCTGCATATCTTCAGTGAGATGTCTGTCCAGATATTTTTGCCCATTTTTAATTTGGGTTGTGGGGCCAGGGAGAAGGCTCAGCTACCACCAAGCCCAGGAACCTTAGTTTGAGCCCTGGGGCTTATATGGTGGAAGGAGAGAACTGATTCTCAGAAGTAATCCCTTGACTTTATATGCACACAGTGTCATCCCCCTGCCCCCCACCCCCATAAGTAAGTACTTGTGATAATTTGGGTGTTGTGTTTTAAAAGTTTGCCATGTATTTAGATACAGATACTTTATTGGATACATGTTTTTGTAAATGTTTTCATTCTCTGTCTTTTATAGTCTTTAAATTTTAGGTAAAATTTAGCTTGCTAGTTTTTTCCCATTCATGGACCATATCTTTAATGTTCTATCTAAAATCTCATTTTCAAACACCAAATCACATAGAACTTTTCTATTCTGTTCTTTTTAGAAGTTTTATATTTTTTTGGAGACAGAGCCTCAGTATGTATCAGAGGCTGGTCTTGAACTTGTTGTGTAGCCCAGGCTAGCCTTGAATTCTTGTCCTTCCACCTCAGCTTCCTGATTGTAGGATTCTATCAGAGTTCCCTCCTTGCAACCAAATTTTCTCTTCTTTTCTTTTTCTGTTTTTTTTTTTGTTGTTGTTGTTTTGGATTTTTGTTGTTGTTTTGTTTTTGATACAGGGTTTCTCTATGTGTAGTCCTTGCTGTTCTGGAACTCACTCTGTAGACCAGGCTGGACTTGAACTCAGAGATCCATCTGTCTCTGCCTGCTGGTGTGCAGCACAACTGCCCAACCCTAAATTTTCAACTTTAATACTTGCTTAATTAATTAATTAACTTACTTATTTTGAGCAGTACTGGGGATCCAAAACCAGGGCATTGATAGGCAAGCACTCTACCATTGAGCATAGCCTTGATCTATATAAAGTATACTTTTTCAAAAATTTGTGCATGCATGTTCAAGTGTGCATGCATAGGTGTGCATGCATGTGTGTATGCATGTGGAGACTAGAGGACAACTTTGAGTGTCAGCTTTGGGAATGCTGTGTACAAGCTGGGAAAGGTAGCTAAATGGTTAAAGCTCTTGCCATAAAAGCAAGAGGACTAGAGTTCAGATCCACAGAATCCACATAAATGCCACATGGGTATAGGGCTCACCTGTAGTTACAGCCTTGGAAAGTGCAGGCATAGGGTTCCTGAGCAAGGTAGCTAGCCAGATTAGCATTTGACAGAAAACTGCTTTAAAAAGCAAAGGTGGATACCTATTTAGGCCCCGACATCAACCTGGGGCCTCGACATGCATGTGCATACACACTTGAGCACACGTATGCATGTGCACATGCAAACACACACACACGCACACACACACGCGCACACACACACAGAGTCTCATTCTGCAGTGCAGTGCTTGCTGATCTGGAATTCACTGTAGACCAAGCTAGGCTTGAACCCACAGAAATTCACCTGCTTCTGCCTCCCAAGTGCTAAAATTAAAAGCATGCGCTATACCATACCTGGCATGCCAGGCTTCTCTCTCTCTCTCTCCCTCTCTCTCCCTCTCTCTCCCTCTCTCTCCCTCTCTCCCCTTCTCTCCTCCTCTCTCTCCCTCTCTCTCCCTTGCTCCCTCACTCCTTCCTTCCCTCCCTCCTTTCCTTCCTTTTTTTCGATCTCTCTTTCTTTCTTAATGTGGGTTTTGGGAATCTAACTCAGATATTCATGCTTGTGAGATAAGTACTTTACTGACCAAGATAATTCCCAGGCATTAGTTTATTAACAAAAAAAATAAAAAACAAAAAATAACAACACTGTTTCCATCTTCCACCATTGGAACTATAGACACTTGCAGCCTTGCAGCTGTGCCTGGCTTTTTTTTACATGGATGGTGGGATTTGAACACAGGTCTTTATGCTTATATAACAAGTGCTATTACCCACCTAGCCTTCTTCCTAGTGTCCTTGTCACTTTTTAAAATTTAGGCTCTTCTTGTGGCACATTGCCATTGTGCTTTAATGTATGAAGTTGGAAAGCATCTTACTGCTTACAATTGCATGAGTTTATTGGCTGTGTTTAAAGGACTGCTTCTAAGCATTAATTGCCATTTAGTCACTCGTGCATGTCACAAGGGATCACATAGTATTGTGATGTAGAAATGGCTCTTTCCCTTGGTTTTTACAAAAGTTTGCTTTGTTACGTTTTTGTCCAAACCTTGTTGCATTTGTCCAGCTTCCTTCAGAAGCAGAGTATAAACTCTGACCAGGACTTCTCTTCTGCTTCTGGAAGTGTTTATATTAGTTTTGTAATTTCCTCAGCTGGCTAACTTTAGTTGTACTATTTGAAGCCACTTCTATTAGCTAGCTAAAAGTGTCTCCATTGGAGCTAAACATTGATCTCAAAGTAAAAATGAGGCTTTCTTTAAAATTATCAAGTGCATCTTTACAATGCTGAAAACATCCATGTAATTTGAATATCACTTAGATTTCCAAATAAACAAAATTCTGGTCTTATTTATGAGTTTTATTATAAAGCAATTTCTTATGGAAAATTTCAAACATGAAGAAGTTGAAAGGATTGTAAAGTGAGTCATCTTTGAAAAATGTATTTGTTTATTCATAATTTTATTAAAGTATATGTATTATATAGATTATGTATATGTACACCCATGCACACAGGTGTTCAAGGAAGCCAAAAAAGGGTGTTGAATTCCCAGGAGCTAGTGTTCAGGCAGTTGTGAGCTGATGGATGTGGGTGCTGGCAACAGAACTCAGGTCCTCTGGGAGAGCAGTGAATGCTCTTAACTGCTGAGTTGTCCCTCCAGCCTCGGTACTTACCCTCCGGATTCTATAATTAACATTCAGTTTTATTTATTTAGTAACGTATTTGTTGAATTCTTTTTGATAGTTCATTGAAGATACTGACTTTGTGGAAAGGATAGGTTGGTATTTCTTAACCCACTGCACATCTTTTGTGTTGTCAGCCAGACTTGTGTGGTTCTCTGATGCTTGCTTATTTTGTGATCATTTATTTTCAGATGAATTTCTGATAGATTATGTTATAAAGACAGAAGGGAAGCAAAATTATTGGAAGAAGAGATTTTTATTGTCATGGAGAACACAGTTGTACCAGCCCATTTGCTGTGTGGATCTCACTGTCCTAATAGCTTTATCAGTGGCTCCCTTTAGTTCTCATGCCACTTCATTTAGCCATATGTGGTGGCTTTTCGTATGAGTTACCTAATATTAAGGTAAGGTCTTATCTAAGATGACATCACTGGTATTCAGACCCCATGCAGGTCTGACTCCCTAATGCCCAGGCTTTGAAACAAATGTCTGCACTGCTGAAACTTCCCCTTTTTATGGAAGTTACATTTTGAATTTATTTATATTTCAGATTTGTATAAGTTTAGGGCCATACTTAACTTGAACCTGGTTTAATAGTGTTCTTGTATAAAACAGTGTATCATACCAACATTTAATGACTAGCACATTAAAAAATAGTTATTATTTTTGAGTGTGAGTGTGTATATGTGTGTGAATGAATTTGGGTATATACGTGTGATTGCCAGTGCTCTCGGAGGCCAGAAGTGTCATATGCCTCTGGAGCTGGAGGTATAGTTGTGAGCCACGTAGTGTAGGTGTTGGGAACGGAACTTGAGTCTTCTCCAAGAACAGTGTACACATGCACGTAGCAGCTGAGCTGTCTCTCTTGCCTGTGACTAGCACTTTTATGATTGAGAAGCCCTTGAAATTCCTGAGGAGGGAGGGCCCTGTTTCAAATCAGATGGTCTGGAATTTTTTAGTGACTTCATTCTTTGGAGAATGAAAGAATTTCTTTCTTTGTATTAAGCTGAGGCACATATAGCATTCATTTGGCAGTTATCCAGATAAATATTAGCAAATGTGTTTAGGATATGACACAGAACACTAGAAGTTCTTTCCTGTTTTTTTGTGTCCCTTTTTGTAATGCTGGAGGTTGAATCTAGGGGTCATGCAAGCTGAGTAAGTATTCTGCCACTGAGCCGAATCCCAACCCCTTGTCTGTATTTATTTTTTAATGAAGGTTTTGGGATGTTAGCCAGTTGAAAGTGCATTCTTGATGACAAAGACAGGGAACTGAGGCTGCCCCTGTTGCTCTCTGGCTGTTTATAATCCTCTTACATTTCTCGGGAGTCTTTCCTCGATTTATTTATTTTTGACACGGTCTCACTTTCTTGCTCTGGCTGAAACTCACTATATAAAGCAGGCTGGCCTTGAACTCGTAGAGATCTATCTGCCTACCTCTGCTTCCAGAGTGCTGGTATCAAAAGTACATGGCACCGTAGCCAGGTCCAGGGAGAATTTTTATGAGAGACTCAAGGAACAGTTCATTTCTTTTTACAGCTTGAAGTTGTATTTTGAAATCAGCAGTTTTTAATCTTTTTGTAGATCACATATTCCTTTTTGAAACCAATGAAAGGTGTGGACGTTCCCCCTAGAAAACAGATACACGCACATAAATACACTTTTACCTACAAATTTTGTAGGGTCACTAATTTCCAAGACTATAAGCAAAGTACCCCAAGATGGGGTGACATGCTGTAATGCCTACACTAGGGAGCTGCGGCAGCAGAACTGAAGTCAGGGCGTGGCTGCAAAGTCAGATCCTGTCTAGGAAAGTTGGGGGAAAGTGTTCATTCCTCCCTTGGGGGCCCCCAGCCATTGGGTGTTATTTTTTCCTGTAACAAATCTATATTTGCTCTGCTAAAAAACAAACAACGCAAGCAAAGGAAAGTAGTGAGATTTGAGGATAAATTCATAAAACAACCTTGTTAGTGTCTAGGATATTATATTTTTGAGTCTTTGAGATGTCTTAGGTCTCCTATTTTATGGAAAATTAAAATTAGGTTCTTAGGGATTGATGAGTTCTGTGATGATTTCTAACCTTTTCAATTGAGTTTTCTCAGAAGTATTAAGACTGAAGAGCTGGATGAACTCCTTTGTCAACCTATAAGTTCAGGTTTCAGTTTCTTGTTTATCCCAGTGTCTTGATGCACGGTGTCATTGCCAGTCCCCAGCTCTAAACTGAACCCCGAGCACCCCACTACTGAGCTCTATACCCCTTCTCAGTCTCCTCTCCTTTCTTGTTTGGCTTTTTAAAAGTGGGGTGTCTTAGCTCACATTGGCCTGGACGCAGAGATTCTCATGCCTCTACCTTCAGGAATTACATTTGAAAAGTTGGAATTTCGTATTCTTGTTTCTTTTCAGATTGTGTAAATTGGAATTTCCATCACAAAGAGACCCTTTATTTTTATGTATAGAATTGACTGTTTTGGTTAAATCACTACTTTTAAGAATTTGCTTATATTTAGAATTTTAGGTTGAGAAATGTCAGGAGTTTGGAGGATCACAGAGTTTTTTCTTTTTCTAAGTTTTTTGAGACAACGTCTTGCCATATAGTGCATGCTGGTAATCCTCCTTCCTGCTTCAGCTTCCTGAGTGCTAAGCTTACAGATGTGCGGTGCCATATGCAGTTGAATTTACTGGCTAGATTGCTAAATAAGGGAGGAGGCTAGCTGAGGTAGCTCCTTTCTGCTCTGTTTATACAAATGGATGTTTTAGATACCAGGCTCTGAGGAGGCTAGTCTATGGCTGAAAACTCAGTATGGCTTCTTACTAAACTTAGCATTCTGTTCAGGAAGGGAAAGCCCTAATGGTTTGGAACAGAACTGAAAAAATAATTTAACTCTAACAGGCAGATAAACTTTAAATAGTAAAGTGAGTAGAGGCCAGGTGTATTTTTCCTGTGTCTCTTATGAGAGCCATGCTAGGGAACCTTCAGGCCAGCTGCTCAGTGGTTTTACTGAGGCAGTTCATTAGGTCAGCATTCTGGGAAGGCTGTTCAGTTTGTTGAGTGCTTATGGGACTTGGCACCTTTCTTGACAAAATTATTGTTCTTCCGCATCTTATACTTTTCCTTGTTTCAGGTTGTGTTCGAGTGAAATGAATAGGTTGATTTGTGTATCACTGTAGTTGTGTGTTTCTTGGTTTGGACAGACTATTCAGAGTCTTAAGTGAGATGTATGGAGCAGAAAATGTTTAGATTTTCCAGCTGTCCAAAGTATCCTAAAAGATTATCCAGGCTGACTGGGAGAACAGAGGAAGTTGGCTCAGATAATAGCATTTTTAAAATAATTTTTAAATTTTTATTGTATGTACGTTGGTGTTCTGCCTGCATGTGTATGTCTGTGTGAGGTTTTCAGATCCCCTGGAACTGGAGTTACAGACAATTTCAAGTTGCCATGTGGGTACTGGGAACTGAACCCAGGTCCTTTGGAAGAGCAGCCAGTGCTCTTTAACTGCTGAGCCATCTCTCTAGCTCCTGAAAATAATGGAATTTTAGAGAGGTAATCTTGCCCCTTTAGAAGCCAAACGATAGAGGAAACTTGTCTATATGTAGATTAATACTTTTTAACTATCAAAATAATAAATTGGTATAAAGGAAGTTTAATTTGAAGATATGGAGAAAATGTATATATAATTTAAGTAGCTACCTTGGGAGCACACCCACATTTACTTTAATCTCTACAAAGGGGAGCTTTTTAAAAGAAAATTTCTGGGGTTGGAGATACAACTCAGTGGTTGAGAATGTATAATGCTGTTGCAGAGGACCCAAGTTTGGTTTTCCAGCACCCGTATTGGCTGGCTCACAATGGCCTGTAACTCACAGGCTCACAGAGGCCTCTGGCCTCTGCATTTATGTGCACATACCCATACATATATATAATTAAAAATAGTAAAAATGAATCTTAGAAAGGAAATCCCCTTGAAGTGTAGGTGAACAGACTGTAGTAAAAGTGGGAGAATTCTTCAAGTCACTTTGATTGTATTGTACGTGGCTGGCTAAAATGAGAAAAGCGGCAGATTGTTTAGATAGCTGAATGAGCTTTATTTCTTGCCAGCATCACCGTCTTTCCAGAATCTAGCAATGTGTAGCATTCTGGACTAGAGGAAGGGTAGTTCTCTCCCTGTTTGCATTTCCTGTCCCTGCTGTAAGTTCACAGACAGCCTTTTCACTTTAGACTCTGAAAGACAAACAGCTTTTCTGGAACCAGATGAATCTTTTGATTTTATGGTTCATACTATGACACTGGAGTGGGGACAGGAGGGTGGAGTTACAAAGTGTTTGAACCCGTCTGGTTTATGGGATTGTTTTTTTCCCTTTTTCCCCTTAGGAACGGCGTGAATGTTGAGGGGGCGACACACAAGCAGGTGGTGGACCTGATCCGAGCAGGCGAGAAGGAATTGATCTTGACAGTGTTGTCTGTACCTCCTCATGAGGCTGATAACCTAGATCCCAGTGACGACTCCTTGGGACAATCATTTTATGATTACACAGAAAAGCAAGCAGTGCCCATATCGGTCCCCACATACAAACATGTGGAGCAGAATGGTGAGAAGTTTGTGGTGAGTGTCAGCCCAACTTGATCCTCAAACATTTAGTTAGCTTGTATTTCCCTCAGTCTCGTTATTAATATATTTCAGGAGGTTAAATAAGACTGCAGCCTAGGCCAGTTTGTGTGTCAGGAAGTTAGGTTCACTCAGAGAAGATCTTGATACTGATTGATTTATTGCAGGGTGTGGCCTACAGTAATGAAGAGTTCTGTTTCTGCTTAAGTAAAATTTCATTTGATTTTCTGAAAGTTTCAAGTTTGTATTTGTGAATTTTTTTTTTTTTTTTTTACCCATATGCCTTTGCTAGCTGTAGTCTGATTTACTGTTGGCTCTAGAGCTATAGAGTGAGATAATTTTAAAAGGTATCTTCCAAAATATTTGGATAATACAAAGCTTTGTCATTTTGAAACCTGTACACTCCTGTGCTCACTCCTCTCCACACCTTGTCCCCATGCTGTCTGTGCGCCTGATTAACTGTTGAGTTTTTCCCAAGGCTCTAATATACTTTGACTGCAATTCCTCTGAGCTGTTTTCACATTTCCATTTTGTAGACAAGTAGAACTCATCATGAATTTTAGGTGATGTTTCCCATGCTGCTTGTCTTCAAAACTTAGTTGCTGTTGTTTATTTTTTCTCTTGGTTGCACTGTGTATTTATTTGCTTTTAATTGTTTCAGAAACATTGACATAATAAGCATAAATTCTTTAATTCTTTGTAGAAATGTAGTGGATTCTGTTAGATATTGGCAAATAGACTGCAGGTGTTTAGAGCTGACCTGTAGGGCTGGGGGTCTAGCTCAGTGGATAGAGTGTTTAACTAACATGCATACACAAAGTTCTGGGTTTAACACTCTATAAAATAAAAAACTGATCTGCTGATTTAAGTTATCACCTCTAAAAGTAGGATTTGTCTCCTGTGTAGGAATGTACTACTAAATGCTTGTGGAGTTCTTCCTGGGGGTGGGGTGGGGATGCTGAACACAACAAGTTAGCCGGGGATAGTCTCATAGGTTTTATGTCAGCCTGGTCTCTGTGTTCTTCAGAGCTGTACATAAACTTTAGAAATGAAAGCTGATTGGTTATGGACTTTTTGAGAATTAACCTAGGACTTTGAAAACTTCTGTAGCCTTGAGACAAGGAATGAAACTATTAATTGTTCTTTTGTAAAGGGTCAGTTTTATTAGCAAAATTTTTGTATGTTAACTTTCATCTCCTAGATCTCCAGTTTTATGATGTTTATAGTCTTTTTCTATTACCGCATAAGGACAGAATACTTTCATCAGCCCCAAGTCCCACTGTTCTGTTTTATAGTTATTTTCCTTTGTTAACTAACCACTGATCTGCTTTCTGTCTCTATATTTTGCTCTTTTTTTTTTTTTTTGAATACCAAACAAATAATATGTACTTGTATTAGTTACTGCAACAAAAAACCGGGCAAAAATAAGCTGAGGAAGGGAAGGTTTATTTTGGCTCATGATTCAAGAGTACCTATAATGTTAGGGAAGGCATGGAGGCTGGAGTGTTTCTAGTTGCAGTGGTTGGAAGCCATAGGCAGTTAGTCACATCACATGCATACCCAGGAAGCAGAAAGAGATGAATGCTGGTACTTAACTTGCTTTCTGCTTTTAACTTTTTATTCAGCCTATGGATGGTGTTGCCCACATTCAAGGTAGTCCTATCTGAGGAGGCTCAGTTAAACTTATTTGGAAATGAAAGCTTAACTTCTGGTAACCTTCTGTATCCAGTCAAGTTAACAGTAAAGATTAACTACTCCAACAGTGTGATGTGTGAGTGCACACACATGCTTGTGCATGTAGAGACCTGAGGTCATCATCGAGTTTCTTTTCTCAGTTACTTTCCAACTTTATTATTATTAGCTCTTTACATTTATTTATTTGTGTGTTGGGGTTGGGGTGTGGATGTTTGTGTACATGGGAGTGTGTAGATCAGAGATCAACATGTGGGAGTTGGTTCTCTCCTTCTACCATGTAGGTTCCAGGGATTGAACTCAGGTCATCAGGCTTTGTGGCAAGCAGTCTTACCAGATGAGCCATCTTACTGACCCTCTTCTATATTACAAGAAACTGCAGAGCTGACAAGATGGTTCATTGGTTCAGAGTGCTTGCTGCACAACTGTGAGGACTTGAGTTTAGACACCCATGGAACAAGCCAGATGGGTAGAGACAGGATCATCGCTGGAACTTGCTGGCTGCCAGACTGTCTGAGAAATAAGAGCCCTTGCCTCCAAGTAACAAGGCAGAAGTGATAGAGGAGAACATTCAGTGTCCTCTGTTGTTTGTACACCACATTACACAGGTATGCACGAACACACTTACACATCCACTGCATACATACAAATCCCTGCCAGACTAGGATTGAATGTGTAACTCAGAGGGAGATACTATGCTTAGCATACATGAAGCTCTGGTCAGGCCCTAGCACCACAAAAAGCAGATGTAGTCGAGAACATTGCTGTAATCTTAGCACTCAGGAGCTAGAGACAGGAGATCACCAGTTCAAGGTTGTTCTCAGCTACACAGTTAAGTTTAAGGCCAGTCTGGGCTATAGGAGACCCTGTTTGAAAAACTCAAAAGAAACTGACAAACTGCTTTTTAAAAGTACCTTTGTCATATTTTCTCATTTGTAGTAGAGAATTCTAGTTTTCTATAACTTCAATATTTGGTGTTTTAATTACACCCCCATAGGGACTTACCATGTATCCCTGGGTGGCATTTAACTCATGGTTTTTCTGCCTCAGACAAGAGATGTCAGATCTTTTTAGAGCAATTGGTTGTGAGCTTCTAGGTGGGACCAAACTTGAGTTCTCATGACCACAGAGCCATCCCTACTACAGACTATTCTGGTTTTTATTTTGTTAAGATTTATTTTTTTTTATGTACGTGTGTGTGTCTGTGTAAGTGTGTGCCAACTGTTTGTCGGTGCCTGCAGAGGTGAGAAGAGGGCACTGGATCCGGGCATGGTCCTTTGCAAGAGCAGTAAGTGCGCTTAACCACTAAGCCATTCCTCCAACCCCCGTGTGGGCATTCTTGTGGGTATAGTGGTATCCCACTTCAGTTTTAATTTACACTTATCCAATAACACATTGGCAATGAATTGATTTCCGTGGATTAATTGTCATTCATCCGTTATCATTGATGTGGAGGTTCTGTTAATTTTCTGTCCATTTAAAATTTTGGTTGTTTTATTATTTTGTTATAAGAATTTATTATGTGTACTGGGTATAAATCCTCTTTTAGATGTTTTGTAAGTATTTCTCCTGGTCTGTAGCTTGCCCTTTTATTTTTTAAACTGTTTTAAAGAATGGAAGTTAGAAACTTTGTTGAAGTTTACTTTATCAAATTTTAATTATTGGTTATGCATTTCATGTTTTAGAGAAACTGCCTAACCCCAGAATGTCAACTCTTCCACCCCCAGCTCTCTTCATCAGGGTCTTACCATATAGCCTAGTCTGGCCTTGAACGCATGATCCTCCTACCTTAGACTTCTGAAAGCTGAGACTACAGTTATGTTCTACATACCTGACTTTATTATTCTGTTTTTTATAAATGTTTTATAGTTACTTTAACTATTTTTGTAATGTTATTGATAAATTTATAGATTTACACAATAATGTATAAATCATTACTATAATCGTTCATATAAGTTGTATAGTTTGCTGTTGTTTAGAGTGTTTACAGATTGTACTACAGCAATCAATTCTACAGTGTCTTCATTACTTTGATACAATACCTTTCACCTTCCTCTAGCTCTAGGTTATGCTAGTGTACTTTCTGTCCTATAAGTTGATATATACTGAATATGTCATTCAGAATTTCTGAGTGTGACTTGGTTCTTTCATTTAACATGTCTTCAAGGCTTGCTTACCTGTGTTATATTATGAACCTGTATTTTATTTTAACTTCGTTAGTTTTCCATTGCTTGGTGGACATATATATCTATATCTGTCTTAGGGTTTTATTGCTGTGAAGAGACATCATGACCAAGGCAACTCTTACAAAGGAGAACATTTAACTGAGACTGGCATACAGTTTCAGAGGTTTAGTCTATTATCATGGTGGGACACATGGCAGAGTCTAGGCAGACGTGGTGCTGGAGATGGAGCTAGGAGTTCTACATCTTGATCCGAAGGCAGCAGGAGATTGTGTATAATGCTGGGCATAGCTTAAGCACATATAAGACCTCAAAGCCCACCTCCACAGTGACACACTTCCTTCAGCAAGGCCACACGTATTCCAATAAGGTCACACCTCCTAATAGTGCCACTTCTTATGGGCCAAGTATTCAAACACATGAATCTGTGGCTGCCATACCTGTTCAAACCACACACACACACACACACACACACACACACACACACACACCCTTTTAATACACACACACATACACATATGAGCCTGTTATCTCTCTAGTCCCTGTTTGGTGCAGGAACCCTGGAGGATTCTAGGAGAGCTGTTAGTCTTTATAGTCTATTCTAGAATCCAGAAGTAGTTGGCAGCAAGAGGATAGGTGAACTTACCAACAAGAGTGCTAGCAGGCAAAAGGCAAAGCTTTTTCATCTGTGTCCTTTTGTGTAGGCTACAGAAGGTGTGGTCCAGATTTAGGGTGAGTCTTCTTGCTTTAAAAATCTGATTGACAGCTGGGCAGTGATGGTGCATACCCGTAATTCTAGCACTCTGGAAAGAAAGGCAGGCCTGGTCTACAGAGTTTCAGGACAGCCAGGGCTATGCAGAGAAACCCTGTCTTAAAAACTAGGAAGGGAGGTGGGGAAGAAGACCAAGTCTGAGTCTAGTCAAAAAATAAGTCTTTAAGAGTAACAAATAAATGATCAGACCTTGACTCTCAAAGAGCAAAACAACAACAACCACAAAACCCACTGTTATATTTTATTCCAGTCATTACTGTATATGTACTTAAAAAATATGTAGCTGGGCATAGTGGCTCACATCTGTGCTTGGATTATTGGCATAGATTAGTTACTCCATCTGGCTTAAATATATATTTTTAAAATATTAATTGGCACAGACACTTTACATATTTGTGGAGTAGAGTGTGACACAGCATAACTGTATGTAATATATATTGATCAGTATAGGGTAGTTGAATATATTTGCCTACTTCCTGATCTTAGAGGAACAATTTCAGCTTTTCCCCATTGGCTGTGATTTGTTGTATATAGTCCTCACTGGGATGACATACAATCCCAGTATTCTTTGCTGAAGGCTTTTTTTTTTTCTCTGAAGGAATGCTGAACTTCAGCAAATCCTTTCTCTAAATATATTGAGATGGTGACTTTATCCTTCATCATTTGATATGATGCATTATACTTATTGATCTGCATATGCTGTACCATTTTTTTCATTTGTTCATCATCTATAATTTTATATGTTGTTAACTTTCTAATATTTTGTTGAAGTTTTACATGTTTGTTCATTAAACGTATTGCTTTTTAGTTTCCTGTTTTTGTTGTTTTGGCTCTGGTGTGTGTGTGTGTGTGTGTGTGTGTGTGTGTGGCGTGTGTGTGTGTGTGTGTGTGGGGGGTGTCATGTGCATGCCAAGACAGTTATGGAAGTCAGAGGACAACTTGTAGGAGCAGTCAGTTCTCTTGTACCAAGTGAGTCACAAGCATTGACTGAGGTCATTGACTGATTGTCAGCAACCACTGAGGCGTCTTCTTGCCTTAGAGTTTTCTTTAATTTTGTATATTTGTACAGTTTCTAAAGTTCTTGTTGATTTGATTTAAAAAAATATTTTTGACAGGTTTATGTTTATAAACAATATAATGTATCTTGATTATAATGCACTCCAAATCTCCTTTCCCACTTCCCAAAAGTACCCCAACATTTCCCCTTCCCCTTCATGTCATCTTTGTATTTATTTATTGTCTGGTTGGTTACCCACTGAGTCGGTCCTTCTTGTTGGAATGTTGACTGATCTTGTGCAGGCAGCCATAACTGTGTAGAGTTGATGAGTGCAGTAGCCACATGGTGCCCAGAAGGCAGCACTTCACAGCTCCGCTCTCCAGCCTTTGGCTCTTACACTCTTTTCATCCCCTTTACTCAGTGTTTCTAGAGCCTTGAGGGGAGAAGAAATTGATACATGTTCATTTAGGGCTGAGTACTGGAGAGTTACTTATCCTCAGCTCTCGACTAGTGATCAGTCTGCACTAACCACTGCTCATTTACATGGAAGCTTCTCTGGCTAGGATTAAAGGGTGCATTGATCTGTGTACATAAGCAGAATTAATTAGAAAACCATTTGACAGTGTGCATTTAAGACCACAATCAGAGGTTTCCCTCTAGGATTTATGATCTTATATCGTCATGGGCTGTTGACCAGATTGATGCACTACCAAGCATGGAGCAAGCCTCAAACCCACTGCAGAAGCGATCGCTAGTTACCCCTTCTGAATGCTGCAAGTGCAGGAGTGAGCACGTCTGGCCTGGTATGGCAGTGTTGTAGCATGCAAGGTTCCTTGTTGGTTACTATCATTGATGAGTCTTCTTCCCCAGCAACCTGCAGAGGACCTCTGTCACTTTGAAAGCTAGCCAATAGGGAGGATGTTTTCAGTCAGTTCCAGCTTGATTTCTCTGTGTTCTACAACCAAAGTGTGTGTGTCTGCAGCAATGGAGTTTGATCATCTAGTTTGATGGGTAAGCAAGAGCAATGCAACGGCCTGTGTTTTGAGGACCTTTGGGGCTTTCCTGACCAGTAACTTACAAAGAGACATTTCGTGCCTCACACTGAGATTTAATAACTTGTGTCTTTTAAATAGCTGGGCAGTGGTGACGTATACCTTTAATCCCAGCACTTGGGAGGCAGAGGTAGGTGGATCTTGGAGCTCAAGGCCAGCCTGGTCTACAGCCTGAATTCTAGGACAGCCAGGACTACACAGAGAAACCCTGTCTCAACAAAAAATAACAACAAAACTCAAAGACAAAAGACCTAAAACAAAGCAAACCCCCCCACCAGTTATACTTACAAAATACTGTGGTTTTTTTTTTTTTTTTTTTTTTTTTTACTGGTTTCTGATTTCTTGTGTGTATGTGTGCATGTGTGTGTGTGTGTGTGTGTGAGAGAGAGAGAGAGACAGAGACAGAGAAACAGAGAGAGACAGACAGATTAGAAAAGACACAGGTTATGATTATAACCTTTGACTTTGTTGAAACTTGATTTATACCCTAACATACAGTCAATTCCATAGGATTTTATTTGATAATGAAGCAGATGTGTATTCTGTAACTCTTAGATAAAGTGTTGTATAAATGTTTTTTGGGTGCTTTTAGTCCTTAGAATAGGTCTGCCTTGACTTTTTTGTTGCTAACATTTTGGAGAGGTTTGGGTGATTACCTAGTGATGAAGGTGTCGTGTCAAGTTTCTAACTATTTATTGTATTAGAATCTCTCCCTTTAGCTATAATAATGTTTGCTGTATATAATTGGATGCTTTGGGGTATACATATATTTGTAATCCTTATTTCTTTTTGTTGAATTTGTTCCTTTTATCATTGATAAACTTTTATCAATATTGATAACTTTTATTTCATTATATATATATATATTTTTTTTTAACCTGAGACCTGTTTTAGCTACTATTGCTTGCTTTTGGCTTCTGTTTGCCTAATTTACATTTTTCCATCCATTACTTTTAGTCTTTGTCTTTACTCAGTAAGGCAGTTTCCTATAGGTAGCTTAGTATTAGTCCTGTGTTAATCTATTCAGTCTATATTTTTTACGGGGGTGATTTCATCTGGTCACTTTCAAGATTTTCAATAAGTAAAAACATAGCCGGGCAGTGGTGGCGCATGCCTTTAATCCTAGCACTTGGGAGGCAGAGACAGGCAGATTTCTGAGTTTGAGGCCAGCCTGGTCTACAGAGTGAGTTCCAGGACAGCCAGGACTACACAGAGAAACCCTGTCTCAAAAAACCAAAAATAAATAAATAAATAAAAATAAAATATAAGTAAAAATATGTTCTTGTCATATGATTTTTTTCTAGTAATTTTGTATATTTTTTGTTCATTTTTTAACATTTATTTATTTGTTTATTTTATGTATATGAGTACACTGTCATTCTCCTTGGACATACCAAAGGAGGGCATTGGATCCCATTACAGATGGTTGTGAGACACCATGTGGTTGCTGGGAATTGAACTCAGGACTTCTGGAAGAGCAGCCAGTGCTTTTAACCGCTGAGCCATCTGAATAACCTTTTTTGTTCATTTTTGTGGTTTGATTTGTTTTTTGTATTAATAAAGTTTAGTTGTTTTCCCTTCCTCTTTTGTATATGTTTCTACTAGTAAGCTTTGTGTTTTCATAATGATCATTACCATTTGATTTTTTTCCTAGTAGAGGACATGGTGTTGATGAATTTCTTCAACTTTTTACTTCTCTTGAAAAGATTTCATTTTTTCTTCTTTTTCTTTTTTCTTTTTGATGGAAAGCTTTATTGGGTATATTAAGTTGGCAGTTTTTTCTTTCATGACTTTAAATGTATTATCCCTTTCTCCTCTGGCTTATAAAGTTTCTACTGAGAATCCGATGTTAGTATAATGACTTTCTTTCTTTCTTTTTTTAAAAGAAAGAATTTATTTTTTTATTTATATGAGTATACTGTAGCTGTCTTCATACACACCAGAAGAGGGCATCAGATCCCATTACAGATGGTTTTGAACCACCATGTGGTTTCTGGGAATTGAACTCAAGACAGAAGAGCAGTCAGTGCTCTTAACCGCTGAGCCATCTCTCCAGCCCCAGTATAATGATTTTCTCATACAAGATCTGACTTTCATTTTAAAGATGTATGTGGGGTTGGGAATTGTTTGGTTCTTCTCATCATTGTCTTACAGTGTCAAAGGTAGTCCAGCTCGTCATGGCAGGGAAGGCATGGTGGCAAGAGCATGAGACCTACATTACCCCAGCAGTTGGAAGCAGAGCTAGCTCGCTAGCGCGCTCTCTCTCTCTCTCTCTCTCTCTCTCTCTCTCTCTCTCTCTCTCTCTCTCTCTCTCTCCCCCTGTCTCCC
>NW_021620675.1:2879362-2940814 GCF_004785775.1 Grammomys surdaster
GTGTGTGTGTGTGTGTGTGTGTGTGTGTGTGTGTGTGTGTGTGTTTTAAGAAAGGATTTCTTGGGCTGGAGAGATGGCTCAGTGGTTAAGAGCACTGACTGCTCTTCCAGAGGTCCTAAGTTCAATTCCCAGCAACCACATGATGACTCACAACCATCTGTAATGTGATTCCAAGCATTCTTCTAGTGTGTGTCTGAAGATAGCTGCAGTGTACTCATAGAAATAAAAAAATAAAAAAATCTTAAAAACAAACAAACAAACAAACAAACGGGTTTCTCTGTGTAGCCCTAGTTGTCCTGGAACTTGGATCTGTAAACCAGGCTGGCCTCAAACTCAGATGATCTTCCTGAGTGCTGGAATTAAAGGTGTGAGCCACTACTGCCCATCCTGTGTTTTTTCTTTTTTGAGGCAGGATTTTATGTAGCTCAGGCTTGTCTCAGACTCACTATGTGGCTGAGAATGATGCTGAATTCCCTGCCCTCCTCCCTCCATCTCCAAAGTGTTGGGGCTAATAGATAAACTTTACCACACCTGGCTCGTTTCTCGGATTCTTCTTTTTGTCTTGTTCTTTTGACATTTGACCATAAGATGCCTCTGAGAAGATCTCATATTGCTTAAATCTGACAACCTGAATTATCTTCTCCAAGATTTGAAAAATTTTCATCAGCTCTTCATTGAATAGGTTTTCCTTCTTTCTTTCTCTTTCCTTTTTCCCTTCCTTTCTTTTTTTTTTTTTTTTAAATTTTATGTGCATGAGTGTTTAGCCTATATGGATGGATGTATGCTACATGGATCCCTGGTGCCCCAAAGAGGCTAGAAGAGGGTGTCAGATCCCCTGAAATCCATTCTCGCGCCCTACCCCCACAGGATTAGGAATCAGACTTACCAGGCTCATTTGGCCAGTGCTTTTTACCCACAGAACCATCTTGTCAGCTCTCTCTGTATCAGTTTCCCAGGGTAGTTTTAATTAAGAAAGTGGAAGATTTTTCCTGCAGTGTATCCCACACTGTCACTTGAATAGGGTTCATTGACATTGGTTAGGGTGAGTACTTAAATGTAGTGTCTTGTGTGTTACTTCTACTGGTATAATCAATGTCTGAATGTTTTAGTGTTGCATAAGTTGTATGATTATAGTACCAGCCAGTATGCAGCTCTTTTGGGCAGGTTGGTTTAGGCATAGAGTGTTATTTTCTGTGGTTGCATGGAGGTGGCTCTATTATGGAGGGCCTGTAGAATACAGGTGAGGTGCAGCTGGTGCAGCAACAGAGGTGCATCACATTTTTAAGGGCAGTGTCAGTGTAGGGCCATGCAGAAGAGTTTAGATAAGTATGCATATCCACAGCATGGCATATAGTAGAGCAGAAAGTATATCAGTGTCTAGTGCTACATGTGTGCCAGGTGGTACCAGCGGGCCCAGATGGGGCACCTGTCTGTATTTGAGGGCTGCATGGGTAACTTTGCAGGCCTTTATGGCTAACTTGCATATCTGTTTCCTGGTGTAGAGGGAATATGGGTAGCCAGGGCTTATGGCAAGGTGAATGAAGCTGTGTAGAGGTTCACAGGTCTGGATCCATCTAGCTGCCTAGGGGCAGGTCCTTTGCTGTTTTATAAGGCCTAGGTGTAGACGTCTCAGGAGAGAGTAGGAACTGGGTAGGGATGGATGAGTACAATGTAGTTACAGTCTAATGGACAGTGATAAAGTAATTGGGCTGCTCCCCAAACTGGGCCCTGGGCCTATGCTGGTTGCAATCTGTTTAATAGCAAATGTTTTACGTAGCCATGACCTCTTTTTTATCTTTTTCTTACCATATAGAGACCCTCTTGGCCCAGGGTTGATCTTGAGAGAGAAGAAGATAATGACTGTAGTTCCTTTTATCCATTTTAGTTCCCTTTAATCATTTTATTTATTTATTTATTTATTTATTTATTTATTTATTTATTTATTTATTTATGAATGAGATATGGTCTCTCTGTGTAGCCTCAGCTGGCCTGGATATTGGTATGTAGACCAGGCTGAATGTTGCAATTAAAGGCATATGCCACCCATACTCTATTCATATATATATATGTGTGTGTGTGTGTGTGTTGTATACACACACACACACACACACACACATATATCATGCTGCCCTGGCCCCTTTAAATATATAAACATATAATTTTTATTTGTGTGTATATGAGTACCCACAGAAGAAGTTGTGAGCTGATTGGCATGAGTCCTGGGAACCAAACTGAGGTCCTGCAAGAGCAGCAAGTGCTCTTAATCATCTCTCCACCCCCCAGCCACCTTCTTTAAGACCACTGTGTATCTCTGTGCTGCCCACTGTCTCTCTCACACACCGCTCACCCAGCTCAGCTTGTGCAGCTGCTTCCTGAGCGGGAGGTAGTAGTTGTGCTTCAAACACTCCACTGAAATACCTGGGTTTTCTTTGATTTGGTACTTTGTTGTGGAGAGAAATATTTTGGGCTCCACTTATCAGCCATTTTGCTCACAGCACCAAGGTTATTTTATCTATTTTTTAAAAAGTAGATAGCCAGTTGTTTTAGCAACTTATTTGGAAGAATATGCTTTCCCCCATTGAAGTATCTCAGCATTATTGTTGAGAACCAGCTGATAAGTGATTCTTTTTCTGGACTTGTTTCTGTTTGTTGACTGTTTATATCTGGACATTTCAATTCTTACATCATTTTGGGGTTGTCTTCAACTGAGTGGCTTTCCCTTGAGAATGACCCATATCCTAACCTCATATTAATTTTTGGTTGTATCCTGGATATTGTGACTGTTACATTGTGTAGACTCTGAGTTCTAAAGTTTTCTTCTGAAGAGTACTGATGATTTTTCTTTATTTGTATTATCTTTAATCTCAGGTAATTTCTCTCAGCATTGGTTGTATTTGTGTGTATGTGTGTGTATGCCTTTATGCGTGTATGTTTGTTTGCATGGTACATGTATATGTGTGTGTTACATGTGTATCATGTATATATATTTCATGTCTGGGTGGGTATATGGATGCATCTTTGCATGTCTGTGGGCTGGTGGGTGTGTTTGCATGTGTAGAGGCCAGAAGTTGCCATTGATGTCTTCCTGGATCATGTTTTGTCTTATATATTGAGACTACTAGAACCCAGAGCTCTCCAATTTAGTGTGTGTAGCTAGCTGACTTTCTTAGGGATCCTCTCCTAGGGATCATGGTCAAATCTGTCACAGTAATACCCCACGACCTGGCGCCAGTTTCTGTCTTATCTAGTGTTTCTTTCTGTTGCTGTGATAAACACCATAACCGAAAAGCAACTAGTCCAGAAAAGGGTTTATTTTATCTTACACCTTGTAGTTTATCACCCAGGGAAATCAGGTCAGGAACTTAAGGCAGGAATCTGGAGGAAGGAACTGAAGCAGAGGTCCTAGACTACTTGCCCAAGGCTGGTGGCTCCCACACTAATCATTAATCAAGAAGATGCCCAGAGCTGGAGAGATGGCTCAGTGAAACCAGAGGATCTGGATTCAACTTCTGATGCTCACGTAGCAGTTCACACTGTGACTCCAAGTCCAGGGGACCTGAGACTCTCACATGCAGATAGAACTTGCAGACAAAACACCAATGCACATAGAAATAAAAAGAAATAAGTCATTTTTAAAAAGAGAAGAAAATTCCCCATAGGGTTATCTACAGGCCATTCTATTGGGGCCATTTTCTCAACGTAGAGTCCTTTTATTCAGATGTCTCTAGCTTGTGTCAGGTTGATGTAAACAAGTGGAACATCCTGTGCAGCTTGAGAGCTTTGTAGATCACTGTTCAAAATACTCAGGTTTGTTTGTGTGTGTTTTATTCAGAGTTTTTATTAGTAGGAACATTGATTTACAATGAGTTTATGTAACACCCGAAGTAGAATGTTGAGTTTTTCTTTATGTATAAAAAGCTATTATTGATGAACTGACTTCTTTAACATTGTGAAATCTTTATCCCTGGCAGTGCTCTTTGTTCTAAAATGCTTCTCTGGCTACTTCAACTTTATTTTGATTATTATTTTCATTATTTTTACAATGCTCTTTCTTTTGTGCTGTCTGTGTAATTAAAGTAGTATGTCGGGGGAGGGGGTCCTTCTTTCTTTTACTTTCTTTTTCTTTTTTTCCTCTTCTTCCCTTCCTTCCTTCCTTCCTCCTCCTCCTCCTCCTCCTCCTCCTCCTCCTCCTCCTCCTCCTCCTCCTCCTCCTCCTTCTTCTTCTTCTTCTTCTTCTTTTTTTTTTAAGAAAAAGTCTCACTATGTAACTCTGGCTGTCCTGGAACATACTATGTAGATCAAGCTGGACTCACAGAGATCTATCAGCCTCTCTGAGTGCTGGGATTAAAGATGTGTGCCAATATACCAGGCTTTAAAGTATGTTTCTTATAGATAGCTTCTAATTGGGTTTCTTCATGTAACCTGGTAATGTTAGTCTTTATTTAAAGTATTAAGTGACTGAGTGTAATTCTTGCTCTAGTCAGTTACTCTGCCGTCTCACTCACTTGTTCTCTAGGTCTTGTCTTTTCTTTCTTTCTTTTTTTTTCATTTCAATTTTTGTCTTTAAAAGGAGTGAGTTATGTATGGGGGGGGGCTTAAAGACTTTATAGACAAGAAAAAAACTGCACTAGAACCAGCCTTTTCATCATCATCTTCATCTTTGTCTTCATCTTCTTCCTTTTCCTCCTCCTCTTCCTCTTCTTTTTCTTGCTCTTTTCAGCCTTGTAGAACGAGTCAATTTTTATTCTTTTTTTTTTTTTACACTTCTGCATCCTTTTGGCTTAATAGAATAATTGTCTCTACTATTGCTTTACTAGGTGTAATTTATTGTTTTATTTTCTTAGTATTTGTTCTGAATATAGTATATATCTTAATTTATAGACATCTACTTTGAAATATTTTTGTGTTTGTCATACCTCCATCTTTTGTATTATTATTATTCATTTGCGGAGGGTCTGGGAAGGAATGCTTAATTGGCTACACCCTCTGGCCTTTAAGTATCTCATTAATATGGAGATCTCTAGAGACCCTGAGGCCTATAGTCATGCAGTCTATTTGTAGAGGGCCTGGTAGGGTCATTGTCCTGCATAACTGAAAGGAGCTGATCAATGGAGGTCTTTGGTCTCATGTCAGGAGCCTGGAGTGTGGGAGTGTAGCGAAATGTATGCCTTCCCTTGCAGGGATGCCTGTTGGGTCTCCAGCCATCTCTAGCCAGTGCTCCACCAGAAACCATGCTATCCTTTCACGGTCCCACATTCTCTTACTTTTATGTTATAATTCTGTTACACTGTTAACTTTGCTTTAGGTGATACCTTTTGGAGAGGTTGGCTGGGGTCAAATTCAGAGCCTGTACAAGTGAGGTTATCACTGAGCTACTACCTCTAGCCCTGGCTACCTTGGTTCTCAGCTTAGGTGTGTGCACTGAGCCAGGCTCCAATTTTTTAGAAAATATTTTATTAATTATTATTAATATTGGTATGTGTTTGTGTGTATGGAGGAGGGAGTATGTTCACACTGCTGTGTGCTTGTGGAGGCCAGAAGACAACTTTTTGGAGCTGGTTCTCACCTTCTCCTGTGGGCTGTGAGGGTCAAACTCAGGCTGCCAGGACGACTCAGCAAGTGCTTTTTATCTGCTGAGTCATTTCACTGGCCCAAAGCCAATTACCTTTTTCTTTTTTTGTTGTTTATTTTTCTAGACAAGGTCTCATTATATAGTTCGGGCTGTCCTGGAACTCACTATGTAGAACAAGCTTGCCTCAAACTCAGAGATTCGCTGACTTCTGCCTCCCAAGTGCACCACTGCCCCTGCCTGACTCTTCCCAATTACTTCTAAAGAGACTGAAAATAATAAGAAAAAGAAAAACAAAAGGTCAATTTAACTTCTTACTATTTCTGGTGTGGTTCATTACTTTGTGTAAATCTAGTTTTCCTCTGGTATCAGATTCCCTGAGCCCAAAGAGCTTTAGTTATCATTTCTTGTATGCAAATTTGTTATAGACAATGTGTCCTCTTCAGCTTTTGTTGGTCTGAAAAGTTAAGAACGAGGAAGCTTGTGTCTTCCAGGCTGGTGTCAAAGGATGACCTTGGACTCCTGACCCTCTTGCCTGAAGCTCTTGAGTGTTGGATTACAGGACAGTGCCACTGTTCTTAGCTGATGTGATACTAGGGATGAATCCAGAGACTCACAGGGCTAGATCTCCAGCTGCTAAAACCCCACTAAAGCTCTAGTCCTGGTGGAAAAAGTTTTGAGAGCCAGAGTGACTGCGAGTCTAAAATCCTAGCATGTGGGAGGCTGAGGCAGGAAAATTATTATAAATTTAAGATCAGCATATACTACGTAGGTAATTCTAGGCCAGCCTGGGCTATAGTGTGAGACTCTGTCTCAAAAAAAAAAAAAAAAAGAAAAGAAAAAAAAGTAAGGAAAGTTTTGATTGCTAACACATGGTGAATTTGAGTTTGGGACCAACTACATAGCAAGTTCTAAGCCAATGACTGGCCTCAAAATCATAGAGATCTGCCTGTCTCTGCTTCCAAGTGCTAAAGATTAAAGGTGTGTACTGCCACTCCCAGCTGAAAGATACTTTTATAGAACACAGAACTGTGGTTTTAATGTTTTTCTTAATTATAAAGATGCCATGCCATGGGCTGGTGAGATTGGCTCAAGGGGTAAAAATGTGCCTGTTGCCAAGCCTGACAGCCCAAGTACCATACACCATATCCACAGGGTAGAAGAAGAGAACCAAATCTTGAGTATTGTCCTCTGAACCTCCATGCATATGGCTGCACATGTGTGTGAGTATGCGTGTGTGCCCAGGCACACACACACACATACAAACCACACACACATTGTAGTCTTCAGGTTTACATAGTTTGTGATGAGAAGTTTGCTCATTTTATTTTTTGCTTTTTTTAATATATAATATTTTAACCCCCTCTGGCTGTCTTCAAAGTTTTTTCTTTATCATTGATTTACGTAAGTCTTTTTTTTTTTTTTTTGGTTTTTCGAGACAGGGTTTCTCTGTGTAGCCCTGGCTGTCCTGGAACTCACTCTGTAGACCAGGCTGGCCTCGAACTCAGAAATCCGCCTGTCTCTGCCTCCCAAGTGCTGGGACTAAAGGTGTGTGCCACCACCGCCCGGCCGATTTATGTAAGTCTAAAGAGAGGTTTTTCTCAGTTTTTATTTTGTTAGGGAAGCTGATTTAGTATCTTTTGTTAGTTTTAGAAAAATTTCAGCCAGTGTGTTTATATTTCTTCAGTTTTCTATTCTTTTTCTCTTAGCATTTTTTAAAAAGATTTTTATGTGTGTGGGTGTTTTGCCTGTATGTATGTGTATGCATCGCATGCATGCCTGTTGTTCTTGGAGACCACAGGAGGGTGTAGAATCCCTTGGAACTGGAGTTACAGAGGATTGTACGTCACTATGTGGCCGATGAGAACTATACTTGAGTCCTCTGGAATATCAGCCAGTGCTCTTAACTGTTGAGCTATTTCCTCTGCCTTCTCTTGCCTTCCCAAGAGTCCAGTTTCTTGGGCTGAAGTTTTTGCATGGCTATCTCTCCTGCTTTCTCTCTTGTTTCTGTGTAGATGGTGTTAGCTGGTCTGTTTTTATGTTCCCTCATCCTTTGTCATCACTGTTTACTGATAAGACTGACAGCGGAATTCTCTTCTCTCACATCGTGCTTTTTATTTGTGCCATTTTCATTTGATGTTTGCACCTGGTTTTCATGTTTGCTAGCGTTCCTCATCTGTTCACACCGTTGTTGTATACCTTTTCCTTGCAGCAACTCTTTCAGTACATTTTCAGAGGTTTAGTCCATTTTCATCATAGTGGGAAGCATGGTGCCCTGCAGGCAGATACAGTGCTGAAGAAGGAGCTGACGAAGCATTCAAATATATGAGCCTGTGGGGATCATTGTCATTCACACCACCACAGCATCTGTGTCCTCATAGAATGCTTATCGGGTAGGGAGTGTAGGATAAGGGAAGGGAAAAGGATGCTTGGCTTTGTTGTTGTTATGTAGTCTTTGACTCCAAAACATCATGTGTGGGAAACTGTAAGCACTGAAATCACGCCCAGGCTTTTTCTGTAGGGGACTGGGTAAGTTGTAAACTTGGCTTAGGTTTTGCTGTAGCTCTCCTTACCTTATTGATGGTGGGCTTCAGTTCCTCTTGAGTGGCTGCTGTTGCTATGGAGAGTGTGGCAGCTGGGGAGGGAGCTCAGGGACTCTCAGTGTTCTTCCATCGCTACCGGAGTATCTGTACAAGACACGTTCTCGTTTTTTTTGGTTGCATTTGTTTATATTTACTTACTTACTGTGTATTTGTTTGTTTGTTTATTGTGGGTGTGTATGGAGGTCAGAAGACATCTCAGGAGAATTTCCACCATGTGGGTTTTGAGGTGTGTGTGTTACACAGAAGAGTCTGATGATGTAGCTCTGGTTGTCCTAGAACTCACTATGTCAGCCAGGGTGCCCTCAAATTCACAGAGATCTGCCTGCCTCAGCCTTCTGAGTGCTGGGATTAAATGCGGGCACTACCACCCTATTCCCCCCCAACCCCCCCAGGTTGGAGGAAAGTTGAATTATTACTGGGAGTTGTTCATTTATTTACCTTACCCCCTGGTGAGAGTTCTTTCCTTGGGTGGCTGTTTAGTCAGAATTGAAGGTGACCGGAGCCTGCTCGTGTCTAGCGCCCTCTTGTGTGCTGAGCCCACACATCCAGCTGCTTGTGTCTACTTGGTTCCTGTGGCCTCCCTGAGCCATGCTTTAGAAGTTCCCCGGGTAGAGAGCCAAGGAGCTGAAGGGCTCATCTTACTGCTTTCCTTGTCTTAGGGATCACAGTTACTAGCGGCTTGTTGTCTCATGTCTGCAAGAGTTGTTTTCTGTTTTGTGTCCAGTTTTCTATTATTTATTTATTTAGTTAGTTAGTTAAATAGTTTTTTATTGGATATTTTATTTACAGTTGAGATGTTATCCCCTTACCCCATCCCCCTCAAGGAACCCCTATCCCATCTCCCTCCTCCTGCTTCTCTGCGGATGTGCCCCCACCTACCCCTCCACTCCCACCTCCCCACCCTTGAATTCCCATACACACGGCATCCAACCTTCATGGGACCAAGGATCTCCTCTCCCACCTATGCCCAACAGGGCCGTCGTCCCTTACATACAGGTGGAGCCATGGATCCCTCCCTAAGTGCTCCCAGGCTGGTGGTTTAGACCCTGGGAGCTCTGGTTGGTTGGTTTTGTGGCTCTCCTCATGGGGCCGCAAACCCCTCAGCTCCTACAGTCTTCACTGTTTTCTATTATTTATAGTAAGAGGTTGACTATGGACCATGGGAGGACATCTAACTTAGGTGTCCTATAAAGCATTATGTAGTATTTAGGGAAAATAATTAAAAATTAATTTAAATATTATTGACTTCAAAAGAAACATAACAAGTTAAAAAAGAAAAAAATGAGAAAAAATGTCAGTGGAATTCCATATTACAAAAAAAAAAATTACAGTTCTCAGTAGTAAATATTGGCAAGTAGTTTTTCGATCTTTCTCTGGTTTTATTGAGACAGAGTTTATATGTAGACCACACTGGCCTTACTTGTTTTCAGTGATTCTCCTACCTCCACTTTTAGACTGCATGTGTTAACACACTCTACTTATGCTTTGAATCCATGGGTAGAAAAAAAAGTCTCCTTTGGACACAAAAGTGTACTTTATAAAGAAGAGTGATAGATCATACTCTTAAAATTCAGAGCTTTTTACACGGAGAAACGCTGTCTCAAAAAAAACAAAAACAAACAAAAAATTTCAGAGCTTTTTTCAGTGCTTGGTGGAATTGTTAACAAGGAAGAAACGGTTGTAATCTGAGCCAGATAAGGCGGCTCAGCCCTAGAGAGATGGAAACGGGAGAATCTGGAGTTGAAGGCTAGCTGCAGCTACACAGTGAGTCCTATATGGGACTGTCATAAGACAGACACCTAAAAAAAAATAATTAAAGAATAAAATTAAGTATTCAAAAGATCCTTAAATAAAATAAAAACAGTGAAAATGGGAGAAGATACTCACACTGTGAACATGTAAAAAACATATGTTGACCATAACAACAAAAGATGGTGGCACACGCCTGTTATACATTGCATCTGGGAGGCATAGGCTAGAGGATCTTAAGTTTGAGGCTAGCCTGTACTACACATTGAGACCTTGTCTCAAAAACAAGCAAACAAAAATTCTATTAGGAAAACCAGATAGATCTGGGAGTAGTGGCTTGTTCTTTTGGTTCTCGCAGGAAAATCACTTGAGCTCAGGAGTTTGGGGCCAACTGAGCAACATAGTAAAACAAACAAACCTCTCAAAACAAAACAAACAACTACCGGAACTCAATAAATCCATGAAAAATGCACACAAATTTAATATAACAGTAGGTGAACCACAGTAGTTGGTATTTCACAAAAAAGTAGCTGGGCCTGTTGGAGCACACCTTTAGTCCTAGCACTCAGAAGGAAGGCAGAGGCAGGCAGAGCAAGGCCAGCCTGCTCTACAGAGTGAATTTCAGGACAGCCAGGGCTACACAGAAAAACCCTGTCTCAGAAAAACTAAAAGAAAAAAACAAAAAGGGATACTTGGACAATAAATAATAGGAAGAAAAATTTCATCATAGAGAAGCTTTGAATGTTAAAAGAGACTTTGGATATTTTAAAGAGACTGAACTTTTAAGGACTAGGACTTTTTAAATTTTTATTTTTTATTCCTGAGACACAGTTTCTCTGTGTAGCCCTGGCTGTCCTGGAACTCACTCACTCTGTAGATGAGCGTGGTATCAGACTTAGAGATTGGATGTGAACTAAGTATTAAGTATTCAAAAGATTCTTAAATAAAATAAAAACAGTGAAAATGGGAGAAGATACTCACACTGTGAACATGTGAAAAACATATGTTGACTGTGGACTTTTAAAAGTTAGAATGTTTTAGATTGTGATGTTGATATTAATATGGGGTCTTGGAGATGATCTAAAAAGGAAAGGTTGGGGTCTTATCTGTTTGTGTGACATGTTGGTAGGGGGTCAATTGTCCTGATTAGTAACTTGGAAAAAATAAACTAGGACTATTCAGAGAAGTCTTTTCACACTCATTCCATTGGCAGAAGTACATTTCTTTTCACATACCCCAGGCTGTCCTGAATTTGCTCTATAGCTGAGGATGACCCTGAGGATGACTCCTGAGTGCTGGAATTATGGGTATGCCCCACCATACCTGTTCATGTAGTACTAGGATTGTACTTCCTCCCCAGCCCCTAAAAGATTTTTTTTCTTAAATGCTACAGAAAGGAGTATAAGTTGTTACAAATCTTACAGCTTAGCTAGACATTGTCTCATGATGCTAAAATGTATCTTTAAATCCTCTTCCAGTTCTCCTCTCTGTACTGACAACAGGAGTCACGTATACAAACGTTTATAGCAGCATTGTTCACATTGCTGTCTAAATTTGGAAACAACCCAAATGCCAGCAATGAGAGAAAAAAATAAAACAAGATGACGATAGGGTTGATGAGATGGCCAAGCAAGTAAAGGCCACCTAGCAGGAAAACCTGTCTTCCTGGGACTCACACAGTGGAGAGAGCTGACTTCCACAAGTTGTCCTCTGACCACCTTTGAAATGACTATAGAGCTAGCTAGTGTGAGCTACACATCTGTCAGTCAAGGCATGCTGTTCTATAATAAATCCTAGGTTTTCTTTTCCTTCCTTATTAGCTTGCTTGTTCACTCATTGCATTCACTGCAGTGATTTTGAGAAACTTTTGCCTTTCTGAAGATTAATTCACCCTTAAAACCTGGTAATTGCCTTTGAAGGTATTTAGATGTTAGAGAAACTGGTAAAAATAACATTATACCTCCTCAAAAGGAGTAGCTCTCTTGTACATAGAACTTCTACCATGTTTATTAAAATGGCTGTGAACATTATTTGTGTCATGCATAGAAATACACCTAGCCAGTGTGCACCTGACTTTAGATGACTGAGTTCTTTGTTCCCCTGTCTTACCAGGTATACAATGTTTACATGGCCGGGAGGCAGCTGTGTTCTAAGCGGTACCGGGAGTTTGCCATACTGCACCAAAACCTGAAGAGAGAGTTTGCCAACTTTACATTTCCTCGACTTCCAGGAAAGTGGCCATTCTCATTATCAGAACAACAATTAGATGCTCGGCGTCGGGGGTTGGAAGAATATCTAGAAAAAGGTAAGCCAGGCTTCATTTCTTAGCCGGCAGAGCCACTTGCCACCAAAGCTAATGACCTGAGTTCAGACTCTAAGACCCACAGGTAGAAGAGAAACAACTCACACAGCTGTCCTCTCACTGGAGTTCATTTGTAATGGTAGGTGTGTGCCCCACCTAAACGGGTGAATAGATAAATGTAAGTTTTAAAAATGTTTAAAAGGTAAGCCAGTCCATTACACTTCACTATGCTGAATGGGTCTAGATTCTAATTCCTGAATTGCATAGCTGTGTTTCCTAAACATCAGTAATGTAAGGAAACCATGTGTTTGATGAGTGTTGAACAATCTGGGCCCTGGAGGCAAGGCTGAAGTGTTCACTGTGGTGATGGTACCCGAGTTGCTAGCTTGCAGAGAACTTCATAACAGAAAAATGAAGTTATTGGTGACCCTTCATGATCTTTTATTTATAGGGTTATATTTACCTATAAATACATTACTATGGTATATTGATGATTCTTGGTTCATTGGGGTGTCCTGTATAGAAATTCCTTATCCCTTTTACAGCTGTTCCTGTATAGGCTCGCTTAGCTGTTGACAATCTAAAGTCTCCTTGTTCTCAATAGCGAGATTAATAAAGCTTCCAAATGATAATTTATGATTGTAATGATGTAGTACTGCAATATTTGTTTCTCTAGAAAGGCAAAGAAATGACACAGATCTGAATAAGATAATCTTGTGGTTGTGAGAAGACACTTGCCTGGCTGTATCATATCATAGCCATATAGCTTGCTAACTGTGTGTCTTAATCACATTTCTATTGCTTTGAAGAGGCACCATGACCAAGGCAGCTTATAAAAGAAAGCATTTAATTGAGGGCTTGCTACAGTTTGAGAGGATGAGTCTATGACCATCTTCATGACAAGAGCACAGTGGCAGGCAGGCAGGCAGGTGACAGTCAGGGCTCTGTAGCCCATAGTTGAGAGCTTACATCTCATTCACAAGAGAGACTGGGCCTGGAGTAAGCTGTAGAAATCTCAAAACCCACCCTCAGTGTCACACTTCCTCCAACAAGGCCACACTTTCCAGTCCCCACCAGACAGTTTCAACATTCAAACACATGAGCCTATGGGAGCCATTCTCATTCAGATCACCACACTATACAATAGGTGTTTTTAGAATATTAGTTTAAAAGAATAACTGTGTAAAGACTAATTGACATAATTCAGTTAAAACAAACAAACAAACAAAACAAAACCCAACTAACATTGGCAGTGAATCTTCTTCCTGAAGAGCTGTTTCCCGAAAGTAGTGGAACCCCCTGTTTTTACCTTTTCCTAAAGTAAACTGGCCCTCTGAGTATGCTGTAGGGGTGTTAGATAGAGTACTTAAAAAAATGCAGTAGAATTGTCAATGTAATTTGCTATCCTTGGGGTGGAGAGCTACCCTAGATTAGATAACCAGTTACTTAGTTACCTGCTTCCCTCCTCTCCTTCCTCTGTCCTCACCTTCCCTGTGTCTTGCTCTCTGTGTCTCCCTGTCTTACTGTCTGTCTCCCATAGATCACTATATCTTTATGTTTCCTTTTATTGTACTGTTCTATACCATATTTATATGAATTTTTACCAGGCCTTAAGATTCATTTTTATGTCTATGAGTACACCATTGCTCTCTTCAGACACACCAGAAGAGAGCACCAGATCCCATTACAGATGGTTGTGAGCCACCATGTGGTTTCTGGGAATTGAACTCAGGACCTCTGGAAGAGCAGTCGGTGCTCTTATCCACTGAGCCATCTCTCCAGCCTTAAGATTCATATACTAAGGATACATATATTAGGTTATAATTGCCTGCTACTAATTTAAATTTTTCTGTATGTTCCCTCTCACTCCCACATCCCAATATGTTTCTCTGTATAGACCTGGCTGTCCTGGGACTCAACTCTGTAGACCAGGTTGGCCTTGACCTTACAGGGATCACCTATCTCTGACTCTTGAGTGTGGCGATTAAAAGCATGAGCCGCCACTGCAAGGCTTTGTATACATTTTTATACAAGGTTTTGCTGTATAGCTCAGGTTAGTCTAGAAATCACTCTAAAGTTCAAGCTGACCTTGAACTTGCAGCAAACTTCCTGCTACAGTTTCTGAAGTACTAGAATTGCAGATAGGTATGACCATGCTTTGCCCTGAAGTTTTAAATGTAAACTTTTTGGTATATTCTGTATATTCCTGACTTAGGGCCTGATACTGGTTTTTTTTTTTCTTTTTCTACAGTGTGTTCAATTCGAGTCATTGGTGAAAGCGACATCATGCAGGAATTCCTGTCTGAATCTGATGAGGTAGGTGAACACCCCGTTCCTGATCATTTCTTGCTGAGCGAGTTATGGGAAAAAATATATAATGTTTGTGAGATGAATTACAAATCAGCTCTGTGAATGAGTGAGTTTCTCCTATTTCCTTTTCGTGTGTATCTACTCTTTAATACCTAGAGCCAGGTTCACCTTCTCTGTCTTTTTGTTTTAATTATTTTTTTAGTTATGCTATAAAATAATAACCTTCATTCTGGTATTTTCAATCACACACATGTATGTGCAGATGCACAGGTCACCGTATTTGCTCGTGTCCCCTTCTCATTATGTCCTTGTCACTTCCCTCTGGCCTCCTCGGCTTCAAGGACTCCTCCTGCTTTGGTCTTTCATTGATATTTTTATGCATTCAAATCCAGAGTCTGCACAGAAGAGAAAAATGGGATGCAGCCTTTCTTTCCTTCTTTCCTTCTGTATCTTTTGTTCCCCTTTCTCTTCTGTTAGACTCCCTTTCCCCTTTCTTGTCCTGTACATATGTTAAAATTAAATTTCAAGTGTGAGAGAAAGCAAACTTGTCTTTCGTTTGAGTCTGGCTGATTGGAATGTGGTGATCTCCAGCTCCACTTGTTTTCCTGTGAGTCTTCTGTTTTCCTCTCAGCTGGAGCTAGAAGTGCTTGCTTCTCTTCACTGTGCTGTTCCTCTGTATATCTGTCTGTCAGTCTCTCTTTTGTTTGCTATTTTTGAAGTTATTTTAAAGGTAATTTTTTCATCTGATGACAAACAGCAGCCACAGTGGGTATTCTGGACCTACATGTTGGTAAATTGTATTTTTTTTAAGTCTCTCTCTGTATTTCTTAGGTTATGTTATGATTATTTCCACATTGTCTGGTGGACCCTGATCATCAGCAAACATGGTGACTTAATCTATTTAGAATGCTATAAAATTGTGTACAAGTGACACAGTGACTGACTGATCTCAAAGCCCCTGAGGCATTGGGTTTAGGAGTCTCTTTTCTGTTGGGGACCTTTTTTTTTTTTTTTTTTTTGGTTTTTTTTTTGTTTTGTTTTGTTTTGTTTTTCGAGACAGGGTTTGTATAGTCCTGGCTGTCCTGGAACTCACTCTGTAGACCAGGCTGGCCTCGAACTCAGAAATCCGCCTGCCTCTGCCTCCCAAGTGCTGGAACTAAAGGCGTGCGCCACCACTGCCCGGCTTGTTGGGGACCTTCTTAATGGATATGTGGCAGGACTAATTGAAAATTCATTGCCATAATTCTACTGCTGTGAGAAAATGCTGGAATCCTCTCTTCTCCCCTTCTCTCTTCTCCCTTCCCTTCTCCTCCCCCTGTCTCCCTCTTTTCTTCTTCCTCTCCCCTCCCCTTTCCCTTTCTCTTTTTCTTTCCCCCCTCTTCCTTTTCTCTCTCCTCCCCTTCTCCACTTCTCTGTCTCTAAGTAAAAGCATGGCTCATATTTTATGGTAAAGAGAAAACAAAATTTCATTCCTTTTAGTAACCATATTTCTCCATTCATAGCTAAGCGTCTTAAAAAGGATGTTCTATTTTACTGCCATTTCCATACTTAAAAGTTTGAAACCAGCCGGGCGGTGGTGGCGCACGCCTTTAATCCCAGCACTTGGGAGGCAGAGACAGGCGGATTTCTGAGTTCGAGGCCAGCCTGGTCTACAGAGTGAGTTCCAGAACAGCCAGAACTACACAGAGAAACCCTGTCTCAAAAAAACCAAAAAAAAAAAAAGAAAAAAAAAAGAAGTTTGAAACCTTCCCACAGTTTTCAGGATTCAGTTTGAACTCTTACATGGCACTCACAAGGCCCATCATGACCTGGTCCCTCTCCATCTGTCTAATCTTATTCCCTACCATTGTCTAATATATTGTTAGTCCAAACATTTTGGAACTTTTATTTTTCCTTTATGTTGCTACAACTCAAACCTCAAAACTCATACATGCCAACCAAATGTTCTGCCACTGTGCCACATCTCCAAACCTATGAAATATGTTTTAGCATTTATTATTTATTATATGTATATTCTGTACACGCAGTGTAGTGCAGTACATTACAACATGGTAGACAACTTGGGAAACAGTTGCTTCCCTTCCTTCCACCATGTAGGTTTTGGGGACCAAACTCATCAAGGACATCAAGTTTAGTGGGATGCCTTTATCAGCTGAGCCAGCCTACTGGCCTTCTCATTGGCTGTGGAGTATTGCTGATTTTCTTAGTCCATTATGCACTTCCCTAGTGTTTATGGTGTCTTCCAGGGAACCTTCCCTCCATTCCATGCCTGTCCTTTCCGTCACTGATCCTTTACAGCAAGTCAAAGGTCACTCCTCTCTGACCACCCGTCTGGGGCTCTGTACTTTTCAGCTGTTTTTATCAACTCCCCTTGCAATCCCTCAGGCTCTGCTCTGTCTGTCTTGGGAATGGAATCTATTCTTTGTTACTTTGACTTTCCTCATTCACTGTTATGCAGAGGAGCTTCTAATCTGCCATTTTCCTGGCCCACCTCTTTGAAGTCTTCCCTGATGGATGACTCAAGTCATCAATTTTTCATCCTCCAAAGAGCTTCTGCAGTTAGTATAACTCAGTCATCATTGTATTGCCATCTCATTTCTAACTTTTATACATATAATCAGTTTGTCACTTTATATTTTTAGCTTACAAGAGTGTGTGAGCTACCAGTAGGTAAGAGCTAAATCTTGATTATCTTCCTATTCCCAGTGCCTTACCACAGTATCGTGCATGGTGGAGGTGCTCAGTAAGTGTCAGTGGGCTCGAAGGGTGGTTATGTGATACTGTGATCCAGCGGTTATTCTTTATGTGTATCTCTTGCTTTCCTGACGTGGTTATCGGTTTCCTGTAGATAAGGGTATAAAGTATAATAGTGCCCTCTCTTTATCCACGGTTGTACTGTCTACAGTTTGTTATCTGTGGTCAGCTGTGCTCTAAACATATAAATACAGTATGTTAGAAATAAACACCATGTAAACTTCAAATTGTGTGGTATTCTGAGTACCACAATAAAGCTTTATGTCCATTCCATGCTGTCCCCTGAATGGGCTGTCCAGTATGTTTACTGTGTATCTGCCACCTGTCTGGGAGTCACCTAGGAGTTTGGTCAGTCATCAGATTGCCTGCACCAGCATCACTTCCTTGCTGTATTCAAATAACTCTTAATCCTTCAAAGCAAGAGAGTGGTTTTGTTAGCAGTACATAGGCCAAAGGGAGCCATGGAGTACTTGCCTTGCAACAGTAAGAAAAAGAATTCTGGTGAGATTGCTGAGGTCTGAGGGAATGTCTCTTCTGTCGATGAAATTATGGACAAGAAAAAATAAATTTATACTGGTTTTGCTGAAGCACTTTAAACTGTAAAAGTTACAGCCATAGTATGTGACAGTTGCTTAGTGCAGGTGGGAACAGCATTCATTAAGGGTGTCAATATTAACCATGTTTCCTGGCATCTCTTGTGGATCTTAGAACATAAACCCTGTGGGTAAGGAGGAAGCTTTCATAATGCTTAGGGTGCTTTTAAGCAAAGAGTAGTAATATTTTTAATGGTCAATGAAAATGAACTTATTCCTAGGTGATTATTTTTCAGTAATAAAAATTAGAAGATCAAAATCTTTTAGAAGTTGGGTATGGTGGTTCATTCCTATAACCCCAGCATTCTAGAGATCAAGGGAGGAAGATGGACGGCTTTCAGTTCATGGTGTGTGTCTTGGCTACAAGGCAAAACTGTGTCTCAAAAAACCAACCAAAAGATAAACTATTAGAAAAATGTGTTGAGGCTAGAAATGGTTCAGCAGCTTAGAAGCCTTTGTTGCTCATGTAGAAGACCTGGGTTCAATTCCCAGCAAGTGAATGGTGGCTCCCAGCTAATCTGCCCAAGGTCTTCCTGACCTCTGTGAGCACTGGGCATACACATGGTGCACATACACACACATGTAGCCAGCACCGAAACTCATGAAATAAATCTAAAAAATTTAAAAGAAGAAATATGTGTTATCATCAAAACCAATGAGGATTGTGGGTCATTTTTGTTTTTGTATTTTTGGTGGGTTTGTGGTGTGTGTGTGTGTGGTGCTAGAGCCATAAACATTCTAGGCAAGCGTTCTCTCTAGAGTAAGAATTGTATTTGCTAGAATATTGGGTATGACACAATTTACATCTGAGTTTCATCTGTTTTGCGTTTTGAAGATGGTCTGGTCATATCAAGGTTCAGAGAGGACATCAGCATGGGCCTTTAGCCTGTCTAGCTGCCTAACTACTCAACCAGTGTGAGACAGCTTTGTTCTCCTGTCTCTCACTTCTTTGTAAGTTCTAAATGGAGTGACAAGAGGGAGCCGAAATCTCATCTGGGCGTCACCTAGACTATTGCAGCAGGATTCTGTTTTGAAGTGGCAACATATCTGTTCATCTTAGACTATAACTTTTACAACTTAAAGTCAGCTTTATGAGTTGTAAATATATTAACTTTTAAGACTTCTGTTTTTTTCTTGTTTTAATAGAATTACTTCCTGTCTCTTATGTTAGATATTATTTAGCTAGCATGTAGCAAGGAGAATGAAGATTTACTAAGATGCAAATTCTTTCTTTGTCTTCCTTTAGAATTACAATGGTGTGTCTGATGTCGAGCTGAGAGTAGCATTACCGGATGGAACAGCTGTTACTGTCAGAGTTAAAAAGAACAGTACTACAGACCAAGTGTACCAGGTAATGTCAACTTGACATTGGATGGTGTGAAGCTAAAAAAAAAAATTAAATGAGTTAATACATACAAAATGTGCAGAGTACACTTACTAATTCATATTACTACTGTGAAGTTAACTTTGTCCTTCTTGAAAGGAAGGTGTATGAGAACTGGGTGTATTGGCATGGGCATTGTATGCTTGTAATCTCAGTACTTGGGATTAAGAATTCTGCAAGTACTAGAGTATTCAGGAATATAAAACAAAACCTTGTATTTTTTTTTTAAAGTACAATAAATACCCTAGAGTGCAATGGTTATAACTTACTCTTCCTCCTCTTTTGTTGTTGTTGTAGTTAAAAAACAAACAAACAAACAAACCAAAAAGAGTGTGTGTGTGTGTGTGTGTGTGTGTGTGTATGTATGTATGTATGTGTATATACTTGTGTGCATATTTGTGGAGACTGGAGGTTACATTGATGTGTTCCTAAACATTACGTGTCCTCTATCACTCTCTGTCTTACTCCTTTGAGACAGAATCTCTAGGCCAGTGGCCAGCAAACTCCAGCAATCCTCCTGGCTTCACCCCCAATAGTGCTGGGATTACAGTCTTGAATGCATATATGTTTATGCTCACTTTTTTATTTGGTTGTGTGTGTGGGAGGGTTCAAACTCAGATTCTCATGCTTGTTAGCAAGTGTTCTCACCCACTAACCCATCTTTCTAGTCTCTTGTAAAAGAAAAAAAAAAACCTCGTGTGTATGTTACATGTGTATGTGCCTGTGGTGCACATGTGTGTTCAGATGTACATGCTTGTGGAAACCAGAAGTTGACAGTAGGTGTCTTCTTAGATTGCTTCTCCACCTTACAGACTAAGGCAGGGTCTCTTGCTAAACTGGAGCTTGGTGATTTGACTAGTCTTTCTAGCCAATTTGAACTAGGAACTCCTTGTCTTTACCTCATGGGGGTTGGATTACAGGGAGTCCTTAGAGCTCCCAGCATTTATGTAGGCACTAGAGATCTGAACTGTGTTTCTCACACTTGCACTGCAAGTGTTTTTCCCACAAAGCTATTTTTTCCAGTCCTCTAAAGGACTTGTTTTAAACATATGTAAAATCAGAATAGAATCAAATCATAAGTTTCCCTATATACTTTTTTTTATTATGTGAGATATAAAACCCGGGGACTTGGGCATGCTGCAAAAGTGCTCTACCACTGAGCTATACTCCCAGTTCCTTTATCGGTCATATTTAGTAACAATCCAGGTCTTGCCACACTTACATCATGTACCCTTTTTTCCTTTCCCTTTACGGTTTTTTGTTTGTTTGTTTGTTTTTGGTTTGGTTTGTTTTTTTAAGCAAACACCATGGTAGAGCTGTGTGTACTTCAGCATACATCTAAAACACATTCTTTGTCCAATGTGCCATTATCAAATTTTAAAAAGAGCACTACTTCTTTTAACTCCATAGTTAGAATTTTTCAGTTATAAAAATGATTTTTATAGTTGCTTTGTTAAATCTGGATCTAAGCAGGTACTTATCTCTGTGCACTTTTGTTTCATTTACTGTAAGCTGTCTCCCTTCCCTTCCCTGCTTTGTGTGTACACATGTGGATGTTGGGTCATTCTGAGCTTGCCTTCGTGTTTCCTTGTAGGTCGTTGATCATGTCCTTCTAGTTCCCTGCGTTTCCGATGAATAGAAATGTGCTCTAGAGGCTTTATTATATTCAAGTTCTGTTTTTAAATACAAAATTCAAATGCTTCCTAATGAGGCTGTAACAAAATATAGTACGTTGTTTCTCAGTGGACACTGCCCAGTCTGTAGTTGTGATACATGGTATGTGACTCATTAGCAGTTTAGTGGTGATTACCTGATCTCTTCACTACGGAATGTCTGTGCATCGATAATTGTTGCCTCCATCAACAATTTGTAAAAGCTGCAAAGTGCTGGTTTTCGGTTCTCAATCCCTCTTTTTTTTTCTTACATAGCTATAATTCTATAAGTAACTTTCCCTAGAAAAATAACAAATTAGAGAAAAGCTGTTTGAGGGGGAGAAAGGATAAATATTTAATCATTTCCTTTACTGCTAATTTTCAGGGTTAAGAATTGATGCCTTAGTTATTACCATTGTCTGCTTTGTGCTTTTTTTTTCTTTTTGTTATGTATATGAAATTTCAATTTTGATTTATTTGTACATGAAGTCCTTAGTTTCCAGAAAGGATTAATTGGTTCTTGTTTAATATGCTGCTTGTCAACATTTTGTTACTTCATGAACATTTTGTTCATGAAGATTTTAGTGATTGTAATTTTTAAGAAAGAGGTACATTGTCCTCAGTTTAGAACATATATCATCTGAAAAATAAAAATGGCTTGTAAATTCTGACAAGAATTAACAATGCTTTAAGCTCAAGAATCAAACACAGAAATACACAGATCTAGTTCCAGGTGAGGAAGACCACTTGAGTCTAGGAGTTCAAGGCTGGTAGCCAACATAGAGAAATCCTATCTCTAAACCAAACAAAAATCAAAGGTTGAGGGGTCTGGAGAGATGGCTTAGCAGCCATAGTGCTGGCTGCTCTTTCAGAAGACCTGGGTTTGATTCCCAACACTCACATGGCTGTTTATAACTATCCATAACTGCATTCTTGGGGATCTGCATCTTCTGGCTTTCATGGGCAACAGTTAGACAGATGCCGGGCGGTGGTGGCGCACACCTTTAATCCCAGCACTTGGGAGGCAGAGGCAGGCAGATTTCTGAGTTCGAGGCCAGCCTGGTCTACAGAGTGAGTTCCAGGACAGCCAGGGCTACACAGAGAAACCCTGTCTCGAAAAACAAACAAACAAACAAACAAAAAGAAAGAAAGAAGAAAAAACAACAAAAAACAGACAGACATGCAGGCAAAACACTCACACACATACAATAAACATAAATAAATAGTCAAAGGTTGAGATCTTGTATGTTAATAGCCTATAGTAAACGTAAAAGCTGAATGTGTGAGACTGGGTATCAGAGAATTTGTTCTCAGGTGTAATGAAGTGACTGAGTGGATAAAGGCATTTTCCTGTAAGCCTAACAACCTGAGTGTAATCCTTGGGACACACATGGTTGGAGGAGAGCTGATTCTTGCAAGTTGTTCTCTGACTTCCATATAAGCTCACCATCCCCATACACAGCCACACACACACATTCTAAAATAAACATTTCAAATATTTTTTTAAAATAGTTTTTATTTTATGATCTGTCTTATCAAGTGTATTTCTTTTTATTTTTTTATTTTTTTTGGTTTTTCGAGACAGGGTTTCTCTGTATAACCTGGGCTGTCCTAGAACTTACTCTGTAGACCAGGCTGGCCTCTGCCTCCCAAGTGCTGGGATTAAAGGCCTGTGCTACCACTGCCAGGCAAGTGTATTTCTTTAAGTGATATAAAAGACCTTTGTGAGGGCTGGAGAGATAACTCAGTTCTAAGTGGTTCATTGTCTTTTTCTGGTGTCTGTGACTAACCACATATCCACATACATATGGCATCATTCACACAGACACACACACATACACATTAGTAAAAATATATCTAAAAAAAATCTTTGTGAAATTAATCCATATTTGAGAAAGGATATTTGACACTAAGGAGGAACTATTGCTGACTTGTATCAAAGAGACAGTTGCTCATGGAAGAGAGAGGACAGCTTATATTTGGGTTTGTGCATCTGTGTGCACACGTGCACCTTAAGGATACCTGTGGGCCATGGTAGTTTTTATAAAGCCAGGATACAGTGTCTTCTTTCCCTCTGCTTGTGCATGTACCCGCCCCCATAGCATTGTTTGTTCTTACTTTTCCTGAAATAATTGTATCCTGTTTAAACTTCAGGCTATTGCAGCAAAGGTTGGCATGGACAGTACAACAGTGAATTACTTTGCCTTATTTGAAGTGATCAATCATTCCTTTGGTAAGTGCCAATAGCTGTTACTGTATTTTGTTTGGGGGTGTTTTAGTCTAATACTGTTGGACAAAAACTGCTGAGAGGAGAGCCCACTTATTAATACTGTCTTCAGCAAGCATGCTTGGCAGATCTTATAAAGAATTTCTGATCAGTATTCATCCATTTTCTTCTTTTGTCAGTATATAGTAACTTTGAAAATTTGGGAGCAGCTATCTTCCTATTAATTTTCTTCCCAACTCTCAGTGTCCTAATACACAGTTATCAATTGTGTTGTAAAGAATTGGTAAGATGCCAGGATGCTTGGATTCTAATCTTATCCTTTGTAAGCTTTCTGTAAAGGAGAAATACTGAGTCTGTCTTTCGCAGTGTTGTAAAGCCAGGTAAGAAAGCCTCAAGAAAGATTAGGAGAGCTAGTGTAGATTTGGAAGGAGTTAAGCGAGGCATGGAGGCACACTGTGATCCAGCCACAGTGGAGCCAGGCTGGTCAGACGCTGCTCAGTAGACACCTGGAGTGTGAGAAACGCCTTAGGATTTGGGAAGTGGATGAGAAGTACCTTTTATTTCTGTATGGATAAATGCTGTACACTGTGAATGGCCCATAGCTGGGTAAGAGAAGAGGCTGCTCTGAAGATGTTTGGTGGACCTAGCATGTCCACTTAGATGTTTGTAATGTAACAGGTCATAGATCAAACATTTTAACTGAATTTGGAGTTGGCACTCTCTCCGCAGTCATGTTATCTAAAGGACCTGTTATCTAAGCAGCAGATTTCACTCATTTGCTTTACTGGCTAGACTCATAGTTAGAAAGAGTGGATTTGGCTGGGCATTTGGTTGTTTTCTGCTCCTGAGGTAGATAGACTTGCTTGATGAATTGGAGCTGATGTTCTAATTAATGACAGTCTACCATTGTTGGTCTGCTGAGTACAGTTTCTAGTAGGAAAACTCCTATACATATCTCCACTCAGCTTTCTTTGTTTTGTCTTCTTCAGTACGTAAGCTGGCACCTAATGAATTTCCTCATAAACTCTACGTCCAGAATTATACGTCAGCTGTGCCAGGCACCTGCCTGACCATTCGCAAGTGGCTCTTTACAACAGAAGAAGAAGTCCTCTTAAATGACAATGACCTTGCTGTTACATACTTCTTTCATCAGGTGGGTGAATAAGTCTTCCTGCTAAAAGCTAGGTTCTTTTCTTGTATAGTTAGTAATTTGACTGTTCAGTGTGAATCCTTGGGTCGAAGTAGTACTTAGAATTTCTAAAGCAATATTATATATATTATGTGGGGCTGAGAAAAGCAAAATGTATGGCTTTTACTTCATTCTTATATCACAAAATCAATGCAAAGACTTTTGTGACGTCAAAGGGTATAGGAATTTGACCCTACCAGCATGTGTATTATGATTCTTCGGTGGATACCACTCTACACATCATTAAATGTAATGCAGTTCTGACACTATCTGCCTGGAAATATCAAATCCCACAGGTCAAGGGCTAAATTCCTCAAACTGCCCCCATTTTAGACCTAGTTTCAAGTCCTCTAAGCCTGGTAAGCTGTTTGCTGCAATCAGATTTCCATGAACACACACACACACACACACACACACACACACACACAGCTGGTTTAAATAATTTGCAGTACTCACAGAGCTCAGGAAATTTGATATTTACTAGATATTTTAAAGGACATGAATAAATAAGAAATACAGTTATGTATAGTAAGCCCAAAAAAGTCTAAAGCATAGGACCTTCCAACTTGGAAGAGTTGGGAGTAAACTGCATTCCTGGCAAGTGGATGAATTCTCATGTTCACTGTCCTGCAAACTGGCCATGTTAAGTAGTCCAGGAGCTTCATCTTTTGGGTTTTGGATTGTGTGTGTGTATCTGTGTGTCTGTCTGTCTGTTTGTCTTTCTGTGTGTGTTATATGTATGTGATACATGCATTTAAATGTGCCACTGTGCATGCCAGTATACGCATACACTGGGGCCAGAGCAGAACATCAAGTACCTTTGTCTTAGGGTTTCCATTCTTGCACAAACATCATGACCAAGAAACAATTGGGGAGGAAAGGATTTATTCAGCTTACACTTCCACATTGCTGTTCATCACCAAAGGAGGTCAGGACTGGAACTCAAGCAGGTCAGGATGCAGGAGCTGATGCAGAGGCCATGGAGGGATGTTACTTACTGGCTTGCTCAGCCTGCTTTCTTATAGAACCCAAGACTACCACCCCAGGAATGGTACCACTCACAATGGCCCCTCCCCCCTTGATCACTAATTGAGAAAATACCTTACTGCTGGATCTCATGGAGGCATTTCCTCAAGGGAGTCTCCCCTCTCCGTGATGACTCCAGCTTGTGTCAAGTTGACACAAAACCAGCTAGTAAAATTGACCTCTTGTCAACTTGACACATAAACACATCACTATTAAGCCTCAACCCTTACTTTCTTATTCATCCCCAAGATCTAAATAACTTTAAAAGTCTCAGTCTTTGCAAATTCTTACATATTAAAATTTCAGTCCCTTTAAAAAGAATATCCAATGTCTTTTAAAATCCAAAGTCTTTTTACAATTAAAAATCTCTTTAACTGTGGGCTCTTCTAAAATACTTTCTTCCTTCAAGAGGGAAAAAGATCAGGGCACAATCACAATCAAAAGTAAACTCAAACTCCAACCGTCCAACGTCTGGGACCCACTCACAATCTTCTGGGCTCCTCCAAGGGCTTGGGTCACTTCTCCAGCTCTGCCCTTTGTAGCACACACCTTGTCTTTAGGCTCCAGCTGCCTGTACTCCACTGCTGCTGCTGTTCTTGGTGGTCATCTCATGCTACTGGCATCTCCAAACACTGCTGCCGTCCACTGCAACCAGGCTTTACCAATGGCCTCTCACAGACTCTCTTCATGGTGCCAAACCTCAGCTCTTTTGCATGACCCCTTCAATCCTGGGCCATCAATTGCAACTGAGGCTGCAACTTCACCAATGGCCTTCTGCGGCCTCTTACAGTGCCAAGCCTCAGCTGTTCTTCATGATCCCTTCATTCCTTCAAAACCAGTACCACCTGGCTGACTCTTACACATTACCAAGTCCAGCCACAGCATGAGGTACAACTGTGACTATCTCTGGAACACAGCCTCTGTGCTCTTAAAAAAAAACCTCCCAGAAGATGTTACTTCAGTGATGCTGGTCTCTTCTTAATCACCACTAATTTCTTAGCTCCAGCTGACCGGCATCAATTGTCCCAGTAATCTACAGGTTTAACTTTAGTAGTTCTGGTATCTTGTTAATCATAGCTGATGCTTCAGCCCCAGCTAACCAAAACCACAGAATCTTCACAATCAAAATAGCAACAGCCCTGATAAGAGACTTTAATCTTCCCTCTGAAATTTCACAAGCCAGGCCTCCATCTTCTGCAGTGTTCTCAACATTATCTTCCAAGCTCCTACAGAATATCCCACAGAGCTCTTAACATTCCAATGGCTCTTCTAGCAAAAAGTTCCAGTCTTTCCACGGTCCTCCCCAAAACATGGTCAGTTTGTCACAGGAATACCCCCACTATGCTGGTACCTACTTGTCTTAGTCAGGGTTTCTATTCCTGCACAAATATCATGATCAAGAAGCAAGTTGGGGAGGAAAGGGTTTATTCAGCTTACACTTCCACATTACTGTTCATCACCAAAGGAAATCAGGACAGGAACTCAAGCAGGTCAGGAAGCAGGAGCTGATGGAGAGACCATGGAGGGATGTTATTTACTATCTTGCTTCTTCTAGCTTGTTCAGCCTGCTTTTTTATAGAACCCAAGACTACCAGCCCAGAAATGGCACCACCCACAATGGGCCCTCCCCCCTTGATCAGTAATTGAGAAAATGCCTTACTGCTGGATCTCATGGAGGCATTTCCTCAACTGAAGTTCCCCTCTCCGTGATAACTCCAGCCTGTGTCAAATTGACATAAAACCAGCCAGTACAGCCTTCCTTACTCATCCTCTGTGTTCTTGTCTTGAGATAGAATCTTTCACTGAACCAGAAGCTCATCTTTTAGGTTATGATGATTAGCCAGTGATCTCTGGATCTGCCTGTCTCCTCCCCATGATGCTTAGATTCAAACTAGGATGCTTGTAGAGCAAGCACTTTCACCCTCTGAGTCATCTCCCTTCCTTTTGGTTGTGTGTGTTTGTGTGTGTGTTAACAGGGACTTAATACATGGACATGACTGTAATATAAACAACCATAGTAAAATGTGATTGGATATACAAGATTTGGTTTAATGCTGTTAGATTTGATGGTGATACCCAGGTTGACCTGTCTGTATAGCATTCCTTTTTCATAGTCCAGACCTAAGGTTCCCTTCATGAATGGGGATGTTATCATAAGAATGTTTTCCTTCATTTGTGTGAAGAGCGGGGTAATGTGAGTGAGCATAAATGCCTATGTGTGTGGAAGCCAGAAGTCAGCGTTTGCTGTTCCTTAGGAATTTTCCTTTGTCTTTGAGGTGTGGTCTTTCGCAAGGCTTGAGAAACATCATTTATGCTAGTCTGGCTGGCTAGCAAATCCCAGAGTTCCTGCTGTCATTGCCTACCCCAGGACTAAGGTTACAAGTGTTTGCCCCACATACTTATATCATATTAAAACCCTCTGGACCACTGTGCATTGGACTTTAGCCAAAACTTTATTAATCACCTCACCTCCCTAAGCCCCTACTTTAACTGGAGGGACATGATACTTCTTGGGGTCTTTAAGAATCAATGTCAATTCAGAACCAGTATCCAATTGACCCTGGGAAGTCTGATTGTTTCCTTTCTCCCAGAATACAGTGACCCTTGTAAAAGTCTGTAGGTCCCTCTAGGAAAGAACTAGTGAAAGGCTAACAGTAACTCTTAAGGACTTTACTAAGGTCCTTTTGTTCAAGGGATTCTGGATCTGCAAACTGGTTCAATTCTGGTAATTGGGTCACAGGCGGAGATTTCCCCTTACCTCCCAGTATTATATCCTTTCTTATATTTGTTTGAGTTTTTCTGGTTTACAGATCAACAGAAATGCTGTAGGCTTCTTATCTATTTCATGCCTGTAAACACTACAACTGATTAGTCAGTACCAAAAAGGTCCACTAAGGTCACGCTACTATAAAAATCACTTTGCCAATGCTGACCATTACAGGTTAGACCATTATAGTAGCTTTGCTTGCCTTGCCTTGCCTTTCATGACTTGGTGCTGCTGTCTGGCCCCTGCTACCCGAGGGCCCAGTTAAACCCATTACATTGTATTCATCCAGCTGAGTACTGGCATCTCCAGCTTTAAGGTCTGGCACAAGGAAAAGGTGACAACAAAGCCCTTCAAAAGTCCCAGTGCCCCTCTCACCATTTTGTGTTGTATAGTATTACTGAAGGGTATGTCTTCTGGGCCTTCTTATTTTGTAGGATTAGATACACAGTGTATCCACTTTAGCATTGCAATTTCCCTGAGCCTTAAAATCCTCATCAACACTGAGCCAATGGATATCCGGAATCTTCAGGAATCTTTTCTTTAGCCTATCTTTTGGCAAATCCTTCTGCCAACCAGTCAAACTTTTGATACCTTTTAATTGCATGAGCTTCCATATTAAACCTAGAGTCTCCACTTAGAGGGTCCATATGTATAAACTCAGCCTGATTGATCGAGTTTTATATTTCTCTACCTTACTCAATACTCTTAAAATCCATTCCCATTAATATTCTTAAGATTTATGTTTGAATGAATTAGCAAACTCATTAAGCCCTTTAGTGATATGGTGCACTCCTTCATGACCACACCTTTGATCTTCCCTTTAGGAGCTTGCCTAGCCTTAAGTCTAGTTATGGGTTTAGAGGTGACTATTGATGGGCCCTGAGGGACATCAAGATTGGCTTGCTTGGTGTCTCCTTCAGAGAAAATCACTGCTGCTTCAGCATACAGTGAACAGTTAATTCCTCCAGGCAAAGGTGGAGAGGGCAATACTTCAGGGGTTGGGGGTACATCCTCCACTAAGCGTGGGGAGACTACTTCCTCATATGAGTTAAACCCCTGAGAATCTGAGGGTTCAAAGTTCTTAGCTTTGGGTTCTCCCACAAATCTTCATCCCAAGTTTAGAAGATCCTGTTCCTGCCTATCAGTGTCCTTAAACACTGGGGCCCTCTGGGGCTGGGACTTGAGTAAAGTACTGTAAGTCAGCCAACCTTAGAATGAGAGCTTAGGTTTGGTTGTCTTCAGCTTGAGCTGTGGCTGCTGAAGAGAAGATTCTCTTCCAGGGCACACTTAGAAACCTTTAGACCAGTGGTTCTCAACTTGGCTAAGGCTGCGACCTTTTAATACAGTTCCTCATGTTATGGTGATCCCCAGCCAAAATATTATTTCATTGCTACTCTACATAACTGTAACTTTGATACTGTTATAATGCAGTGTAGATATCTGTGTTTTCCAAAAGAATCACGACCCACAGGTTGAGAACCACTGCTTTAGACAGTTTATGTGAACCTAGAACCGGCTAAATTTTTCATTGAGCTCATGTTTTTCCATTGTCAGTTTATCAGGAGCTTCTAGGAGACTCATCCAGCACTGTTATTTTCTTTATCTACAAACTGTCAAAAGTTTATACAGTCATTAGATTACTTGTTGTCATCACAGAGTTTCTAGTTTTCAGTATTCTCCATCTGCCAGGGATGTTTTCAGTAGCTGAATGTCAGTGAATTGTGATGCCTATACCAGAGGCTTACAAAATTCATCCTCAGCTGGGTGATGGTGGCATGTACTTTTAATCCCTCAGAGGCAGAGGCAGAGGCAGAGGAGGCAGAGGAGGCAGAGGAGGCAGAGGAGGCAGAGGAGGCAGAGGAGGCAGAGAGGCAGAGGCGCAGAGGGGCAGAGGGGCAGAGAAGGAGAGAGGCAGAGAGGCAGAGGCAGAGGCAGGCAGAGAGGCAGAGGCAGAGAGGCAGAGAGGCAGAGAGAGGCAGAGGCACAGAGGCAGAGAGGCAGAGAGGCAGAGAGGCAGAGGCAGGTGGATCTCTGAGTTTGAGGCCAGCCTGGTTTACAGAGTGAGTTCCAGGACAGCCAGAGCTACACAGAAAAACTCGATTTGAAAAACCAACCAAACAAAAGACAGAAAGAAAAATCATCCTTATAATTCTGTTTCTCTAGAACTACTCCTGGTACCACGGTCTGTACTAGTTAGGGTTCTTCAGAGATACAGACTCATTATATACATGCATGTTCGTGCTTGTGTGTGTTTATTAGGCTACCTTATAGGCTGCCCCATTAGTCCCACTGGTTCAGCAATGTCTGCTACCTGATAGAAAGTTAATGAACACAGCAGCTATTCAGTACATGCAAGTGTGCTCAGCTGTTGGGTTTTAGTTAATTCCAGATGTCAATTTGACAACCAAGATTAGCCATCACACTTGTGTAGAACTCAGTGTGTAGTCCTGGCATTGACTTGTATCTACTTGCATTACAGATTCCATGTGGGGATTATAGGCATGTGCCATCATGCCTGGCTCAGAATCATGTACCCTGCTCTGGATATATTTTCCTTCATTATGTTGAGCTATGTGTGGAAATTGTCTTTCCTGATCTGGCAAATTGTTTGAATGATTAAATTGATTAACTTCTAATCTGTTGTTCTCTTTTTGAACTCTGGTTCTCATATGGAATTTCTTTGTTCTGTCCTTCATATCAGTTCCTTGTGATTATTCCTATACCCCCACCCCCCCACACAGAGTCTCATGTAGAACAGGCTGGTCTTGAACTCTCCATATAACTGAGGATGACCTTGAAGCCCTGACCCTCCTACTGTCCCCTCTTAAGTGCTAGGGTTGCAGGAATGTACCTCCACACCAGCTTTTTAAGGTTCGTCTTGTTCAGGAGTGTTAAGCTTACTTACCTTTTTTGTGGCAGGTCTCCAGAACCCTTTTGATATTGAGATTCTGGGCACATTAAACAACAGTGCCTCATTTCCCTTCCTACCATCCTTGTACAGCCACCATTGCTATAACTTACCTCCTGCAGTGGGATTCTGTAGCTGACTTAACATTATGTTGCTCCTACCACTTGGCTGAGTAGTGCTGCTGTGAACGTTTATATGTAGATGTTCATTTGAAATCTACCCCCCCTTTTTTAATATGCTTAGAATTGAGGTTGCTGAATCCGCTGGTAATTCCATCTCCAATTTGTGTGTGATATGTGCTTTTGTTCATGTGTGTATGGAATGTGTGCACCGATGCTAGTGTACACGGAGGGCCAGAGTTTGAAATCACAAGTCTTCCTCTATCACTGTCCCTTTGTTTTGAGACAGGGTCTCTCACTGAACCTGGAGGTCACCAATTTGGCTAGATTGGTTGTCCAGCAAGCTACTGGGGATCCAGGTTCAAATCCATATGTTTTCAGAGGAAAAAATTTAACCACTTTCTAGTTTTTTGAAGAACTATTATGTTATTGTTGTTTTGTGGTCATATTTTATATTTCTACTAACAGTATTCAAGTCTCAGATGATTTTTTATGTGAAATTTTTTGTGAAATAGTATTATGTTTCTCCTTTATTATTTTAGTTACTTTGTACCCTATTTTAGGGAATCTAATACATTTCATTTTTTCTAAGATGTCATAAATTATAAGATGTACCTTTTTTGTTTGTTTTAAGAAGGAAAAATTTGCCAGGTAAAAGCTAGTAAATTACTTGCTGTAAGATACTTCCCAGTCTTAGGGATTGTGAAATAATGTGTCTCTTAGAATTGGTGAGATATTACCTAATGATGGTAATGAATCTTTTCATTGAAAGTTAATAAGGTAAGAATTCTTGGTAGTTTACTTTAAAATTGTAGCTAAATCTGACAGATTATACATAAGCTAATGTTGTGCCATCCTCAGACTCATGAGACTCTAAAAGGGAACGTGCAAGGAAAGGAGGGCGTGGCAGTAGATGACAGCCTGTAGCAGGTTTTTAAAACACTTGAATGCATCTAGAGGAGTTTGGGTGTTTGATTATTGTGAAAGATTTGATAACACAATTGGTTATTATAGTCGGGTGGTGGCAGCATGTTTGATCTCAGCGCTCAGGAAGCAGAGGCTAGTGGAGTTCTGAGTTCAAGGCCAGCCTGGTATACAAATTGAGTTCCAGGACAGCCAGGACTCCACAGAGAAACAAAAACAAACAAGAAAGGTTATTGTTTGCAGTTAACTGACCAGAATTGGATGTTTGCAAACGGAAAGTTACAAATTAGAGCACGAAGAATAAAATAAACATCACAGACAATATTTTTAAATTATTAAAGGAAGCCAGTAAAGCAGGTAGCTTTGAACATTGTTTGCATACTTATGATTAAATATTTTAAAAATATTTTCTATGTGTATCTGTGTGCTTTTGTGAATTTATGTGCACCATGGGCATGCAGGTACCTGTGGAGGCCAGAGGATATCAGATCCCTCTGGAACTGGAGTTACAGGTAGTTGTGAGTTGCTAAGAACTCACCCAGTCCTCTAAAAGAGCAATCGGTATTCAGGACCTCCAGCCCCTGATTAAACTTTTATCTTTTTTTTTTTAATTGAGAAGTTAGGAAAAGACTTTCCCTTAAAGCCTGCTGAGGTATGGTGTATGACTGTAATCCCAGCACTCTGGGGGCTGAAGCAAGAGAACTGTACATTCAGGACCAACCTGAAAAAAAGTAAAACTGTATTGGTATAGGGCTAGCTATGAGGTTCAGGGGTAGAGTGCTTGCCTAGTGTGCATGAGGCTCTGGGCTCAATCCCCAGTATAGGAGGAAGAGATTATCAGTAAGCAGGACATGTTGAATTTTGTAAGGATGATCATAAAACATTTCCAATAGCTGTCTTTCTGTGTTGAAGCTCAAATGAGAGACTATTTTTATACTGCTTTTTTTTTTGGCTTTTAGCTGTATGGCTGCTTAACTTTTAATAAATATTTTTAATCAAGAGAAAAAGGAATCTAATGTGGCAGTATTTATGATTTTCATTCAGGGGTAGTCCACCAGTTTAACCTTGATTAGAAGAAAAGGCAGGTAAGATGACACCCAGCTGTCATCTCCGCACTGAAGTGGCTGAGAAAGAGGGATGGCTGCATATTTGGCACCAGCTCGAGCTACAGTGTGAGCTGTGTGCACGCGTGCGTGTGTATGTGTGTGTATAAAGAAAACATTTTACTGGTGAATTTGGAAAGACTTAATACTGCTACAGTAGATTGAATCACCTCTGCCCTGGGAAGTTATCCCTCAAATGCTTGGATGCAATTTATATTGACAAATATCATTATAGGTATTAAGAATTAGAACCAAACAAAAATAAATACTTTTATCATTGGGAAAAAGGATGAGCCCAAATTTGATTTTTCACTTCTGTTTATTGTCCATTTGTCTGTAGTCTGACTACTGGTCTGTCAATAGGCTGTCTGTTGTGTGTGTGTTTGCCCACCTGAATGTTCTCTGCTACTGGACTGTCCCTAACAGAGCGCTTGGTTCTGTATTTATTGAATAGCACAGAACATGTGGCATGGGAAAGGAATAAGAGTATTTTATAGAAGTCTTTATGGTTGATATTTTTTTTACAAAGTTGCTTTCAGCAAATGATTACATACACAGACACACACACAGACACACAGACACACACACATGACTTTTGAGGCATGGAAGAGTATATAATTTAAGATTACAGCTATGTGTTAGCTTAGGTTGTAAATGAGAAATTCAAGGCATAGTAAAGTTGGTTGTTACATTTGTTCTTTTAAAGGTGGATTAAGCCTAAGCAGGCTGAATATACAGTAGGTTAGATAGCAGGTTAAGTTTGTTTGTTTTGCTTTTTAAGATAGAGTTTCTCTGTAGTCTTGACTGTCCTGGAACTAACTCTGTAGACCAGGCTGGCTTCAAACTCATAGAGATCACCCTGACTCTGTCCCCTGAATGCTGGGATTAAAGGTATGCACACCACCATCTGGCTGCAGGTTAAGTCTTAAGTGAACTCAAGTTGCATTATTAACTTGGCTCTGACATCCAGCAAAAGTTTTGTTTCTTTGATTGCAAAAGATAATTTCATTAAATTTTATCACTACAAAAAATGTTAATTTCTGTCTTTTTTTATTGTCATCTGTATGTTTGGCTGTCTGCCAGATTGAGATGATTTAGGTGACTTTGAAGTGGATGTTGGCAGGAGATAGAGCTAGGCATTGATCCAGTCCTTGACTTCAATCTTGAACTCAGTCCCTTTTCTAGGACTCTAGGAAACCAGGTGACACACGCACCTGTATTCCCAGAATGTAAGTCTGAGTCAGGAGAGTCATGAGGCCATGATCAGTCTAGTCTGCATTGGTAACTCCAAATAGGCCTGAGTAAGGAACAGTCTATTAAAAAATAATAAAAAAATTAAAACAATGGGAAATAATTTGTACCTTAATGTTACAACATCTGTGATCTTACTCCATTCCTTCCTCATCATGATCCATATATATATATGTATATGCATTATGTATGTGTGTGTATATATGGATTTAGAAATACAGATATAGATAGATAGCATGAGCCTACTTATTTTAGCCACACACATAAGCTCATTGCCTTAAGTCAGAAACGCTTCACTTAAATCCAGCAGATCTATTCCCTGTTCCCTGTCTTCAGCTGAAAGTTTCTCACTTGCCTGCCTAGGGAAGTCTGTCTTAGGCTTCTCTGGTAACTATGGTTACAGCTGCTCCTGTTGTAACTGCACAGTGCACACTTTTTTGCCATACGTACACTTTGTTTTATCATGGTTGTTTTTAAGAGATAATGTGCACTCTCTCTCCTTGCTCTTGTTGTTGCTCTCACACATTTAGTGCGCTCTCCACAGAGATTTCTCATATGCTGCCGTCCTTCAGTGCTAGTTATTCTAGTAAGGTCTTCTGTGTGGTGACAGTTCACTGTGGCGATGATGGGGGTGGTCCAGGTGAATATAAGCTTTCCTGAAAATGCTTCTGAGTAAATGTTCTTTCTGTCTGTGCTTTGTGATAGGCTGTTGATGATGTAAAGAAAGGTTACATTAAAGCAGAGGAGAAATCTTACCAGTTACAGAAGCTGTATGAACAGAGGAAGATGGTCATGGTAAGTTTGTGTCTTCATTGCTTCTTAAATGTCCTGTTTTATCTGATGTGGAAAGGTACCACAACCTGGTCAGAGGCTTGATAAATTAAGAGGTGGAACATATCAACTTTGATGAAAAATCCTTGTGTTTCCCCATTATTACATAAAAAAGTTTAGATTATACATAGGCACATAGTTTTTAGTAACTTAATTTTTAATAATTTATCAATTTTAGTAATAGCTAAACAATATTTGTTTGAAAATTGATAAAACGAAGCTGGAGATAGTGACCTACTTCTGTACTTCTAGCACTCACTCTGTGGCAGTGGAGACTGGAAGGAAAGGCTGCCCTTAGCCATGCAGTGAGTTTAACGCCAGGCTGGGTTAATGAGTCCTGTCACAGACCAACAACAGTGACCGTAAAACACACCAAGGCTGCAGAGTCGCTCAGCGGTTAAGAGCACTGTTGATATTCCCAGCACCCGTGGATGCTCTCAACTCTCTGTAACTCCAGTCCCAGGGAATCTGATGCATCTTCTGGCCTCTGTGGGCACCAGGCACACACATGATATACATATGTACATACAGATGAAACAGTCAATGCACATAAAATAAATTTTTTAAAAAACCTTTAAAAACATCATAATCTATAAGAATTAATATTTAGATTTTTAAAAAATGTTTAGTATTTGTTTATCCTAGAACAGGTCTCAGCCAGGTCAGCCTGGAGCTTGGTATGTAGCCCAGGCTGGCCTTAAACTCTCTGTGTTGTCTAGGCTGGCCTTGAATTTGACTTGAATATCCTATACCAGCCTCCCTAGTGGTGAGGTAAACAAGAATAAGCGACTACATTCAGTTAGGTCTTTAACATTAAAATTGAGTTTAGTTGTGAGGTAGCAAAACCATTGCTTTACACCTTAATGTTTTCTGTTGGTTAGATAGTTATGCTCAGTGATGCTTTGCATCCTATGAGTTCCTAGACTTGGGTTTGATTTAGCTGCTACTAGTTTCATATGGCTATTTAAATCTCGATTTAAAATTATTAAAAATTCATTCCTTTAGTTGCACTGGCCACGTTTTCAGTGCTAAATAGCCATGAGGCCAGAGGCTGCCATATGACAGTGCAGGTGTAGGCATTGCAGGATGTTCTGTTAGCCAGTGCTGCCTAGCATGTTCCTCAAATGTTTTAAAGTTAGTTTTTACTTTGTACCAGCCATAAGTACAATGATGGACATTGTTAAAAAAAATATATATACACACACACACACACACACACACACACACACACACACACACTGGTAAAGAATATTTAAAACATCTCGGTCATAAGCATTTACGAATTTCTCTCTTGGCAGATGACATATAGCTAAAATTTTTGCAATGTTCCATGTATATCACACAGGATAATGAGTGCACTGGTAATCATTCTGTTACACTACTGGAATTATTTTTTACTTTCTATGTACATATTATCTATTTTAAATTAATTTAGTTGGGCCAGGTATGGTGGAATACACCTATAATCTCAGCCCTCAGGAAGCCAAAGGCAAGAGGATCATTATTTAAGAGCAAACTGAGGTATCCAACTAGCTTGAGTTTGAGATCAGCCTGGACATTAGTGTGATCATGTCTTAACATCAGATACCCCCTACCCTATATCCATACACATTAAGTTAGAAGGTGAATAGGGTCAGCATTGCCCTTAGCCCATGTATGACTTTACATTTAGGATGGATAGTTAATCACTTTATCACTTACGTTAAAAAAAAAAAAATCTCCCTCCCACAGAAAGTCACCAGAAATCAGGAAATCATTTTACCACTACATATAAGCAAACAGAAATAGAAAGTCAAAAATCTTTGAGTATAATTAAATATTGGCAGAATTTTGGCTAAGGGACTTTTTCTATAAAATAGTATTTTAAAGCACAAGCTACATCTGTTCTTTAAGATAATAGCCCTGGGACCAAGGGTGATGGCATACGCCAATGAGTGAGGCTGGCCTGCATAGTGAGCTCCAGGCCAACCAGGGCTACTTTGTGAGATCTTGTTTCAAAAGACTAACAAGCAACCCAACCCAACCCAACCTCAACTTCAACCCCAACCCCATCCCCAACCCCAAACCTAACCCAGCCCAACCAAAACCCAAACCAAACCCCACCCCATTGTCTTAGAGGCTGGAGAGATGGCTCAGTGGTTAAAAAGCACTGGTTGCTCTTGGAGAGAGGACTGAGGTTCAGTTCTCATCACTCACAGCAGCACACAGCTTTGTGTAACTGCAGTTCCAGAAGATCTGATGCCTTCTTCTGGCCTTCACAGCACCAGGTATACAATGTGGTATACAAACATACATGCAGGCAAACATGCATACACATACAATAAAAATAAATATGTAAAAAGCATACTTGAGATTGTGAAACCTGAAGAGTTTCAGAATCTCAGTTAGAGTTTAGGGAGACTTGGCTCCCAAGGTTCCTCTCAGGCCCTTGTTTCCATTAGACCTGGTCTGACCTTTGGCAGGTCAGCTGGGAGAGCACAGAATTCTTTAGAATAGAACCTTAACCCATTCACCTAAAGTGTTCTGCTCTGTTAAGTACCAAGCCTATGTCTCATTAACTATTGACATGTACAAAGTGTCCTTTCCTATACCTTTCCTCTCTACTTATTGAAGTCATTATAAGACAATGGACAGAATAATCGTGCGGCCACTTTATTTGTTAGACAGGGTCTCATATGCCCAGGCTGGGCTGTACTTGCTGTATAGTCTTGAACTATACAAAACTGGTCTTGAACATCTTCCCACTTCCATCTCCCAGGTCCTAGTATGACAGATGTGTACCACCATGCCTAGCGTTAAATCTTTGGGTTTTATGTACATGTTGTAAATACGTTAGAAAATAAAAGTTTACCTTTTCCAATTTTGAATTCATGTAAATTTTCAATCTTCTTTTCAAGCTTGGTACAAATTAAGCAATGTAGCAATTGTCCACTTAAAACTAAGAAGTAATACCAACCCGGTAGTCTCCAAAGACCTAGGTCCCAATTAAAACAACATCTGGCTTCTCATCAAGGATATGGATACCCTCAGTTTCCACTCAGGTTATTTTTAGAACTTAGGCCAGTAAGAACTCTCTTGAAGATTTTTTGCTTTTAGGGTGATATCTTGAATCCAAGGACAAGAAGAGGTAATTCATTATATGCTGGTACTCTTCTAGAATTCTTATGAAGTGTTAGTCTCATTTTACAAAGAAGTGAACCAAATACCAGACAAGAAGCAACTTAAGGGAGGAAGAGTTTACCATGGCTTAGTAGTTTTGAGGGGATACAGTCTGTTGTGGTGGCAAGAACAGGAGATGGCTGATCCAGGCCTGCCCCCACTGACCTACCTCTTCCAGTAAGGATCCACCTTCTGATAGTTACATAGTCTTCCAAATAGAGTGTCAGCCATCTGGAAACCAAGTGCTCAAACTTACAAGCCTATTTGAGACATTTCCCATTCAAAGCACAGTATGTGGGGTCATGTGACTAATCAGAGCAGAGCTAGGCTTTGGGATTAGAGCTCTAGTGCGTGTCTCCCCTGAGTCAAGGAAGAGCGGGTTTCTGTTCCTTCCACATGGCAGTGGGAAAGGCCCCAGGAATAGATATCACAGAGCATTCAGGACACACAATGTCCACATCTCTTCTGATCACTTTTTCTTTATTTGTCTTTATCTGCTGCTTTAAAAATATCTATACAGAGGGCTGGATATGGATAGGTAAAGCCATGTGACACTGGCACTCAGGAGGCAGGGACAGAGAAGCACAAGTTTAAGGCTAGCCTGATATACTTAGCCTGTTCCAGGCCAACTTACTGAGCTACAGAAGATCCTACCTCAGAGACATAACCCTTCCCCCACAAACAAATCCATACAGTAAAAGGCTGTCCTAGGAATATGGGAGATACGTTTGTCAGAACAGCAGAAGTGTGTCCAAAAAAAGAAAATTCTCGGTATATTTCTTTTATACTAGTCATTTTTTGTTAAAGAACTTGAGCAGAAGTAATCTTCAGGTTGTGTGACACCTACCTACACGACAGATTTTTAAGCACCATGAGCAGAATTGCTGTGCATTGAGTGTGTCAGTGTTTCTAATGACTGTGTCAGGAATATGGCTTGGATTGGATGTTGGAGGACTGGGTTCAGAGCATTCTTCTCCCTTTACCATTTTTGTTGTAAGTTTTCAAACACACAAAGAAGCTGAAAGGGTGATGCAGGAAGTGCAGAAGGCTGAGGTTACCACCCCTGCACAGTGCCAGCAGTCCTCACCTTTCTAATATGCAGACTTTGTTTGGCTCTAGAACTAGAGGTTTTTGATTTTTTATTTGCTTGCTTCTCTGTGATGCTGAAGGTTGAACCCAGGGCTTCACAAGTTTGGCAAGTACTCTTTCACTGAGCTAACTTCCCAGTCCTTATCCTGGAAGTTATTTATTTATTTATTTATTTTAAATGTGTATGTGTGTTTTCCTGCTTGTTTGTATGTGTACCATGTGCATGTAGTACCCAAAGAATCCAGAAGAGGGCATCAGATCTCCTGGAGCTGGAGTTACAGACACTTGAGAGCCCCCCCCCCCCCATATGGGTGCTGGGAACCAGACTCTGGTCATCTGTGAGGGTAGCAGGTGTTCTTAAATGCTGAGCTATCTCTCCAGGCTCCTACTCTGGAATTTTTAAAAGTAATTTCCAGATCTGTCATTTCATAGCTGTTCTTTTTTGTCCACCAAATGGGTGTACCACCACTCCCCCAGGTCTCAAGCTGTTCTTGAGAGAACATGGATGAACCCTTTGGCTAATGATAATAGAGCTTTTAAAAAGATTCAACTATCACCAGGTGGTAGAGGTGGTGGAGGTGGTGACACATTCCTTTAATCCCAGCACTTAGGAGGTAGAGGCAGGTGGATCTCTATGAGTTTATGGCCAGCCAGGTCTATAAAATGAGTTCTAGGACAGCTGGGGCTACATAGAGAAACCCTGTCTCAAAAAACAAAACAGGACAAAATTTAAAGCTATCATTTATTAATCATCTAATTGTATATCGAATTCTGTGCTGAATATTTTATATTTGATGCTAATAAATAATATTATGACATAAGTGCCATTATTCTTTCCTGTTTATAGAGTAAGAAACTAGGCCTCCAGGGTTGAGTAACTTGTGTACGCTTTTATAGCTAGGAAATAGCAGTTTGGATTTGAGCACAAGGTGGCCTGAGCACAGCCCAGTGATGCACTCATCACTGTTCAGTGGGCTTAGACCTGACCCTGGCCCTGTTGAAGAGTTTTTGCACATTCCATTGCACCTGCCTCTTGTCACACTTACTTGTGTGTGGCAGGGTTTGTTCTTGTACTTGTAAGGATGGAGCAGGAATAAACAGAACCATGTCTACTGGTACAGGAAGGGCAAAGAAAGCGGAAGAGCAAGTGTGACTTGGTGGCAAGAGAGTGAGAAAACTAGAGTGAGGCTTTGAGCTGTGTCGGCTCTTCTGAACTCAGCCTGCTCTGCTCTTGCTGTTCTTCTGTGCTTTTCCATCTTCTAAGTTGTTATTTTACTGAAGAAAGAAATATGAAGTGGTCAGGATGTGATCTCTGCTCCCGTGGACCTGCAACCCCAACAGCAGTAGCAGTGTTTGAAATGTCATTCACCAGTAGCAGAGCCACAGATTGTCGTGTGTCTTTTTTTTTCTTTCTGGTGTCATTCCTCTGTCTTGGTAAGAGAGATAACAACTTTATGGTTCTCAGGTTGGAATTCCCACCCATCTATGGATGTTACTGCAGATGCTGTTTTTGCACATAGCAGCAGTGACTTTAAGCCTATGTGCTTATTTCTGAGGCAGCCTTTGAAAGGACTCCAGCTCAGAGACATGAATCTTTATCTCTTTGCCTCCTCTTTCTTTTTTTCTTTCTTTCTTCCTTCCTTCCTTCCTTTCTTTCTTTTTTTTTTTTTTTGGTTTTTCGTGACAGGGTTTCTCTGTGTAGCCCTGGCTGTTCTGGAACTCACTCTATAGACCAGGCTGGCCTCCAACTCAGAAATCCACCTGCCTCTGCCTCCCAAGTGCTGGGATTAAAGGTGTGCGCCACCAACGCCTGGCTTTGCCTCCTCTTTCTACTCCCTATCCCAGTGTCTTCTAGTCTTCGCTCAACTTGGGCTTATGAGTTGAGTTAGAGAGCCGCCGTAACAGTACAGGAGAGGAGCAAAGCCGGGGATCTTCAGGGTTTGAAGCCATCTCTGGATTATCTTGTGAGGATTACGTATTTCACTTGATATGAGTCCAGATGGTTTTTAAGGAGGCACACTGTCTTATTTTCATCCATGTTGCTCTGATAAAATACTCTGGCTAGCAGCTTAAGAAGAAAGGGTTTAATTTAGTTCACCATTTCTGGGTATGGTCTACCATTGCACCCTCAGGAGCAAAGATAAGTGAGTTAATAGGTGCATGCACATCTGTGCTCAGCTCACACTTCTTGTACACACTGAGACCCAGACTCAGGAAATTGTCCGACTCACATTTAGGTTCAGTTTAGGGTTCAGTTTAGTCATTTATCAATCATAATCAGTTATCAATCAGATAGCCTCCACAGACTACCCATAGGCAAAGCCAGTCTAGACAGGTCCCCACTCAGCCTCCTTTCTCAGTTGATTCTAGATTGTGTCGGGTTGACAATTAAAAGTAACTAACACACATATACTGGGACTCAGGGGACAACCAGGTCACCTAGGAATGAATTAGTTACTGGTGATGGAAAGTGGAAAGCCTGGGTTCTGGTTCCAATTGTCCCATTTCTGACAAGTGACCTAGATAGGCTTATCCCACTTCTTTAAAATGACTAGGTTTTTTTAGTTTATTTTAATTATAACATGTTATGAGTGTGAGGTGTAGAGTCGTTTTCTCTTCATCATTAGGATCAGGGTAATTTTTGATTATAGAAGAGATGGGGGAAAGCTCTTATGAAGATAGGCTAGATTTCCATCCCTTAAGCACAGTGACAGTAGAGGGTCACACTGGCCGCCGTTGTGAAGTCCTTTCTGATGCTAGTGCTCTTGACCACAGTGTCTTTTCTGTCACTTCATTTCTATATCGTCTTAAAGAGAACTCAGTGTTAAAACTGTGAAGGAAAAGCTGAGAATGGGATAAAGGAGTGTCACAGAGCCTGTCCCAACTCTGGGTCAAGTGTGAGATGAGAAGGCAGGTCTCAGGTGACTGGGTCACATGCTCTTGTCTGTCTCAGGAACTGCACTGGGCGTCAGCATCATTGTAGCGTGCTTACCCCTTTCATTTGTGTGTGCAGTACCTCAACATGCTAAGGACCTGCGAGGGGTACAATGAGATCATCTTCCCTCACTGCGCCTGCGACTCCAGGAGGAAGGGCCATGTGATCACAGCCATCAGCATCACGCACTTCAAACTTCATGCCTGCACTGAAGAAGGGCAGCTGGAGGTAAGAGTTCAGCCTGGGGCTAGGCCAGGAGCTCTGTCAATGGACACTTGGATACTTCCTGTGGTTTAGTTCCTCCTTGTGGAGCAAATGAAATGGAAACTGTTGATGATGATAATCAGTGAGCCCACATTGATCCTTATTTTACTAGCTTCAAATTATGCATTTTAATTATTATATGTGTACATGGGGTGTGTGTGTGTGTTGTGTGTGTGTGCGCGCGCGCGCACGCGTGTCCGCACTCGTGTCCATGCCATGATGCATGTGTGAAGGTTATAGGACAACTTTGTGGAGTCGTTTTTTCTTTTTCCACCTTTGTGTGGGCTCTGGGGCTCAAACTCAGGTCAGCTTGGGCAGCAAGCACTTTCCCACTGAGTCACCCCAGCAGCCTAAGTGTCTGTTGTCACAGCCTTTCCCTGATTCCATCAGAATCCCTTTGCTTCGGCTCGCCAGTGCTCTCATACTTAAACTGTAGCCCTTACTCTGATGTTCTTGGCTGTCTAGAACCAGGTAATAGCGTTTGAATGGGATGAGATGCAGCGATGGGACACAGATGAAGAAGGAATGGCCTTCTGTTTTGAATATGCGCGAGGAGAGAAGAAGCCTCGATGGGTTAAAATCTTCACACCATATGTGAGTGGGAGATGGGAGGCATGGGGAAAGTAGATTGGGCTTTGAACGTTTGAAGTAAATCCTAGTGGGAACTAAAGGAGAAGTCACATGAACCTGGAGCTCTCAGAGGCAACAAAGTCAACTCAGAGAACTTTCTCTCCATTGTCATAGTTGGTGTTTGTTGCTGTTTGTTTAAGACAAGGTCTCGCTATCTAGCCTTGGCCGGCCTGGAATTTGCTAATGTAGACCAGGCTGACTTTGAACTCAAAGAACTCCCCCTGCTTCTGCCTTCCAAGTGCTGGGATTAAAGATGAGGGCCACTGTACCCTTGTATGCCCTTCTCCATAGTGTGTCTGCAGCCTCTGACCACAAGCCTTTATTCCTCTGTTGATGACCATAAGAGCACAGATGGACCACTTGAACATTTTGTCCGTCTGGGATTGTGGAATTCACACCCTGTGCTGTGTGTTGTAGTCAGCACTAGGAGGAGCTGGAGAACAGTAGATGGTCAGGTCTGTGGTCTGTCGTTCCTGGCAGGATTTTCTCTGTCCTGGGTGGGTTTGGAAGATGGGGTGATAGACTTGAAGTTCAAAGGCATGGCCTTGGGCCTGGTCTTGGGAAGTCAGTGAGTATTGCTACCTTTTTTTTTTTCCAGTTCAATTACATGCATGAATGCTTTGAGAGGGTGTTCTGCGAGCTCAAGTGGAGAAAAGAGGTAATTGTAAAGAATTCTTGAGTTAATTTATTCCTCTTCTTGTTTACAATTCATAGGACCATGACCAAATACCAGGACCCTCACCTCCATTTCTGTCTTTCTAGGAATATTAGTTAGAGACTGATTATCCCATGTGAGCCAGGACATTCTCCCAGCGAGGCTGGCCTCTGGATGGTGAATGGGCAAAAAAGCCCTGCTTCTCCCCTTGTGTAGAGGGTGGACACTGGCTGCAGGCTCTCCCGTCTCTCATGACCTCATGGACCCTCTTCTGCCTGTTTGTTTGATTTTTAATGTTGTTGTTTGTTTGTTTTTTAATTAAATAACCCTCCATGCTGTTCCTGACCCAGGAGAGCGCCTGTCCAGAATTTAGCTATCTGACTGGATCAGTCACAGTAGAGTCTTTCTTCACTAACCAAGAGCATAAATGTGGAGGAAATTCTTTGCTACTGTTGTTTATAGGTGTCAGTGTTGGAGCAGAATTTAGAAGACTCTGTCTAAATACTTAGCTACTTATTCTCAAAGAAATCAGAAAATGAAGAAGTATAGTCAGTCACATGGAAGTTGGTGTTCTTGCTATAGTAGAAAGAACACTGGGCTCTGGAAGTCATCTGGAATCCTCCTGCTGCTTTTATCTGTGATTTTAGGCATAGCAGCCTCCTCAGATCTGATTGTCTATTTTGTAGAAGAGGAAGACTGAGCCAGGTGGTCCATATCCAGAGTCCTCTGTACTCTGACGGCTGTGCTTCCGATGGATGGTTGAGTCTGGCTGACAGCCGAGTTGGCTGCCCCTGTTGTGCTGTCTCCAGAGTGGAGGCCGTGCTGCTCCTCAGTAACGCTTCTTTTTTTTTTTTTCCTTTCAGAATATTTTCCAGATGGCGAGGTCACAGCAGAGGGATGTGGCCACCTAGCCTTTCCTCATCCCTCCTTCCCTTTGCCCTCAGCCTCTTAGCCTTTTCATCTCCCATGTCAGACAGTAACCATTAACAAAAAAGAAGAAAAAAAGGAAAAAAAGTCATTATATCCCAAAGTCCTAAGCTAAATATTATTAATAACTTCCTGTGTTTTGCGTCTCTGGGACTGAGCTGGGAGAGAGCAGCAGGTTGAGAATGCCAGACGTCCACTGATCTCAGACAGACACACGCCCAACCAGCTCGCCAAAGGCAGCTTTGTCATTTTACCCGGGCCTCATACCAACAGACTCTCCTTGTACTATATTTTTAAACTGGAACTATGAACTCCATCCATTTGCACTGTTCAAGCATATATATGTATGTATGTATGTAAAAAATTATATATACACAAATTAGCTGCACGTATATACATATATATATTTCTTTTTAAATTTCATATTGATGGCAGTACCTTTTTTAGCTTGTGTTTTTACACACCTTTCACTGAATTCATGACCTCTCTCTCTTGCTCTCTTTATTTTGAAACAAACTTTAAAAAGGAAAAAAAAATACAGGGAAAATACCTCTCCTCAAGAAGGACTCGAAAAGTTTACAACCTGCTTGGGTTTTCTTCCCTTTTTTGTATTGAGTACAGTTTCTGGCTGTTGGTTTGCCATAGAGTCTGAGGAGTGAGGAGTGTAGTATCTTTATCTGCAAGAGGGTGCTGAGGATGAGAAAGGCTGTTTCTCAAGAGCAGTGAGGCTGCAGGGAGTCTAACGACCTGGAGTCTCAATTCTAAGTCATTTTCCTGGTCCATCAGTCAACTTTGAGTCCATCCTGCATCTCCTTCCTGTTTCTTTAGGGTCTTTTATATGCTTCCTTTCACCTGACCCAAGACAGTTGAGGGTAATCTGAGGAAGCTGTTACCATAGGAAACTGCAACACTTCTCTTCTGCAGCAAGGATCATTTTAGGAGCAAAGCTTGACATCTGAGGCACAGAGGTTGGGCATATGGAGGGAAGGAAGGAAGCAATGCCTCGTATTTATAAGGGCCTTCCCTCCTCTGTTCCTGTCCAGTAACCATCTATATTTAATATCCTCATGAGTTCTTTAAACAGTTGTGTGTGGAGGGAGTGTCTTGGATAAGCTTAGAGTCTGGGTCTCTGCCAACCAAATCAGAGCCCCGTTCATGACAGCTCAGGGCCCAAGAAGTGGAAATATGGTCGATTTTGTTGACCACCACCATTTACTTCAAAGGAGACTGAAGAGAAATCTCTTAAAGAGTTCTTTACCTGGAGCTGGGCCTGGGGCTGGGCCAGGGCCTGGGGCTGGTTCAGTTGGTAGAGTGCTTACATGGCATGCAAAAAGCCTTAAGTTCCATCCCCAGCACCACTTAAAACTTGGGGTGTTGTAGTGCACACCTGTAATCTCAGCACTTGGAGGGGAATGCAGGAAACTCAGAATTTTCAAGTTCACCCCTCTGCTACCTAATGAGTTCAAGGCTATCCTGGATCACATATCTCAAAAGTAGAAGAGTTCCTTACCTGCTCCTGCACTTAGACCTCCTGGGACCTAAAAGTCATTGGGACAGAGGCCAGACTGGCACTAGAGTAATATTCTCAAACCTTGAGTTCTTGTGTAAGGAACGCTCAGGTTAGGTACAACTAAAACACATCTTTGAAACTTTGTATCTACTTTACCTTCGATATTGAAGCCTCCGTAGGCTGTGTCTTTGGCTTCATGTCGCTGAAAGGCAGCAGAATTGGATGTCCTTTGGTAGTGTTGGATTTGGTTTCAAGTTGCTTTCATGCCGTGGCTTTGCAGAGCATTATGAGCCACTTCTCTGTCTCCATTATTCTGGCAGCCACTTGCCCCAGGAAGGTGTGAACCTTTTAGGACAGACAGCCTGTTCCTTCCCTCTCCAAACTTGTGGGACCACAAAGTACAAAATATGGTGAGTGTTTAAAGGTGAAGAGGGTAATACCTGATTTGAAGACTTTAATCAGGGTCAACTCTCCCTGTTGGCTTTAATGAGTCTGAGTACCTTAAGAGAGAGCAAATTGATTTCTTCTCCAAGATGCTCTGGAGGCCAGCTATGTTCAAACTGTAAAAACAGCAACATTGCAGCCCACTCCCTCAGGGGGAGAGCCTATCCTACAGCCTTCCAGAGTAAAGACAGGGCTTTAGAGGTCCTGAAGAGTCAGCCCCACATGTGTTGGAGTTAACAGAATCTATGTAGGAACATCCTATTTTAGGTAGTCTGCTACCAAAACACCCAGCTGCAGCAGGGAGACAGGGGAAGAGGGCGGTCCCAAAGGCTCCCAGTGGGGCTGCAGTGATGGAGGAGGAGGTCACTATGGCCTAGAGGCCCACAGGATCAAGTTCTTTTGCATGAAGCTGTGTTAGATGTAAGTACTCCCTCCCCCAAGCCCCTGCGCTTCCTTTCTCTAATCCCTTCTATGTTTCTTAGTCCTGGCTTCTGCCTAGGGAGGCATCTACAGTTTTCTTGGGCAGTTTGTCTCTGGGAAAGGGATTTCCCTTCCCAGCTTCCTGGTCTCCAGTTGTCGTTTCCTCCACGCCGAGTTTCTGTTCTCTGAGACTAAAACTCAGAAATTTTTATGGAGCAGGAAAATACTTAGGCCCTGAGAAGCCTGGTGCTCTAGGAAACTTTGCTCGGGCAGTGCGTTGAGCTTGCTGCTCTTTGTATTTTTATTCTGGTCTCCGTTTTTCAGCCTTGCCTTTGCCCTTGCCCTTGCCGAGGCCTAAGCTCAGCACAGCTACAGATGTGTCAGTGTGTTCAGGGCAGCTCCCAGGCCTTGACAGAGCTCTCAGGGAGGAACAAGGTAAATGATCTAGCATCCTCTTGCCTGGCCCATTTAATTTTATCTTTTAGTTACCTGGGCCAGTAGCTTTGAATTATCCCCCTTCATTGCTCCAAACCTGATGCCTGAAGCACCAAAATAGGGCACTGATAAGAGGGAGCGCCTCTCTTATCTCAGAATTTCCAGCTTAAGGGCCAGCTCCTAGAAAGCAGTTTTCTTAAAGGGACCTACATACATTTGAGTTGAGCTAAAGTTTCCAGGAATGGAGGCCCTTTCTGCCCTCCTGTCTATTATGCTGTCTGGAGGGACAGCCTCAGCACACCGATGCTCCTTCACCAGTTGTATGGGTTGCTTTAACTTTTTTTGGAGGAGCAGCAGTGTGGGTGAATACTTAGAACTAGTGGGAGGGAGAAGGCTTCAGTCCTCCATCTTGGGTTCCTCTTACTCTAACCCTCAGCGTATCTGCCAGGCCTTCTTTACCTGGATAGCAGCAACTTCTTTCTCAGCAGTAACTGAGGGTGCATGGAAATAAGGCTCTGGGGAGGAGCGAGACTGAAGAGGGACTGATCCTGGTAGGAGCACTTGGCCAGCTGCTGACCATGGGTGCCAACTTGTCATGCCTCTTCTAAGCTGGTGAGCTGGGCTTCAGTTTTTCCCAGGCCATGCACATTTTTAATTTATTTGAGAGAAACTAATTGTATTTTCACTGCAGTATCTTGTACTTTTATTTGTGATTTATGAAATGTGAAGAGAAAATGCAGAGACCCACTGGCTCCAGTGTTTCTCCAGCCCCTGCTCTAGAGCTAACCACTCTAAGATTGTTTGGTAATGTCACTTAGTGTAATTAATTGTAACATATTCTTTTAAATAAATTGATTTATTGATGAAACAATTCTTTGGTTTCCTAGACTACCAATCCTTTGGGGTATGTGGGAAGAACTAAAGAGGGGCCTTTGGCAGTTGAGTGGAATGGCTACTCTGAAGATGAGGGGAGACGTCTAACTGATTTTCCCAGCTGACCAGTGAAGCAGAGTTGAGGCGGGCAGGAAGGAACCACTCTTTCCCCAGTGGCTCCCTCAGAAATTCCATCTGCTTCCTCAGTTCTCAGTTCGTTGAGCTCTCCTTTGCAAAGTCTTGTGACTGTTCACAAGACTCCGTCACCAAGCAAGCACAGATCAAACCTGGCAGAGTCTTTGGGACTTGGTATGTCCCACCTGATCCTGAGCATATGTATATCTCATTTGTAAGTAGCTAGGGAAATATTTTTATGTATCCCCTACTGATATTGGTACCTAGGCAAAACCAGGTACTCTGTGGGTTGCAATCCTCCTCTGATCATGTGCATGAGAATAAAAGTGACCTTGCTGTCCTTGGTCGTACACAGAGAACCTAGGTACCAGGCAACCTCCCTACTCAGAAGAGAGTCTGTTCTCCAAAAAGCTCAGCATTTGTAGTGAGTCAGGCATTCCGTTTTGTATGAATCATCATTTCTTGGTATTTTCATAGCCCCTTTCCACATGCTTTGGTCCTTAGTGGACCCTAAGAGCAAGGACCACCAAGTTTGACATTTTATTTGGATTTGGGTGAAACATTATTCACAGTCTCATTCACCTAGTATTTGGAATCTAATAAATACTATGCCACTGACCACTAGACATGTAAAAAAATTTTTTCTCTTTAATAAGGAAAGAACCATAGAAAGAATTATAGAATTATAATTTCAGAGGCTAAAGTAACAGCATTAGTAAATCTGTGTATGGGACACTGTGTAAGAAATTGCAGATACAGGAGTGCTCACTGCCTCACAGGGCAGACAGGCCCACGATACACAGTGGAAGGTTTTAGTGCTACAAGGGCTATGATAAAAGACCCACATATGATTGTACATGCCTCTAACTCCAGACTCAGGACATGGGAGGTTCATGAGTGCAAGGCCGGCTTCTGCTACTTAGCAACTTCAGGGCCAGCCTGGGCCACATAAGACCCTGTCTCAAAAGCATGGGAAAGGGCAAGATGGTCCAGTAGGTAAAGATTCTTGCTGCCAAGGCTGACAACCTGAGGTAGACTCCTGGGCTCCAAATGGTGGAAAGAGAAAACTGATTTCACACAAGTTACTCTCTGTACACATGTGAATTGTGTTGTACACATATATACAACAAATATAATAAATCTTAAGATTTACAGATGAAGATATAAGGGAAATCTTAAAGTGCTGTTTAATGTAAATGGCTTAACATGGGCAGGATTTCATCAAGCAGGTATCAAATAGTATTGGCTGTCATGTTCAAGACTCTGTAGCATACAGAGTGAAGAAGCATGGGGTAAGAAAAGACCAGACTTGTCCAGAGTACAGTGAATAGTTCTGTGTCAGTGGAATACAGGGCATGTCCAAGAATGCAGGAGGAGGTAAGGATTCTCCCAGTTCCTGTTTTTATAGTTTATGTGTGTGTTCGAATGTGTGTGTCACAGTAAATGTAGGTCAGAGGACAATTCGTGGGGGGTTGATTCTGCTTCCAGCATGTGGAAGAGGGGAAGAATTAGGAGACTGGTATAATTATCCCATTAAGAAGCAGACACAATAATAACTGAAAGGAAGGAAATATTGTAGAAACAAAATCTTCAGTGATTAAACTGCACTGAATTTACGTGAAATGGATGAAGGGCTCCCAAGCTCTGTGTGACTAGAGAATCAAGCTATTTTAAGAGTTGAGCCAGGCCAGGTGGGTGCACTGTAATGCCAGCACTTGGGATGCAATTGTAGGATGATCAGGAATTCAAGATTATCTGTAGCTATATAGCAAGTTCAAAGCCAGCCTGGGCTACATGAGATCTCATTTCAAAAAATAAAGTGGGATGGGACAGTACTTTCAAGGCAGAGAGGTAGGTAGATCTCTGTGAGTTCGAGGCCAGCCTGGTCTACAGGGTGAGTTCCAGGACAGCCAGGGCTACACAGAGAAACCCTGTCTCAAAATGCCAAAAACCAAATAAAATGGGCTAGAGAGCTGCCTTATTAAGAGCACTGTCCACTCTTCAGAGGAGCCATGGTCAGTTCCTAGCACGCATAGTAGCTCACAACCATCTTCAGTTCCAGGGGATCCAACCTTCTTGTTGGTTTCTTTGAACACCAGGCAAATAAATACGTGGTCCACAGATATACATGTGGATACTCACATCAAAATCTTAAAGCTGGTCATGGTAGCACAAACCTTTAATCCCAACAGGCAGGGAGGCAGAGATCGGGGGATCCTTGAATTTGAGGCCAGTGTGGTCTGCAGAATGAGTTCCAGGACAGCCAGGGCTACACGGAGAAACTCGGTTTTGAAATTTAAAAAAAATTAAATCTTAACCAAAATAGAAAAGCAAAAAGCCCCAAGATTTTGGAGGGAACATGTTTTAGTATTAGAATATTCAGATTTACATACAGGTGGCAAATCCAGTATAGATATCTAGAAGTCTTTCTTTAAAAAGAAAAAAATGTGTGGGTATTTTGCTTTCCTGCACAGGTATATATATGTACCACATACATGCCTACAATGTACATAGTACATTGGACGCCCTGGAACTGGAGTTACACAGTTGTGAGCTGCCATGTGGTGTTGGGAATTGAACCCAGGTCCTCTAGAGGAGCTGCCAATGCTCTTAACTGCTGAGCCACCTTCTCCTGCCCCAGGAGTCACTTCTTTAGCGGTTCTTTTGAATGTGTCTGTATGTACACAGGTATGAGTGGGGATCCTCTGGTACTGGAGTTGGAGTTACAGGCAGTTGTCAGTCACTGTGTGTGTGGTGGGAATCAAACCTGTGTCCTCTGGAAGAATAGTAAACACTTTTACCTGACAAGCCACCTGGTCATTACTTTATTGTTTACTAAATAGCTTCTTGTGTTCAGAGTACGTGTTTAGAACAGTAGCAGTGAACAAGGCATATGCAAGGCAGCCAATGAAAGTTAGTGAACTAAGAGTTGACTCTAGCTGTGAAGAAGAGGTTGCATGTAGATGAGCAGGCAGAGGAATGTAGAGGCAGAGCAGCATACTGCAGGCTTCTAGTGGGACATGGGCATAGACTGAAGTGATAGCCGAGGAGACCTGAGTAACCCAGCTGGGGCTTTATCGTCCCGTTGGGACTGACTAGATGATGTGGGAGACGCTGAATGCAGAAGCCTGTGACTACAGTCTCAGCACTTGAGAAGTGAATCAGGGAGGATTGGGAGTTTGAGGCCAGCTTGTCTCAACCATTCCTCCCCAAAACGGAGGCAGGGAATAGAAAGTTGTAATCCAGATTTGGCCACTAGTGGGTATGTGTGGTAATGTTTACTACTATGAAAACTAAGAGAAAAGGTAGTACGAAAAAGAGTTGAGAGAAATAAGGAGCATGTGGCAGGGACTTGTTCTTACTGAGCAGGCAGGAGGGTCCTGTCCATGGAGGGAAATCCTGCATTCAGCAAGAGGAAGTTGACTCTTGGAGAAGTAGTCAGTGAACCCTGTGTAGGTGCACACCTGCAATCTCAGAACATGAGAAGTGGAGGCAGGAGGAGCAGGAATTCAAGTTCATTCTTGACCACACAATGATTTGAAAACTGTTCTAGGTGACATGTGACTCAGTGGACCACCAAGGTGATTGAGTGATTAAGATGCTTTCTACCAAGTCTGATGACCTAACTCAGTCCCCCAGGGCCCACATGTAAGAGAGAACAAGCTCCTTCCAGAAACGTCCTCTAACTGCAACTCACGTTTCGGCACACGCTCACCCCCACACATGCACGTGTGTGTGCACTTTAAATGAGGCTGACCCTGGCGGTGGTGGTGCACGCCTTTAATCCCAACACTCCAGAGACAGGTGGGTCTGAGTTTGAGGCCAGCTAGTCTAGAGAGAGAGTCCAGAACTGCTAGGACTATGTAGAGAAATCCTGTCTAGAAAAACCTAAGTAAATTAATAAATAATAATAATAATAATTAATAATAAAAGAGGCTGAAAAGTGAGAAAGCTTTTCTAAGAACCAGGATGTTAGGCCAGGGCTATTCAGATGCTCATATTTAGAGAAGGTAATTGAAGCTTGACCATGAAGGAATTTTTGGATCTCAGGTACTTGAAACCAAAGAAGTGAATAGCGGACTGGAAAAGGCTGTGGATGCAGTCAGCCCAGCTCAGGACATCCTCACAACATGTGCATATTTCCTAGCTCTAAAAGTACAGAAAAGGAAGTTATTAACTCCTTCAGGGTCTGCCCTGCCATGTTCTTGTCAGCTGTAGTTGCCCTACCACAGTCTCATCCTTGGGGTTGGGTTTTTGGTCCTGTCTCTTTTGTTAACATGACTCTTTCCCTCAGTAAGTTATTAGGAGCATACAATAGAAGTGGACCCTGAGGTGCTGCCACATCTGCCTGAGAGCCCAAAGATACCAGGAGTGAGGAGATGCAGTCATTCTGGGAGAGTCTTTGATCTGAAACTCACTGTCTTTGTTCTGACCGCCACACGGTTGTAAAGTTGAGTTAGCTCTGGGGAACGTTCACAAACCCCACCAGCTGATATTGCCCTTACACTCGCTTCTTCTCAGTGTGCCGTCACATGCATGCACACACAACTTGTCACTAAGATTTTGGGCATTTTGTTACTAGCTAAACATCATGCCTAGAGCCTTATTGTCAGGCCTCTAATCTTCACTGTGGTTCTAAGGTTACAGCTTGACTGGATTTCAAACCAGCCTAGGAGAGCACATCCAGAGAGGAGGAACTGAGATGGGTTACCTAAGTGTGGCCGGCGCCATCCCATGGGCCCACACTGAATGAAAAAAGAGAACACAAGTGGACTATCTATCTGCTCTAGAGCTATAAACAAACAGTGTCCTGCCACTACCACGATGGGCTTGACTTCCTCACCAGCATGTCCCGTGTCCCTGGTCATAAGAAAAGCCAGGAGTATGGCTTTTCTTCACCTCATTCCTGATCTCTACCACACTAAGATTTGCTTCTCCCTGAAGCCACATGCAAAAAATATCTCCATAGTGCTTGTGTGCCTGCCTGCATGCCTGCCTGATTTCTGTCTGTCCCAGGCTGGCCTCAAACTCCTGAACCTGTGCCTCAATCCCCCAAGTGTTGGAATTGCAGCCATATGCTGCCGTGCTCTGAGTTCCTTTAAACTATTACAGGCTGTGCTAAGACAACAGTGAGGGGTGTGTGTGTGGGGGGGGGGAGTTATGAAGTTTGACCCATAGCTGCAGTTTCTCTTTTGCCATTGTATTTTACCCCTTTCCTCACTCTCGCTGCCTTCCTCTTCTTTACTCCCTTGGTTTCTTTCTCATTTTTTCTGTATTGGTGTAGAGGGCCCTGTGCATCCTTTCCTTGTGTTATTGCCACTGAGCTAAGTCCCCATCCCACAGGCTTATTTTCACTGAACAGCTCTGACCTGAGGCCAGATCATAACTGGAGGGCAAGTTTCTAAGGCCTGGCAGAGAGGAGCTACCTCCAAGCAGGTGGGCGGTGCACAGTAAGGAAACTACACCACACGATCCCTGTGAGCCAACAGCAGTTCTTAGAAAAGAAATTGACTTTCAGACCTTCTGTTGGACGATCATGCAGTAGCCTGTTTGCTACTGCTGGGATCTTCACCTCAGGTAACACAGGTGAGAAGACACAGCATGGCTCTGGAGTTGGACAAACGTTCAGCTTCTGTGGCTTTCTCTTGTCTGTCACTGTAACCCCGGGAAAGGAGTTTTCAAAATATCCTCTTCCCTGTCTATAACATTACATCCTGCCCAACCCATCACGGGGTTAAAGAATAAAGACATAAACATTAAGGAGTCGGCACAGGAGCACAAACAGCAATAGTAGTATTAAAGCCAGCTCCTAGTGTCCCTGAAACTACAAGACCCCAACCTTAGAGGGGGCATGCATGACTAGACGGGAGGCCTCCGGACCAGTGCTTGCCTCTACATTCAACTGTAGATTCTTTCCCCTGGCTTCACTCTGGAGAACATTGTAGAATTAAGCCTTAAAGATGAGAAAGGTCTGAACGGCAAGGGCTTGGCCTCCCACTCCCTCCCTCCTCTCCTCCAGTGTGAGCACCCTACTCTCAACCTTCCATGACTCAGTTGATGCTTTCAAACGTTTTCTTTATTTAGACAGAAAAGACTGACTCTTTAAAAGTAAAACTCAATAAATAAGCGTAGAGAACTGTCAGAAATTGATTCCTCCTCCTCGCCCTTCACCCTCCCACCCCACCCCATGTTCTTTTCCCTAAAACCTCTTCCTAAAGAAAACGATCAGGTAATAAACCCCTTTAACCCTCCCTATACCCTTCCCCCAAATACCCAATTACCCCAAAGTAAAAGGAGAAATCAAGAGAGAGGAAAAAAAAATCCAAGGGCAACATTGTCTAAACTCCCAGAAAGAGAGATGGCAGCGTCTGGCTGGGTAATGCCCTGGTGGTCATGGTATTTACATGGAGGGGCCAGCAGAGACTGTAAACATTTTTAGGGATTCAGGGAAAGGTCTTTTCCTCATGAAAGGAGGGTCTCTGTGACTGACTGGCAGAGTGGCAGCCCTCAGGGCCCCCCACACCCTCCTTGGAGGGGGCCCTTGGGGGAGGCAGTTAGTTTTAGGGCTGAAAGCCCAGGATTTGGAGATATCCTACCTCTAGCTGAGGGTGGAGGGAAATGTGGGACCCAGCGTCTGAGAAGGCCCTGCCATGGGGAGGGGCTAGGGTGAGTGCGCTTGGGAAAGAGGAGCGTGTCCTGCTGCCCTCCTGGGCCACACAGCTACTCCAGGCCCACTGAGGGGAGGTGAGTGCGAACAGTGGGCACAGAGGCCCATCTCAGGAGCCTTAGCAGAAGGCAGATGCCCCTGAACCTTCGAGCCTATTCCTTCTCCCTCACAAAGGCCAAAAAAAGGGCACTGGGGAGGAAACAGGCTCTTGGAGCCAGGGAGGCAAAACCACAGCCCTTCAGAGAGGCAAGATGGTGGCAGTGAGCCAGGTCCTGGGCCCTCGGGGCCATGAAGCAGCTTTTGCCCCAGAGTCCAGTCAAGGCCCAGGGCAGATGTGCAGAGAAGGCCAGGGCCAGTCATAGGAAGAGGGTATGAAGTGCCCCTTCCTCTGGTATTTCCAGACCTGTGAAGGAAGGAAATAGAGGTGAAGCACAGGGAAGGTGGCTAGTATTAGTCACGGGTTCCGGGTAAGGTTGGGGTGGCAGGGAGTGATGGCACCTATGATGGGTCTACCTGAGAAAGGCAGGCCATCAGAAAGGCCTTGTCCCAACAGACCCATCTGCTCACCTCCCCCGTCCCTACAGCTATGAGGACATAGAGCAAGGATTGTGAAATGGGGAAGGAGGCATGGAACATACAGAAACTGAAGCTATCGGGAAGAAACAAGTCAAACATGACTGGAAGATAGGGCTGGATGAGGAGCGAGGCAAAGAAATGAGACAAACAGGCAGGCAGAGATAGCTAGAAGGAAGGAGAAGAGGGTCCACGGACAGGACAGACACCTGCAGAGAGGGGAGCATCCACAGAGACTGGGATGACTCAAGAGGGACTTAGGGATGGAGTCTCAGGGGGTGACGCCACTCCCAGCCCTTAGCGGTCTCATTCCTTTTTAGAAAGGAACATAGGAAGCAAGAAAACAGTGCACAGACCACAGACCACAGTCACCAACCACTGTTCACCACGCACATCCCGCGAGCTGCCCCGGCCCTAAGCCTGGGCTAGGGGCTGTTTCCCTCCATAGCCCCTCCCCAGATAACAAACAATTGGCTCCAAAGACAACACGCTCGTTCCATGCAACTTACAGGGGCCCGGAGCAGGGGTCCGGGATGGGGGCTTCAGCCGACAATGGACACGGACCCTGGGCTGGGGGCCCCCAGGGTGGGGGGAGTTAAGCAGCCAGGATTGGGGGGAAAGGGGAGAAACAGAAATGTAGGTATTGTTCTTGGGTTGTAATTTTTCAAGGTTTGGTCCAAGGGAGGTTAAACAAATCAAAGGTAGGTTGGGCTCCTGGTGCATGCCCCAAGGCTGGATGGCAGCCTTCACCGGGCTGGGGGCTACTCAGAACAGTTCCACTTCCTTCACCAAGCCAAGCCACGCCCACTCCCATCTGTACTGTGTTCTGCCCCAAGGTCCACCGGCCTGGGACAAACACCTGCAGTTCAGGGCGCTGTGTCTCCACCTCTCAGGGAGATCAGGTTTCAAACCCAAGCGCTCTTTGACCCTCCAGTTCTCCAAACCAGCCTCCTGGCCCCCCTGAAACCTACTCCACCAATTCCATCCAACCCAAAAGAAAACCGGGAAGAGATAGACACAGACACATGGACACTGACCAGACAAACAAGACCAGATACTGTGGAAAACTCTAGGAGTAGACACAGGTGTGGACTTGGCTCTAGGGTGGTTCTGTGTGTGCGTGCATGTGCGTGTGCATCCATGTGCATCCGTGTGTGTGCGTGTGTGTTCGTGTGTGTGTGTGTGTGTGTATGTGTATACATATGCACACATATATATATGTGGGTGGGAGACACAACTGACTGAACAATAATAGCTGAGGGAGTGACCCAGATCCCAATTCCTCCTGTCCAGCATCAGGGTGGGGCAGGTGGTGGTGGCAGAAGGGTAGGGCATTCACTTAAGGGGTCTGGCTGCAGTGTGTGGAGCCTGACATTGAGGTCACAGAACAGGAGCAGCACCCACCTGAAGTCCTTAGTAGGGCCTGTTTGCATCCTTAGGCCGCTTTAGCTGGACTTTGAGGCGCTTCATGCCAATCTGGAAACCGTTCATAGCCTGGATGGCAGCCTGGGCACTAGCCGGATTGTCGAAACTCACAAAGCCTGAGGTGAGAAGGGCATAAGGCCTGGCCCAGCCCTCCATCACTGTCCTGCTGTAGGGCCCTACATCGCTGTCCTGCCATAGGGCCAGAGCTTATTTGTTTTCCCAGTACTACCCTACTTCTTCTGAGCACTGCTAATACCATGAACCTTGCCTGGCATAGAGTAGGCATTGAGAAATAGTTTGCTGATAGATTTAATGAGTGAATCCAGTCCAACCATTCACACAAACTAGGATATACTTTCCAGTATTCTTTGAAGGGTGGCTCCTTCCTCAGTCTGAGAGCTCTCAGAAACATTCTTTTTGGAAATCCCGTAAGTGGTTTTTGGAACAAGGGACTGTAGCAAGCTTCCAAAGACAGGAAAGCAATGGAAAGAAACCTATGTCCTTTTGAAATCTAGCATCCCCATGCTACATGAAATGGAGTTGGGTCTCTCTCTCTCTCTCTCTCTCTCTCTCTCTCTCTCTCTCTCTCTGTGTGTGTGTGTGTGTGTATGTGTGTATGTGTGTATGTGTGTGATGATAGAACCTAGGACCTCATGCCACTAAGTGTACTCAGATCTCTGAACTCCACCTCTAGCCCCAAGGCCAGTTCTTAAGGAGGAAGATGAAGCTGTGACTTTTCTAGAGGACATAGGCTTGAGTGGCGACTGTATGGGATGGTGGGTGTGTCAGAGTTGGCTCTTTTGTGGCCTTGGATATGTGGACTTTCAAATATAGAGTTCATTGAGACCCCAAAATGCCTTCAGATGTGATGAACTTAGTCCTAAGAGTTCAAACAAAAATGACCATACTCTGTCTTTTTGATCACCATATTCTTACCAAAACATTTGCTCTGATTGGTGGCCCGGTCAACAAAGACTTTGGCTGAGATGACATGACCAAAAGGGACAAACATCTGGAGGATCTCTGAGTCTGTGAACTCCTGGGGCAGGTGGTAGATGAAGATGTTGCAGCCGTCAGGGCCTGGGTGGCAGCAGAGACAGAAGGGATAGCTCAGAGACTGGGAAGTGCAGACTGGATTGGCAGAGGTGGGGGCAAGAACAGCCACCAATCCTGGTCCCAAGCAGTGTGGGCCAGGGCTCCCCACTCCTTCTGGGTCACACACAGACCCAGAGCCTGGGAAAGAGCCATCGGGAGTACCCGAGCCCACAACACAGGTGTTCTTATCTCTGTAGGTTTTCAGCTATCGGGACCCTGCCCCAGGCTGGCACCTTCCCGTTGCTGCTGCTGCTGTTGCTGCTGCTGTTGTTGCTGCTGAGTTGGTGGTGGTGGCTGCTGGGCGACCAGGGCTGGAGGCTGTGGGAACGCAGGTGCAACCAGGCTGTAGGCTGCAGGGTAGGCTGCTGGGGTGGTGAAGACAGAGAAAGCTAATGGGGTTCCCTTGACTCCTCACAACCAGCCTTGTCTCCCTCCTCAGCCCAAACCAGGGGAATCCACAAGCTGAGAGGATGTCAGGGAAGAAGCTTCCTCAGACCATGTCCTGGGTGTGTGCCACTCTCACAAGCACAGCTTCTCAGGAAGGCCTGAGGGTGTGGTTGGCAGAGAGCGTAGAAGCTCAGACTGTAGTTCCTAGATCGGTTTCCCCATGCCAGTCCACCCACCTGGGCAGGGCCTGTGCTAGAGCGCCTCACCTGTGTAGTGCTGCATTCCTGCATAGGCCTGCTGGAGAGGATCCACAGGGGCTGCTGGGCTCTGGGCTGCAGAGAGCATCGCAAGCCATGAGTGGCTCTGAGACATAATGGGAACCCCACCAGCACTTCTCTCAGCAGACACAGCCTCATCTGGGGTGGGATGAGATGAGAAGGGAAATGCATATGGCAGTAGGAAGAGGAAGAGCCCAGTGTTGGGTAAAGTCTGTGACTGACATGCCACTCAGTTTGCTTCACCTTGCTGAGCCTCAGCTGCCCTAGCCAAGAACCCAAAGAACGCCTGAGCTCAGTATCAATAGTGCATGCCTTTAATTCCATACTCAGGGATGCAGAGACAGGCAGATCTTTGTGAGTTCAAGGCCAACCACACAGAGACCCTGTCTCAAAAAACACTTTAAAAACAGACAAACAAATAAACAAACAGGAAAAAAAGTAAGAAAGAAAGAAAGGAAAGAACCCGAGGAGCATTTCCGCCCAGAAAGAGAGCAAGAAAAAGCACCTTAAGCCCTGAGGTTGGAGAGGGGAGGTGAGCCATGGCTGCCAGCAATGGGAGTGGTGGCCTGGATGGCTGATGGAGCAAGGTGGGCAGGCAGAGAGCCCCACCTGGGTAAGGGTGAACCCCGTTGGGATACAGAGCATCGGGGGCAGGCTGCCCTGTGGGCTGGGTGGGCACCGGGCTGTAGCCGTTGACGCCCAAGGCAGCAGGGATGGCAGAGACGGGCGTGGCAGCAATGGCAGGAGGGGTGCTGGTTCCTAGGAAGGAGAACATGACAGCAACGGACCAGAGAGGCAGGCACACAGATGCAGAGAACCAGTGGGCAAATCTGGGGGGCAGAGTGGAGCAAACAGGCCATTCTCTGACCCCTGAGCACCTCCTGCACCCCATGGTTTCCCCTAGTCACTGCCACCATGCTGTCATTCCCCACCCCACCTGCCTAGCACCGGCCTTACCTGAGGATGGAGTGATCGGGGTGGCGATGAGGCCATTGGCATTGATGGCAGCCATGTGCTGCATCTGCACGGCAGCCATGGTGGCCATAGGGCTGAGGTAGGCACTGTGAGCTGCTACCAGGGCTGCCTGCTGCTGCATCAGCTGTGGGATGGGGAGAGGAAAGTAGGGCCCGGCCTCCAGCCCTCCCTCTAACCCCTGCTTTGGTGTTTAGAGGGTGGGCCTGGAAGGACACGGGGATGAGCAGGATCTAGTGCCAAGGGTAGGAGGGCATGCTTACGGCCTGGGTGTAGGCGCTGTAGGCTCCAAACTGGAGGGCAATAGGGCTGAACATGCCCAGCTGGGTAGCCACCTGCTGCATCCGGCGGAGACCTCGCTCTTTCTCTGTGTCAGCAAACTTTACCACCAGGCTGGATGAGGCACCCTGGGCATGGGCCCCACATGTCACAGGAAGAGTCAGCATCTGCTCCCTGGGGGCCTCGTCAGGCCTCAGGCCTCCTTGGGAGCACAGCCATTACAGTGCCCAATCCAAATGGGGAGATCCTAATCCCGCCATCTCCCTGCACTGGGATATGTAAAAGGCTAGATAGAATTGAGGAATGTGAAATTAAGTGCAAAACAAAACAAAACCCAAACCAAAAAAACCCCCAAAACCGGATGGGCCTGTGGAAATAGGATGACACTGAGCCCGTCTGTGCTGGCAATCCACAGCGGGTTAGCTGTGGGGAATGTTAATCTGACAGCTGCTCCATCTCCCTGCCATTATTCTGGACCACGCCCAGGTGTCATGGAGTGCTCAGTGGGCGCCACATCACATTTTAATGTTTGCCTGAGCCAAATCAAATCTAAGTCGGAACAGACTCTCAGAGGTGAAAGGGCCCAGCCCGCTGGCTCAGTTCTGTCTGATGCCTGAACTTTTTGAGTTGTGAGAGGCCCACATCTGTTGGAAGCAGCTAGTTAGGTTCCAGCTGGACTTCCAGCTTGTATTCAACGAAACGAACACTAACATTTAGGGTCAGCAGTATCAACATGTGATGAGCAGGTGGGGCCTCTAAACCAGGGTCCCGAAACCCCAGGAGATGAGGTGGGTTCCGGAGGGTAGAGAAGCGATCGGAGCTGAGAGAGGAGGAGGCTGGAGAGGAGCGGAAGGGAGTTGGGACTAGAGATGAAGAGCAGCTATGGAAGTGTGGTATTTAATTTGTTGATTCTTTTGAGAAAACTCAAAAAGGAATAAATTAGAAGTCCTATCCTGAATGGAATTTTGCTCTGTGCCGGGCAAGTGGGCCAGTGGGAGAGAGAGAGAGAGAGAGAGAGAGAGAGAGAGAGAGAGAGAGA
>NW_021620675.1:2940914-2969224 GCF_004785775.1 Grammomys surdaster
TGGGGCTCACCGGCAGAGTCCGGCTGCTGTGAAGGGTGTTGATGGCTGCCTGGGCCTCAGCGTGAGTCTGGAACTTCACAAAGGCACAGCCTAGAGTAAGTGGATGGGGTGGAGGAGAGGAGGGGTGAGTGCCTATCATGAAGGCGCCCTACTGGGTCCTGTGGAGAAGGGATAAGACAGGGCTACCTTTGCTGGTACCGTCTGGCCCCCGGAGCACAGTGCACTCGTCTATAGTCCCAAATGGCTCAAACATCTTCCGGACATCCTCATCTGTCTGCTGCTTTCCTAGCATCCCCACAAAGAGCTTCCGGTCTTCTGGGGGGTGGGGCATAGGAGGGGAGGAATGTACAGGGTCTCCTGGCCACTTTCCCAGCCCTCCACCTTCATGTATACCTGTTGCTCCTGACACTACCCCCTGCCCCCCATCCTGGGGAACAGTGGCACTAGGGTGTAATGAACTGATGGCTGGGAATTAGAGTTCAGGAACATGCAGTACTCAGCTCTGAAGGATTTGAACTCTACTTGGCCTCCGTTTTGTAATCTCTACAAATGGGCCAGATCTCGTCCTACCGTCACTCCTACCACCTACTCCTTAACCCAACCTTAGCAGATAATTCTTTAGCATTGTCAGACTTCCGTCCTCAAGAAAGGCTGTCCTTCAGCTCCATCAAGCCCTGGGCCTGGGGGTAGGAGAAAAGGGGCTAAATCCAAAGTTATAGAACCTACCTCCTCGACTCTCGCTGTCGGCTGGCTTGACCTGGATCGGCCTGTTCATCTATAGGAGAGAAAAGAAGGAAGCTGCCAGGGCCTCCTTGGAGCGTTCGGGAGCCCTCCCCACACTGAAGGGAGCCAAGTTGCCTCAGCCTCTAAGTTGTTGGGAAGGAAAGGGTAGGGCCAATCTTGTCTAGAATTCAAACCTGAAGGAATTAGAGATATTGGGGGGAGGGGATGTGTTGGAAGATTTCATGGGGTGCAGCTCTGGGCTCAGGTCACCCATAGGTGTTGGTCTCTTAGGTGAGGAAGGCCTGCTCTTAGGACCCAGGTCTTAAGTCAGAGCTCAACCAAGGAACTTATCAACCAGAGCTGCCTCCATTCTGCAAAGTAGGACCAAACAGAGGCTATCGCATGGAGAACCCCCAAGGAAGGCTGAGGGAGACTCCACAGAGGTCTAGAATTCCTTCTGACCACTGGAGGTGTGTCTGCCTCTCTTTCTGCTCCCCTACACCCCTTGACCCCAGGGGGAAGGCACTCGGGCAGCACAAAGGGAGCAGATGCCCAGTCTCCGTGGCAACGGGAGAATGCGCACCATGGCAACCGCCCACTCAGCCTGATTTATCCGTCCCCGTCGCCCTGGCGACCATGGTGACGTCATCACTCCTGCTTCTCCACACACAGCAGAGAAGGACTGGAGGGGGGTAGGAACAGGGTTTGCTGGGGGTAGAGTATTGGGTGGGGGCTGGGAGGTGGGGGAGGGGCCCAAGAAAGCTTCCTGGTCCTGGAGAGAGTTATATGGAGTGAGTCCTGCAGGGACCATACTGTTTTGGTCTCCTGTTTCTTGCCTCCACAACCAATCCTTGCTATCTGAAGAGCTGAGAAAGCGCTAAAGAAGCGCCGAAGGAGTGGAGGCTATCTGTGCTCCTTTGCAATCCTCCCTGACACCCACAGTATCACCCTTTGTCCAGTCTTCAGCGTGGGCAGAAAATTTTCTAGTTCTATTCTCTGTGTCTTGTTTGGTGAGTGGACTTGGGAAATACTCCACAGGTTAATCTCCTTAACCAAGAGGGCAAGCAAAGTAGTAACTGGAAAGAAGCATGCAGTGTGCCTCCTCTGAACTTCTCTTGCTATCGAGACTCAATCCCCTCACTCATGTGATGATGGGACAGTCTTAATTTCAGAGACCAAAAACATAAAGGAGGCATTCATTTACATGCTAAGAGTGAGGCTTAGCTTAGAGTTCTCTAAGGAAAGTCATGTTACTGAGAGGAGACCTAGGTCCGGAGCCCTGCCCTCACTGGCTGTGCCTCTCCATACTCCAACTTCCTCTTCTTAAACAAGAGCTTAGACCAGGAAGTCTGCAGTCAGATGCTGTTCAACTCTAGTGCTGTCGAATTTGGAGACCTCGAGTGACATCAGTTAACATGGAGAAATACAGAAATGTGCTCCCGGCTGGACTCTGCCAGCCAGGTGTTCACAGCCTTGGATCAAATCTGAGACGCATCTCCAATGATATTTCTGCCCCAGCCTTCCCTCCCCAACAAATCTCTGGATCTGAGAGCATCTGGTGGGGGGTGGGAGGGTCACAGTCACATAAATCCTCCTGCCAATCTGCCCCCAGCTTTACCATCCACCAATCTGGGATTATCCTATCTGAAATTCAATCTCCTAAAGAGTGTGTGTGCGCACGTGTGTGCGCATGTGCGTGTGTGTGTGTGTGTGTGTGCACACATGCGCGTGCACCAAGGAAGGTCTGTGGGCTAGAAACTTATAGCCATTCACCTCTTCTGTACTGTACCCAAAACAGGAAATTCCCTCCCAGGCACCACAACAGCCCCCTCAAGATGGAGAGTCAGAACCAGGACCACAGCGTGGGGCAATCTTAGATTGGCACTTTGCCCTGAGAACTTGGGAGAAAAATGATGTGATACCCGCCCTGCACAAAAATAGCATATCAATAAATACCCACAGCTGACGTGCATTCGCACAGAGAACAGCACCGAGCACATTATGGATCTCGTGCACAGAACTCCCCCACCCCCACCGTCACTCTCACAGGGGACGTCGCAGTGCTCCTCATGCCCATTTTCAGTCCTCCCTCCCTGGCCTGGCACTTCCTGTGGGAAGCTCAGCTTTGTTAGCTCACTGGGGCACACCTGCCCCCTCCCCTGAGTCCAGCTGTGCTGTGTTTACCTGGCAACCAGGCTGGCGCCTCTCCTAGCTTCCACCCACGAGGTGATAAGCCCTCCCAAGGGCTGCCCAAAGGAGAAGGGGCTTTTTATACTCCAGCAGGGGTCTCTGATCTGCTTTCCCTAACAGGACCACTGTTCAGGTACATCCACCTCCAAAAGGAGCTCGCTCTCTCACGGAAACTTGAGGGTGCAGGTCTGGAGCCCTGCCCTTCCTGGCTCCAGAGTTGATCCTGGTGTCCCAGAGACCACGATCCCTGCATCAAGATGGTGGGAAAACCCACATCTTCAGAGTGGGAGTTTGATCCAGAACAGATGGGGAAGATAAGCCTGGCAGAGGCATCCCTCACAACCAACTTCCAAGAGGCCACACCCTACTCAGAATGGATCCAGGGACCTGGGTCAGAGCCATCCTGGGGTTTCTCATTGGAGAGGAGTGGGGCTCAACAGCCACAGGCCACTAATTCTGGGTGATAAAAAGGGCAGCAACACAAGCAGGCTAAAACTGCACGTGTTAAAATAGACCTCGAAGGAGGGTTTGGAGATTAGACAGTAGCAAAAACTTACTGACAGAACTGTGCATTGGCTGACACCCTATACACACACAGACACCCCACACACACAACTGAGGGGCCAGTTGGTAGGGTACAAAGGCAAAATTTGGTTATGAGTACCTCTTCCCTCAGCCTACTTGAGTCAGCTTTCTCAGCCCCTAGTGTGGGATTCCCCCCTAGAAGAACGGAAACCCTTCTTTCCTGATAGAAACTTCATTGGTCTCTCTGGATTCTGACCACTGTGGCAAAGGCCATTGTGGGAACTTAGTGTCACTTGGGAAGTCTGGAGCAGAGTGACAGAGACTTTCTTACCAGGGAGCCTTTCCTGACTCCTATGCACATCCCACTGTCTTCTCGGGACAGAGTTTTACCTGAGCCCCACAGGCAGCTGGAGGAGCCAGATGCAGGGGAGATATGCCTAGCTGGTGCTGTGCTTTTGGGGCTCCTGCCCACCCCCACACTGACCCCTACTCTGTCCTCTTTTGGACCCCTTCCCCTGATTCTCCCTGTAGGGGTTCTGAAATGAGGAACAGGAAACCCACAGCAGTAGAGGTTAAAAACCTGATGTGTGAGGGCCTTCTAGAAAGAAAAGGAAGGGAAAGCCCGTCAGGCGCTCACACGCATGTGTGCATGAGCGAGTGCATGCTTACTCTACACCCCTGTGCCAGTTCACACCCATGCCCCCTGCCCTCCACTCTGGGCAATGGCTGTTCCTGTTGGTTGAGATAAGATGTTTGGGGATGACTGCAGGGGGACCTCAAGAGAGTCCGAAGTTGGGGCAGTATAAGTAGTTCTAGTTCCTATAGCCCCAGCCCATCTGTTTTGTCTGTTTCCTCTCGGGAGGATGGATGGTCAGTGCCATTCCCTGTCCCATGTGTGGAACAAGTAGAGGCTAGGACAGATGTCTGCAGCCCCTGGACAGTGCTGGGCAAAGATTCACCATGGGCACTGAAGCTTCAGGAAGGGCTTCCTGAGACTCAATCCGAGAGAAAACAGAAGCAGATAGATCCAAAAGGACCAGGAGGCTTCTCAGCTACCAACCCAGACTTGTTAAAAAAAAAAAATTATCACTTTGCACCAGGGAAGCTACCTCAGAGCCACCTTCGCTTTCCTGACTTCCCCAGGCACACTTGGTAGGGTCAAGCCTGATCTTCCATGATGGTGCCAGCCCTTGTTTGCTGTCCCCAAAGACATGTCCACTCCAGCCTTCACTACTCTGATGCCCTGTGGCTCTGTTTTGGAGTGCTTCCTGGGAGACAGGTGGGGGAGCCTGTATGATCTCAGAAAGCAGCACAGAACAGTCCAGCAGGCCCAGCTGCCTGTTCTCAGGGCAGCAGCGCCCCTCCCCCATCTCACAGCCACCCAGCTTGCCTTAGCCAGCACCACAAAAGAGTGCCTGGGTGCCTCTTGCTCCCTCTGACACAGGTGTCCAGTCTACTCTTCCTTCCTCCCATACAGCTAAGTCCTCCCTCTTGCATGGTGTGGGGGAGGAGCTGCAGGTGCTCCTCAGAGAAGGTCATAGTCACTCTACAAGTCATTCTTGTTTCACACATCTACAGAGGGAAAGGGATGCTACAGGGACTTTCTGGTGATGAAGAGGTGGAAAATGGCTCAGTGTCCTGGGAGCCACTCCTAAGGCTTCTCTCAGCCCCCTGACCCTGCAGAGCACAGAACTCACCCCTGGGAGAGTCTTCTGTTCGTGCAGGGCGCTCTGGGCCTTCAGGGCTGAATCGCGAGCACAGTACGTCAGGAAAGCACATCCTGAGGACACACAGGCAGAGAGACAGTGTCAGGTGAGTCCTTAGGTTTCCCTTCCAAAGGGGCTTCCCTGGCAGACCAAGGACCTGGAGGGGGGATTTTCTCCTTCTGGACGTCTCTGCCTGCTGGGCTGGGGAGGGAGGAGGCATTTATCCAGAGGGATAAAATTATATCCTATCTCTGGGTGAGGGACCTGGAGGTGAGGGACATGGAAGAGCATTGGATCTGTTGAGATATGGGACTGGAGAGCAGGAAGAGCTGTGATCTCCAGACAGGTAGGGCAATCCTGTGCTCTCTCCCTCTCTGTCTCTCTGTCTCTCTCTGTCTCTCTCTGTCTCTCTCTTTCTCTCTCTTTCTCTCTCTCCCTCTCCCTCTCCCTCTCCCTCCCCCCCCTCTCTCCCCCCCTTCCTCTTCTCTTTCCCCTTCTCCTCCTTCCGTCTTGACCATCATCACCCTCTCTTCCATTTTCCCTACTTCTCGAATCTCCCAGACTCCACCAGTGACAGGTGTGGAGAGTGCATGGAGAAGGCAGAGGGGGAGCGACAGCCGGAAGTGCTTTTTCCTAGGCGAAAAGATTTCAGGGAGATAGTATGGCCCTGAATCCCCAGAGCTTGGAGCTCTCCAAGTGCTGATTCCAGGCCCGTCCTGCTTAGCAGCACAGCGCTTGGAGAGACTCAGGAACCTCTTCCTAATAACTTTCTAAGTCCAATAAACCTTGTCTGGTCTCTCTTCTCCATGCCGCTGTCCTCCACTCCTTCACCTTAGTCCTGGGTTGCCCTGGCTTGACTGCAGCCACTCTTTCTAGGTTAAACACACCTGACCAGTCATCCCAACATTATCTGGGACTTCTCACATTGTCCATCTTGATCCTCTCTCTCCTAAAACTTGTCCTTCTAACCCTTTGGCTCATCCCATGCCACCAACACCCTCCTCCAGCTCTTATGCCGAGTTCCCCTTAGTTTTTGACCCTGTGGTCCCTGTCACACAGCTGAATTCTCATTTAGTTCCTTTATCCAGTCCCCTAGCACCTGAACTCTCCTCCCAAACCAGCCCTTTCCAGACACTCCATCCCTCCAGCTTCCTCCATCCTTCTTGCCTCCCAGGCCACTCAATGCCTCCCCTCCGGCCTGGCCTGACCCCTCACCCTTGTGCAGCCCGGTGTACTTGTCCTTGATGACAGTCAGCTCGAAGATCCGACCAAACTGCTCGAAGATGGGCTTCAGGTCCTTTTCCTCCAGATGCCTCGGGATCTGCCCCACAAACAGCTTGATGGCATCTGGCTCCTTCATTGGGGCGGCCCAGGAGGAGGGGCCGGGGGAGCAGGGAGAGGCCCAAAGACAAGGAAAGCTGCCCAACCAGGAGGCAGGTGGTAGGGCCCAGGGGCCCAGCAGGGCCGGCTTTCCCTTTGGCCCCCAACCACACTGCTGAGCAGAGGAGGGCTCTTCACACAAAGGAGGCCTGGGGAGTTGAGGGCTAGGGGTCAGGAGTCTAGGCAGATACTGTCAGGCCACCAGGAGGCATAGCCCAAGCAAAGGATCTCCCTCCTAGAGATCTGGCAAACAGCCCAGGATGAGGGTCAGGGCGGCCAAGCCCTGGGGCGTTTGGGTGGTAGCTGGAGGGCTGGAGCTCAAAGGGCGGGAGCAAAGGCACGAATGCCAAAGGAGATAGGGTAAGAGTCAGAAGTGGGTGATAGGAAGGAGGCTGAGGGGCTAGGGGCCTGCTATGGTTGCCAGCAGCGTCATGGGGGGGTCCCTGCTCCTGATGTGGGGCAGGTGACTCTCTCGTTTGACTTCCTAGGGAGGACACCTTCCTTGTGGCTGATCCTTCTGCTGGGTCCGAAGATCCCTGATGCCAAATGCTTGATCTCTGATGGCGGCAGGGCTCCGGGGGTCCCTTCTGCCCTGCCCCCTTTAGGTTCGCCCCCGACCCCCTCCCACCCCAACCCTGTATGGTTCCCTGGCTTGGGCTACTGCCGGCTACACTAGGGCTGCCTGCTTTCCCGGTCACCTGGGTCCCGGAGCTCTGCTCTCCGGCCGCGCTCTCCTCAACAAAAACCTCCCCCCTCCACACCCCCCTCCCCACTCCCACCTCCTTTCCCCTGACATCAGTGATGTCAGTCTCAGGGGTGGAATACAAATTCTCTACCCTGGAGAGAGACGCACAACCCGGGCAAGAGCCACGCCCTCTTTCTATCTCTATCCTCCCTGACTCCCTTTCAGCCCCAGAAGAGCAGCTGGTCTTGATAACAACCCTTCCCCCATCTTACTCCCGAATCAGGAGTTGGGCAAGACACTAAGATGGAGAATTTATAGAGGAGCCCTAGGGTAGGGTCCATTGTTCCGGGGGTTGGAGCTGTCCCCGGTGCTGGAAGAGGAAAAGCAGACCCGGGAGGTGGAAGCTGGGGGGTGGGGAGGAGAGGGCAGCCTGGCCTTTGGGGAGTCTGAAAGTAAGAACCCAAGGAAGGAAACAAGGAAGAGAAACGGGAAAGAGCAGTCAGGCAGGTTGAGGGGCAGGGAGGGAGGTGTAGATGAGTGAGGAAGTGGTCACAGGGGCTGGGGGGAAAGAGCAAAAGTGAAGAAGCAGAGAGGAAAAAATTCGAACGGGTGTGGGGAAGGAGAGAGCCAGTGGAAATGAGTGCAGCGAGAGTCTGCATACTTTTTCAGAGAAAGAAACAAGGGAAGCTATAGCAGTCTGGCATTTTCAGACACCCCCTTCCTTCTCTCTGGGGGTGTTGTGTGTATAAGTGCTTGAGCAGGAGGCAGCAGCTGGTGGCAGCTCTCACTTGTACTAGCCTTGAAGACCAAGACTCAGTGTCCGACTGCTCGAAGTCGTGGTGTCTTGCTCGTACATAGCAGGTGCTTAACAAACGCTTCATGCAAAGACCCTGTGACAAGTGAGAAATCTCGATTCCTTCTGTGGGGAAAGGCACCGCTGCTAGGCTCCCCCTTGAGGGCACAGTACCCCATTTTTCCTTCCTTTGCTTCCTTTGGTTGGGTTCCTTGGTTGGAATTAAGAGTCAGATGAAAAGAGGCAAAAAATACATTAGAAACTATTTTTCCCCAAACAGTTATACTTTTAAATCTGGTCATATGCTCCATGATCTAGAGGAAGATTGCCCTCTGTGCTCCAGCCCCACACATGCCCCGTGTTTCTGTTGGTATCAGCTCTCTGTGGTAGCAATCTGGCTCACCATCCATCCATGCTCCACTGGCAGCTTCTGTAGAACACCCTGCTTCCCCTTCTGTCCCCTTCTGTGTCTAGAGTGGTGCAGATGTCTCTGAGACTCCCAGAGGCATCCTGGAGGCCTCCATTCCTGAGTTATCACAGCAAGCAGGTTCCTCCTCTGGAACTGAAGTAACAGTGCCATGTCCTAGGGATTGTTCCAAATGTGTTAGACCACCCAACATGATATGGATGAAGAAACTAAGACACAGACTGATTAAATAACTTGCCAAGATCACACAGCTAGAAACACCACCAGCTGAGGTTCCAGCCTGGGCAGGGTGGGTCCTGAGGTCAGGCGCTGAACACCCACACCTAGCATTCCTTGTGGGAATGACCTGACGTGAACCTGGCCTTTCTGTCCCTCTGTGCTCACTGAGGCACTGGGTAAGACTTCATGTTTCTTCCTATTGCCCTGTTCCTAGTGACTGCTTCCACCTTCTTCAGTCTGGGTTTCTGTGGCCTGAAGCTACATTCTGTCAGGTATATATAAATATATGTGTGAATAAAGTGATTGTATGTGCAGAGACTTGATTACACTTCATCATGCAGATGCCCAGGTCCTCCCAATAGGATACCTTAAAATGGGTTGAGAGGGTGAGGTAACAGGAGATTGCACGACAGGCAGCCTAGAGATGCCCTGGGAGTGCCAGGGAACCAGGAAGTAGAAAGCTATGAGTCTCCACAGTAACTTTCCATTCACCTGCCCCACCCCCACTTCTCCTTTCTTGCCTTCTAATCTGATGTTGACATTTATGGAGACATTAAACAGATCATGCCCTGTGACTGTGGGAGACCCCACGGAGGGGCCCACTGATCTAGTTACCCTGTGTCTTCTCAGCAGATCTGCCGCCCTGCTGCTCATTCAGGCTTGAGCCTAATCATATTAATTGAAATATTAAACATTCACAAAAGTGAATTCCCACGAACCCCTCTTGTTCCTCTTCTCAGGCAGCAACTGGGAGAGAGCTGGAGCCAGCAAAGAACTTTCAATCCTTTGCCTAGTGCCCAGTCTGTATTAGTACTGCCAGTCTCAAAGAGGCGAGAGGGTGCTCAGGAGACTCTCCTGGCTGCGTGGCTATGGGCACATCTCTGAAGGTCTGTCAGTCTGAGTGACAGAAGCCCTGTGATGTAAAGATTAAGGGGCCCTGTGACTCAGGCACCCATCCTCGGGAGCTTCTCTCTGAGGAAATGAGGCTTCAGGCCTTAATTCCCTCAGGAGATTTTCTCTGCACACCATCCACAAGCTCACTCTTTCCTATCTCTCTTCAGCCAAAGCTAAGTTGCTATGTATTAAAAAAAATTACTGATTTTTAGAGATGGCTCAGCAGTTAAGACCACTGGCTGCTCTTTCAGAGGACCCAGGTTCAATTCCCAGCACCTATTTCAGGACTAACAATCAATCACATGTAACTCCAATCCCAGATCTTATGCTCTCTTTTGGCCTCTGCAGCAATGCATGTACATGGTGCCCAAATATATATGCAGGCAAAACACCTATACATACAAAAATAAGTAAATCTCTTTAAAATTGAGGATAAGAATAGTGGACATCCCTTTAATCCCAACTCTTGGGAGGCAGAGGCAGGCAATCTCTGTGAGTTCCAGGACAGCCTGTTCTACATAGCAAGTTCCACCACAGCCAGAGCTACATAGACAACAATTCCCCAAAAGGTTACTGATTTTACATGGCCACCACCACCACCACCACCACCACCACCATCACCACTATTATTATTTTGTTGTGTGTGGGGTGAGTGTGCCATGGCTCGCATGTAGAGGTAGAACACAACTTTACAGAGTCATATTTTTCCTCCTTTAAAATTACATTTATTGATTTATATTGCATGTGTGTGTGTGCGTGTGTGTGTGTGTGTGAAGGTCAAAGAGCAACTCTCAGGCGTGGATCCTCTAATTCCTTCCACCTTTATGTGGTTCTGAAGATCAAATTTGGGTCTTTGGGCTTATGTAGCGTTTTGCTGGCTTGTTTACTGTTGTTTTGTTTGTTTGTTTGTTGAGACAGGATCTCACTATGTAGCCCTGTCTGTCCTGGAACTTGATACATACACAATGCTGGCTTCAAACTCACAAAGACCCTCTTTGTCTCTGCCTCAGGAGTGCTAGGACTAAAGGTGTGTGCTTGTTTACTGACTTTTTAAGAATTATATATTTGTTTATTTAGGATAGGGTCTCTTGCATCCCAACCTGGCCTGGAACTCACTATGTAGCCCAAGATGAATTCCTGACCTTCCAGCCTCCGCTTTGCAAGTACTTGAGGTTACAGATATGACCCACTATCTATCTGTGTCTAGCTTGTGAAATTACTTTTAAAAACAATTGTATGGAGCTAGGAGTGATGGTACACACTTTTAATCCCCGCACGTAGGGAGCAGACATAGGCAAATCTCTTGTGAGTTTGTGACCAGCCTGGTCTATGCAGTGAGCTCCAGGCCAGCCAGGGCTACAGCGAGATTTTGTTTTGTTTACAAATCATTTTAAAGGGCTAGGGAGATGGCTCAGAGGTAAAGTGCTTGCTACACAAACAAGAAGACCTGAGTTCAAATCCTTAGCACTCATGTAAAATGTTGGGTGCTGTCTTGAGTCCATGCTTCCCTCTGGGGTGGCGATTTCTTCACCTCCAGGCCTTCCTGGTCAGTCACTGAGCCCTAGGTTCAGGGTAAAGTAAAATGGTGCGTGACTAACATGGGACAAGGACCTCTTGTTTCGATGTGCACAACACACAGACATGTACAACACACACATGCACATGTGCATAACATACGCACATGCATGCACACAAAGATTCTGTTTAACCTATTTTCAAAACACAATTTGAACATGCAATATAAAATATTTGAATATGCATATAAAGTTATTGAGCCGGTTTGCATTATTTTCTTCCATTAAGTTTTCAGGATCCAGAGTGTATGCTAAATGTCTGGCATATCGAACACAGCCACATTTCAAACATTCAGGAACTGAGAGACTGTGCCAGACACACTAGCTTCAAGTCTATGCATTTTATCTTAGCCTCTCCCTCCAATAGAAACTATCACCCTTGGGTAACCTCTGCACAAGCTGGGAAAACAGTGGTTCTGACAGATGGCAGCTTATCTCCCTCACTATTAACTCAATCTCAAAAAAAAAAAAAAAAAGATAAACAACCCAAACCCAAACGATTGCTAACCCAGATGGACCCTAGGAAGAGGCTTATAGTCACAGCCTGATTCACCTGCGTCCGGGCTTGGGATTGTTAACAGTGTTTCTGCTGCTCTGGCAGAGGCCTAACATTTAGCTTTTTTTCTCCTGCTGTGTCTTGGCTTGGGCATGGGGCAGGGTTGAGGGAGGGGAGTGTTCATGAATCCCAAACTCTTTTGGGATTCTGTCTCCTGCCTCTCTGAAGATTTCTGCTGGGCACCATCTCTCCGAACAGGGAAAGCTTGTGTGTGTGTGTTCGTGTGCACACACACACACGCGCATGTTGACAGACAGGCTCCTACCCTTTCCAGGCAACTATTTTGAGAACCGTGGTTGTATGTTTCACTTACCCTTCTAAATTAGATACTAGAACAAATCTTGCAGCCAGTTAGTTTATATTCAGCTGAGAGAGAGAGAGAGAGAGAGAGAGAGAGAGAGAGAGAGAGAGAGGGAGGAGAGAGGGGGTAATTTACAATTTATGAGTAGCCTAAGGTGAAGAGAAAATTAATCTACCTGAGGAAGTCATTCCAAGAAGGGAAATTCTGCCACAGAGTGCTGCCCCGGTCCAGCATTCTGAGTTTGAGAATGACAGAGCGTGGCTCCCACCATGCTCTGGGGCGCTTTCATATTTTAGGAATCCAGGACTTCAATATCTAGTGTCTGTCTACAGAACAGATGGGATGCTTGGCTTCTGGGCCAGAGGGAAGAGAAGAAGCCTGGATTTCTTTCGGCAAGCACAGCGTCTGCCCAAGTTGGGAGCTGGATTCTGGAGGACCCTGCGCTAGGAATTTTCTTCTGTGGTTTCCTCTAGCTAAGTAAATGCACGATTTGAGGTCGAGTGAGATCAAGAAGAAAGGCTCATTTCATATACAGTTCAGCTCAGTCTTTAAGTCTGAGAAAACTACTCCCCTGAAGACCCCAAATCCAAGTTGATTTAGCTACAGAGTGGCCTTGCTTCCCTCGATGGGATTCTGCCTTCCCTGCCTGGAAGGGATTGGTTTTAGAGAGGGGCGGGGCGGACAGCGGGGCGGGTCTTCGTTACTCGGCAGCTTGTCGCCTAGACAACCGAGTGCAGCTTGATGGAGTCAGGACGCAAAGGGCTAGTGAAGGCAGATCCGGGAACGCTGAGCCCGGAGCAGCTGGAGCAGTTGAGAGACTTCAAGGTGCGTGAGTCGGCTTCGCCTAAAACTCATTTCTATCAAAGTTAAGCTCAAGTCTGAAGTCCCTCAGACAAGGAGGAGGGTCCCGGGAAAGGGGAGCGGGGCCTGTCCCCTAGCTGAGTGCCAGAGGACTAGATGGAGTGACCCTGAACCTAACCCACCAGGCATTTGAAAGTGCAAGGCGAACCAAATGGGGGGTCTGTCCAGAGAAACGACCGGGGGTGTAGCTTAGTTGGTGGAGTGCTTGCCTGGCATGCACAGACTGCTGGGTTCCTATCCCCTTCACCCCCTCATCCCCATCCCCACCCGCAAAAACCAGCACTCCTTAGGTAGAGAAAAGAGGATCAGGAGTTCAAGGCCAGCTTCAGCAAGTTCCAGACCAGCCCAGGCAATATGAATCTCTTCCTGAAGAGAAAAGAAATGAGGTTACCTCAAGAGAAAATCCAAAGATAGCTTTCAAGCACTCCAGGGAAAGACCTGGCTTATGTCCCATCCCCCGCACCCCACACACCGTCACAGGGCCTTCAAGGGTTGAATCCTGGATCTGTCTCACTAGATCTTGACTCTTGGTTGTTGGCCCTCAGATCCAGACGCGGATTGCAAATGAAAAGTACTTGAGAACTCACAAGGAGGTGTCGCTGCTCATTAGCAGCTTCTTCAGGTAGGTGGTTGGACAGGCTGGCTTTGGGACTTTACCAAATCTGACTGGGAATAGATGAGTGCATTAATACATGTGCCTCTTTCTTTAGTCACTCTCTAATTGCCACACTCAGGGAGAGCCTTCAGTTTGAGGCCAGCCTGAGCTACACAGCGAGACCTAGACTCAAAACAAAAACAACAGTAAGCCTGTTTCTTCTTCCTTTGATTTATTTATTGATTTTTAAAAACAAGGTCTCATCTCATATAGCCAAGGGTGGCTTTGAACTCAAACTCATTACGTAGCATAGGCTAGCCTTAAACTTGTGAGGATTCTCTCACCTGCACCATCCCAGATGTTTGGAACTACACAAACGCACAAGTGCATCTTGGTTTTGACCTCTTAAAAGTCAGGGAATTCCTAAAGGTCAACCTTCTGTAACTCTGACACTTGTGAATTTTCTTCAGTTATCTCTGCACTCTTTAAAATGCAAATGTTCATTCGATTCAACTCTAAAGACAAACATACATTGCATGTCACCGGGAGAGGGAGTGTGGCATTGGGGGACAGCAGGCAGGCATCAGTGTAAAACACTGCTCCCACCCACAGGAGGAAGGGTTCCAATAGTGCACCTTTGCCTACCTGAGAACACTGTAGAAAAATGACAAGGAGCCAAGGTATAGGGGCTCAGCACTTTGGGAGCTGAGACAAGAGGCTCACAAGTTCAAGGCCAGCCTGGACTGCATTAGTGAGACCCTATTTCTAAAAACCAAAGAAAAAGAGAAAAATATCAAGGCAAAATATTACTATTTTTCACATTTGATGGCAATCTCATGGTCCCACAATTTGGGAGTCAAAGGCAGGAGGATTTTGAATTCAATGCCAGGCTGATGACAGAGTAAAACCTTCTCTCAAAAAGCCAAAGATCAATAAACAAAAAAATTAAATTTCCCAGGTGTCCAGAACAGGTTTCTTCAGGATATTCCATCTAAATGGAAAAATCTGAGAATGCAGAGAGGCCAAGTGTTGAGGGCGTTGGATCTAAGACACTGACTGGATATGGCACATGCCTTTAATTCCAGCACATGGGGGCCAGAGACAGGTGGATTTCTGTGAGTTGAAGGCCAGTTTGATCTACATAGAGAGGTCCAGCCAGGGCTACATAGTGAAATCTTGTCTCAATCTCCTAATGGGGTAACAGGCAAAGAACTGAGGAATCATGGAGCAACACAGAGACAAGAGCTTGAATTCTGTTTGACTTCGGCCAAGTTAGTGCAGTTAAAGGAGCGCTGGTGTCCACTGCTAGGTACCATTTTGTCTGCCCACATCGGTGGTCACCAAACTGCATTGTGATGGTGATGCCAATCTTTGGTCTATGTTACTGGTCTAATGTTCCAAGCTGGTGGTACCATATGTGTCTCCACGTATTTACACTGTGGTGGCATCTTGGTAACATTTTGCTGACAAGCCCCCTCCCCAGTGATGCTATAAAAGAGAAGTAATGATGATTCTGAGACAGAGTTTAATTATATAGCTCTGGCTGTCCTGGAACTCATTATGTAGACCAGGCTGGCCTCAAACTCAGAGATCTGCCCACCTCTGCCTCCTGAGTGCTAGATTAAAGGTGTATGTCACATACCCAGCCCATTATTGTTTTTTAAAAGCCATTTTATGGGGGCTGGAGAGATGGCTCAGAAGTTAAGCCCACTTGCTGCTCTTACATAGGACCTTGGCTCAGTTCCCAGTACTCACAGGGTGGCTAACAGCCTGTAGCTCCAGCTCTAGGGGTTCTGACAACTTCTGGCTTCCTCAGGTGTCAGAGATGCATGTAGTACATCTACATACATGCAAACAAAACACTCATACACATCAAGTAAAAATAAATCTTAGAAAGACAGAAGACAGCTCCTAGTGTTTCCATTTCTGCAAATGAGACAAGTTAAGCTCAGATGGGAAGTACATTCCTCAAGCTGCTGACCAAGGATCCCGCCCCCTGGTCATTTCCACCACACAGTGCTGTATGGACAGACGCACACGGAGCTGTGTGAAGACCTGGGTTCAAGCCCAAGTCCTAGGGGTTTCCCAGGCCCTTTGCTTTTCCTTGGGTCTTACTAGTCTTCATATTTTTGCCTTTTCTCCAAGGAGCTTCAGATTCACACAGTAGGGATTCACACAGTAGGTTGGAAGGGGTTAGTGAACGTGGAAACCTGGCCTCTGTGAAGGGCAGATTCAGTCTAGCCAGGCCAGATGATATTATGTGCCAAGCTGGCTGGGCTGGGGCACACTTTTAATCCCAGAAGGCAGAGAAAGCAGATCTCTGTGAGTTCAAGGTGCCATCTGGTCTATATAGTGAGATCCAGACCAGCCAAGGCCACATACAGGGAACCTGTCTTAAAAAAAAAAAAAGATATTTCAGAGTCATCTGCTGGTGTCAGATGTGGGGATGATGTTTGCATTTTTTATTCTAAAGGGAAATAAAAAACAGCATGGCTCCAGTCCTGGGAGCTTACAGTCTGAGCTGGGTATTGTTCTGGCAGAGAAATTAAAAAACAAACAAACAAACAAACAAACAAACAACCCACTGAGACCCCTGTGTTAGATGGCATCATTCACAAACAAGGGGTTAGAATGCTGAGTGGTGAATGAGAGGGTGGAATTCTGGGTGGCCCTGTGTCTGTTTGTCTAGGAAGTTTCCAGGAAGAGATGAGGCATCTGGGACCAGCTCTGCAGTATCCCTGCAGACCCCAAAGCCTTCCTTTTCCTCCCTTTCCTCCACCCAAGGCCAAGCAGTTGAGCCCAGTGGCTTTGCTGCCCTGCAGTTCTACCCCTCCTGGCCTCTCTGTGAAGAGGAAGGAGAAGGAAGGGCTAAGTGAAGGCAGCTTGCCTGTTCAGGCCTGTCCCTGGAGTGCGCTCCTGATGTGCAAGCCGGATGAAGCTGTGAACTGTTCCCATTGGGAAGAGCATCTTCAGATTGGGGTTTCTGGATTCTGTGATTTGTGGCCTTTTAGCCCCCACCCCTCAGAAATACAGTGCACTTAATACCTTCAATCTGGACCTTAGAAATTCGAAGTTCAGGGACCAAACCTGTTTTAGGTACCCAGAAACCTCAGACTCGGGGCTGGAGCTGCAGCATCCTTGAAAGCTTAGGCAGACAAGTCTTCCTACAGCTCTATCACCCCTTGTCTGGAAGACTCTCGAGTGGCTCTTCAGTGTTGCCTTTTCTGTTTGTTTTCAAACAACCTGTTGAAATATAGAGACAAGTGACAAGCTGTAAGTGGACAGACTTTCCCATGCATGGTCACACTCCAGATGTAGAAACAAGCTATTGCCCCTTCTTTTTCACAGTGCCAGGCACCGTGGTGCCTTGTGCTTAGCACATGCTCTGCCACCCATCCCAGTGCAAGCACTTCATGTCTCCTCCACTACGCATGTCTGTATGCCAACCAGTCAGCCTTTCTAGTTATTCCTTAAGCCCACAGAGCCCAGGCAGACACCCCTGAGTGCTCTCCTGGACTCTGGGGATGTAACAGCAGATACAACCCAGCTGCTAACCCCAAGGCAGTCTCACACAGGACACAGAGCAGTCAATCACACATGACACAGGACTGTTTCCATCTCTGGGCTTTGTTTGGTCTTGCTATTTATTTCCCTGGACCTGGAGTGTTCTTGTCTCTCAACTTTTATTTTTGCTAGTTAAATCTCATTTGTCTCACAAGGGTCCCTTTCAATCCAATTACTCTGTGAAGGGTTTTAGGGTCCTGCTTTCAGTTTCCAGTCTTCCCTCCCAAGGTGCAATTGAGCACTTACTTGAGGTTCCTTAGCCTTTTGGGAAACTCACCCATTTTCTTTTGCCTATAAGTTAATTGAGGCAGGGTTATGTTTATTGTGTGCTTGAGTGCATGCATGTGCATGTGTGTATATGTATGTATGTGTATATGCATGTGTATGTGTGTGTACTCATGTGTGTGCACATGTGTATGTGTGTATGTATATATGCATATGTGTATGTATGCGTATGTGTGTCCATGGACAAGTATGTGGAGGCCAGAATGCTCTATGCCTTATTCACAGAATCTAGATTGAGGCTGGACACTGGCAAGCCCCAGTGATCCCTGTACCTCTGATCATCTCCATGCTGGGGTCACTGGCACCAGGTCATGGCTTAGATTTTGATGTGGATGCTGGAAATTCAGGTTCTCATGCTTGGGCAGCAAGTGTTCTTTGCTACTGAGTCATCTCCCTAGCCCCTGTCTTTTTCTCTTCTTCTCTTCCTTTAAAATCATTCCTCATATATTGTAGTTACTTACATGTAATTTATACTCAGTAATTGTCTAATTGAACCAAAGGAGGAATGAAACAAAATTATTAAGCCTTGAGTGCGGGCTTTCTCAGGAAGAAGTCAGCCAGGACAGATAGCCTGTGACCAGGAAATCACCATAGGGACCTCTGGCACTGGAGACACAAGACCTGGGCCTTGCCTTTCTTTGCTGTCTGTATGAACTTGGGCGTATGACTAACCTTGAGGTTTCCTGTGATGTCCCTCACAGGAGATGTTTTTTGGAAGGCCTTTTCATTTTCCTGTCTTTTTCTCAAAATGAGGCCAGAGTGGCACCGGAGCAGGACTTCTTTTGGTGAGGATTAAGAATTTTCTTTATAAGTAAAATAGGGATACAATGATCACTTACAGGGATGTCATAAAGTGAGATAGTATTAGTAAGCATGTCTTATGAACTGTGAAACTTTCTGTTCTGTCAGTCATTTCCAGTACCCTGGTTGCATTGAGATTTTGTCATTACCTCCATGTCTGTCAGCTGTGTAGCAGAGCTAATAACCCATCTCAAGTCCTTAAAAAAATGTTAAGCTTGTTTACTGTCTCCTTGGTCTTGGGGAATCCATGGATAAACTTCCTCAGACCATTATGTGGTTGCATTGTGTCCATTCAGCATGGACCTCTTGAAGACCTGGAAGATACTCTTCACATCTGCTTGGTCCTGAGTGTGTGAGTGTGTCAGATGACAAAGCCCTACCTGCCCACTCCACAGCTCCTCTGTGGAATGAATATGGCTTAGGTTTATTTATTATGTATTGCTGTTTAGATGTTTGGTTTGTGTTCTTTTGAGACAGGGTCTCCCTGTGTAGACCAGACTGGCCTGGACTGTACAGAGATCCACCTGCCCGTGTCTCCTGAGTGCCCAGATTAAAAGCATGGTCACCATGCCCAGCCACTCCATTGTTTTATTCCTTGCCTCATGTTTGTTTGTTTCTTTGTTTGTCTAAGACTTCCTGATCTAGAAGGGGAGGCCTGTCATTAATCTGCTTCCCAAAGAGTAAGATGGGGCAGTGGCCGTAGCCGCATGGCCCCCGTTTATCTCCTCCCTCCTTCTCCTTCTCCTCCTTCTCCTCCTTCTCCTTTTTTAATGTTTTACAGAGAAATGTTTCTGAAAAGACCAGACAACATTCTTGAATTTGCTGCATGTGAGTATGGTGGCATTGGGGCGTCCCACATGTCAGTACAAGAAGCAGAATTGGGGATCTAGAGTTGGACAACCCCGGGGCTTTCTGTGAAGTCTGGGTTCTGTTTTCACCTGATGTCCCTCACAGGAGCTGTTTTTGGAAGGCCTTTTCATTCTTTTGTCTTTTTTCTCAAAATGAGGCCAGAGCGGCACTAGGGCAGGACTTCTGACTTGGTGAGGATTAAGAATTTTGAGATTCCCAAAGGAGAGTCAGGCAGTCCTTAGTCTATGGGGGTGGGGATCTCAAAGTGATTTCTGACCCAGGCTGCCCACTAAAACCAGCTGGGGAGCTTTTAAAACAATACTGGTGCTCAGGCCCCACCTCTAGAGATTTTTATTGAATTAGCCCAGTGTGGGGCCCAGCAGCCAAGGTTTTGAAGGCTCCCCAGGTGATTGTAATGGACTTGGCTGCAGAGATGGCTTCAGGTCAAACCACACAGAGTGAGGAGCTGCGGCGGGTGTCTTGATGCAGTTAACCCTGGGAGCCCAGTGTTCTGAGCAGGTCTTCGCTGCCACAGCAGATGCACTGTGACTCACATTCCTCCTGTGAGGAATGCCGTGAGCCTGCTGTGAGCCTGCCTCTCCTGGGAGTGGGTGATCTCAGAAAAGGTCTGCATGGCAACTGAGTGGAGACCAGGTCCTAAGATGGACCCAGGGCAGAAAACTCAGAATCTCTGGGGTCTTGGTGACTCCTGGAACATCAAATGGGCCAAGAGCAGAAAGCCTTGCCTAGGATGGTTTCCTGGCATTCATGGGGGGAGCTGCCAGGGACAGTATGGGCACCAAGATTGTATTGTAAAGTGGGGACCACCAGTGAGCCCTGCTAGGACAGAGCATTGACATTTTAGCAGTGTAAGCTGTCGCTCGGTTTTCCCCTTTAGTAATGATGATTTCGTTCTGATTTTTGTCCCAGACTATTTCACGGATCCAAGACTTCCCAACAGAATTCACATGCAGCTAATTAAAGAGAAGAAAGGAACCTAATTAGCAAAGCCACAATGCTCCGCTGCTGGGAGAAGCCAGAAGGAATCCAGCCTTGGGTGGGTGTTAGCCTCACTCTTGTGAAGAGCAACACCGGTTTATGGGTCCAGGCTGTGAAAGACTTCGAGTGGAGAAACAGCAATGTGATAAAAGCAGGCCACTTCCTGACAGTCTAGGGGACAGAGGCTGTGACTGGAGGCCTAGCCTTGTCTTTGGCTAGTGAAGTGGATTGGGAGATGGATATGGAAGGTGTCCTGGGGGTGGGGCGGGGGCAGGAGAGTCAGTACCAAGTCCTTTCCTGAGCCTAGAGGCGAGGAGTCCTCAGACTCTTGGAGCAAAGCCCCTCCTACAGTCTTCCAACAGCCTTGTACATCAAGATTAGCCCTGAAGGCCATAGCATGTTTTATCGCCTCTTCCCCCGACAGGCAGGATGATCCCTGAAACCATTATGAAGGCTGGAGAGGTTTTTTTTCTTTCTTTTTTCTCAACGTGAGGTGGGAAAGGCCACAGTTCTAATCTAGTGAAACCACTTGTGTTTTGCAGGGTCGTCTGGAGTCCTGAGAGCGAGCAGTGTTGTTATCAGTGTGGGCTTCCGAGCTGTGTGGACCTTGTCCCATCACGGGGCCTTTAAGATCCTCATTAAATCCAGACCTGCCTGTCTTCTGTCTGATTTTCATTTGAAAGGAGGGGAGCACTGTGCATGGATGACTGCTGTGCCTGGCTCGAACCCTTTTCTCCTTGAGGTGGTCAGGGGTATGGGATACCAGGGACCGTTCCCACTCCAGACACTGATCAAACCACAAAGTTGGGGGGTACTGAGCAAGCCATAGTTAGTTATGGCATAATGAAAACAAGCGGGTCCATACTTCAGCATCCTATCTTCTGTGACCTTCTCAAATATAAGGTGGTGATTTATTTTGCTTTCCATAGAAACAATAGTGAGAAAAACTGGGCTGGAAGGATATCAAGAGAGATGGACAGACATTGAAAACTCAAGAGGCCCATGAGTATTGAACGTATACACCTGACAGATGGCTGAGGAGGTAGAGGACTTTGTTCTTGGGGACTTTAGGAGCAAGCCAGTCATCTATTTGATGTCTGGCTAAGAGGCTGAAAGATGGTCCAAATGGTAGCGTGTTTAGGAGCCGTGTGTGCGTGTGTGTGTGCACGTGCGTGCGGTGTTGGTGCATTTTTCAGGCTTCTTGACTCAGTCTTTGGCCTCTGCAGTCAGCTGACTCCACTGTATAAAGGAGCTCTCCTGTGTTTCATGTGTCAACATCACCATGGCAACAGAAGCCCAGGCTGAGTGTTGTTTGTATTCCCTTGTTCCTAGCTGCCCTCACTTGCAGTGGTAAAAAGGGCAAGGGAACAGGAAGACTCGGAACCATGTAAGTTATGAACTGGAACCCTCAGAGGTTGGTTTTGTTTTGTTTTAAGAAAGAGTCTCACTCTGTATCTCAGGCTGACCTCAAATTTACCATGATCCTCCTGCCTCAGTGATGGCTTTGAAGGTACTGGGGATTATGGGCACTTGCTGCTACACCTGGCTCTAGAGGAGTTATTTCTGTGCTTTCAGAATTATACTTCAGCATCTCTGGCATGGACAGAGCTGTCCTTGCTCAGGAAATACATGAAAAGGGGGCTGGAGAAAGTGAATCGCTTGCTTTGTAAGCTGGAGGACCTGAGTTCAGAGCTCACATGTTAAAAACCCCAAGTGTGGTGGTGTGCACTTATAACCCCAGCACTGGGGGAGTGGAGGCAGGTGGATTTCTGGCGTTTCCTGGTAAGCCAGCCTAACTTAGTAGGTGAGTTCCAGTCAATGAAAGAGCCTGTTTCAAAAATAAAAGATAAAGTGGATGGTGGCAGGAGAACAACCCCCGAGGCTGCCCGTTGGCCTCCACATGTGTGCTGTGAGTGTGGATACAGCTTGTGGCCCTGTCACAAACATACAAACAAACACAGGGCTAGAGAGATGGCTCAGTGGCTAAGGGCACCGATTGCTTTTCCTAAAGCTCTGAGTCTGATTCCCAGTACCCGTATCAGGCAACTTACAACTAACTACTTGTAACCCCAGCTCCGACGACGTCTCTGACCTGCATTCACGTGCACATACTCCCTTCCCCCACTACACACATAATTAAAACAGTAAAAACAAATCTTAAAAAAAAAACCAAAGAAAGCTTGGATCAGAAAACATACACACAGTGAGGCCTTTTTATGTGAGCTATTGTATTAGATCTCCTGGGCCCACCCCAGTGAGAACCTGAGAAGATGGGGTTAGGGAGCAGGGAAATCTGAGGTGCTTGAATGCCTGCTATAATGCTGATGGGGTACCTAACAGCTTGTTGTTGGGTGGAAGGTTCTCTGATAGCAATGAGGAAATGTTTGTCCCCTCTTTTGTTCTTTTTAAAAATACATTTTAAAGTTATATTTCATGCATATGAGTGTTTTGCCTGCATGTAAGTCTATGCATCATATGTGTGCTTGGTACTCAAATAAGCCAGAAAACGGGGTGAGAGACCCTGGAACTGGAGTTACAGACATTGTGAGCCACCATATGAATGCTGGGAATTGAACTCAGGTCCTCTGGAAGAGCAGCCAGTGCTTTGAACTCCCTGTTTTATATGACTTTTAAAGTGGCCATACGAAGAAATGGTTTCACTGTTATATGTGTATACATGTATGTGTTAGTCAGGATTCTCTAAAGAAACAGAACTGATAGAATGAACTCACACACACACACACACACACACACACACACACACACACACACACGAGAGGCTTACAGGCTACGTGGCTCTCTCCTGACAGAAAGGCTAAGAATTCAGTGGTTGTTCAGTCCACAGGACTGGATGTCCCAGCGGTCCCACTCCAGTGCTAGAGTCCTGAAGGGTTCCTAGGTCTTTGGTCTCTTTGGGAATCACAAAGAACCAGGTTCTAACGCCAGCAAAGGAATGCCTCAGTGACAAGATAAAGAGCGACAAGCAAAGAGCAAGACCTTCCTTCTCCCACAGCCTGTGTTGGGAGCTGCCACCAGGTGTAGCCCAGTTTTAGGGTGGGTCTCCCACCTCCAGTCAAGAAAAATCCTTCACAGGTGTGCCCAGCTGCTCAGGTTTTCATTGATTCCAGATCTAGTTGAGTTGACTACCAAGATTAGCCACTCCAGGGTATATTGTGTATTATTTTCTTCCTCCCATTGTCCTCCAGCCCCCTTCCCTTGGTTGCCTCTGAGACTGTATATGCCTGAAATACATTTCAAAGGTTTTCCAAGAAAAGCACGCCCACTTGGTGGTAGGGCTTCTCTTACGCTGGAGATTGTGTTCAAGGTCCTTGAAAGGAGAGTCTCTTCTGCTATAAGGTTGTTTATGGTCTGAGAGATGAAACTCTTTCCTCCCACAACTTTGCCTGAACATGTCTTTTGTTTTGTTTTTGAGACAAGGCTTCTTTGTGTATCCTTGGCTGTCCTGGAACTTGCCCTGTAGACCAGGCTGGCCTCGAACTCTAAAATCAGCTTTCCTCTGTCTGCCTCCTGAATACTGGGATTAAATGCGTGGGCCACCACAACTGGCCTGCACCCCCCCTTTTTTTTTTAGACAGAATTTCTCTCATGTAGCCCAGGCTGGCCTCAAACTTGCTATGCTGGCAAGGTTGACCTCAAACTCCTGCTCTTCCCATCTCAGCCCCTGAGTGTTAGGATTACAGGTATATACCACCACACTCAGCTCAAATACAAACCTTCCTGCTAGCAATTGTAGATTTGTTGAGGGCAGTAGTTAGCAGAGTCTCAGTATTTGATCATATGGCTTGAAAGGAACTGCAAGACAAGGGTGTATGGGGAAGGCTACACATGGCCTGTGTAGGTGGTGTTCTAGAGCCATCTACTCTCTTTTGACCCCTAAGCCAATGACTAAGATTAAGTCCTGTTTAAAAACCCAGCTAAGTAAACTAGAGGTGGGACACATGAAGGGGAAGCGGGATTTAGAGGAGTATTTTAGCTTTCTTTTCTTCCTTTTTGTTTTTGTTTTGTCTTGTTTTGCAAGACAGGGTTTCTTCGTGTAGCCCTGGCTGTCCTAGAATTCACTTTGTAGACCAGGCTGGCTTCTAACCCACAGATCCCCCTGCCTCTGCCTCCTGAGTGCTGTGATTAAAAGCACCTCCATTGCCTGGCTTTAGTTTGAAAACACTCTGGCTGGGAACTAGAGAGACAGCTCATTGGTTAAAAGCACTCTATGCCCCTCCAGAGGTCCTGAGTTCAATTTCCAGCAACCACATGGTGGCTCACAGACATCTGCACTAGGATCCGACGCTCTGTTCTGGTATGCAGGTGTACATGTACATACACTCCTATACATAAATAAATAAATAAATAAATAAATAAATAAATCTTAAAAACAAACAACAAAATACTCTGGTTTGGGGAGGAGAGGGACAATTTGGCTTCTACATTCCAGTCATCAGCTCAAGGCAGAAATTTTGAAACAGAGGCCATGGAGGAATGCTGTTTGCTGGCTTGCCGCTCATGGGCTTCCTCAGCTTGCTTTGTTCTACAGCTCAGGACCACCCAGAGGTAGCACCATCCACAGTGAGCTAGGCCTTCCGACACCAATCATCAATCTAGAAAGTGCACCACAGCAGCGCCTACAGGCTATCTGAGGTTCCTCTTCCCAGACAGCTTAGTGTCAGACTAACCAGGACAAGAGGTCACTGCAAAGAACATTTAGCATTTAGTATTTAGAACATGCTCTTGGAATGGGAGATGACAGAGCTTCCGGAGACCTGATACTTTCATTTCCATTAATCTATTTAACTTTTAGGCTTACAAAGTTAGGGGCTTCTGGAACTGCTGTTCAAATGGTATCTGATATTTAGGAAGAAGGCAACAGCTGCTAAATGGATCCAGGTGGCCCCGCTTTGCCACCTAGTGACCTAAAGAAATTTCTGTGCCAAGAGCCTCATCCCCCAAAATGGCTGTAGCTCTTACTAGGACTTGAGCAGTAAATCATTTACTGCGAGGTTGATTTCTCCCCTTCATTTATTACTCATCTCTGTGATCAGTCATTTACCAAGTCCCAGGACTCATCATGCATTCATGATGCAAAGTCTTAAGTACACTCTTCCCTCAAGGACTCGCAGCCTGAGGGGGCGTGGTCTCATTGAGTTCTCAGGGTGGAACCAGGGCAGCGGCTAGAAACCAGGCCATGCAGTCTTGATGCTCTGGTTTCTACTGCCCTCTTGTGGGCTTCGCTATGAAACCAGGAGAAGTCCGTTCTACAACAAAGTTGGGAGATCTAGCAGAGGAGGAATCAGGAGTATGAGTGGGAAATAACACATATTTTCAGATTTCTTTCTTCCTTTTAAAATTCGTTTTGTATAAACTAGGGTTTTCTCTGTACAGTCCAGGATGTCCTGGAACTCATTATGTAAACCAGGCTGGCCTCGAACTCAGAGATCTGCTTGCCTCTGCCTTCCAAGTGCTGGGATTAAAGGTGTGTGCCACCATGCCCAGCTTCAGATTTTTTTCTTTTAAATTATTCTGTATTTGTATCAGGTCCTCTGGAACTGGAGTTACTGATGGCTCTGAGCCATCATGTGGTTGCTGGGAACTGAATCCAGAAGATCTGCAAGACCAACAAGTGTTTTTAAATCCCTGAGCCATTTCCAGCTCCCTATTTTCAGATTTCTGAAATAGAAAGTTTCTTGGAAGATTGCATATTTGGGGCTTTACTTGTTGGCAGTGTGATGCTTTCTCTTCCTCTCTTTAGAAAAAGAAAAAAATTATCCTACTTTTATGTGTATGAGTGTTTTGCACGTGTTACAAAATATAATGCATCGAGAAGGTACTTTTAGCAGGCCAAACTAAGGTGTGTGCCTTGGGAGAAATTATGCCATGGGACAGATCTGGTGTGAAAGGGGTTCATTGGGGAAGGGGAGAGGAGTGAGGACCTGGGGAAGGGGTTTGAGTGCACAGGTAGACAAGCAGATGGGAGCAGAGCCATGAGGGCAGAGAGGGAGAGAGGTGGGGTGAGTGCAGAGAACAGAAAGAGGAAGAGAATGCTGGAAAGAGAGAGTGGCAGAGAGAGACAGAGACAGAGACAGAGCTTTGCGTGCTGGGGCCCTTTTATCGCCACACACACCTGGTGCACCTGGCGATGACATAAGCCGCTGTCAGGTCCCTGAAGGCGAGCCAGCGGAATCACCTGTACGCTAACAGCATGCACGTGTGTATGTTCACCGTGTGTGTGTGTCTGATACCTGCAGAGGCCAGAAGAGGGTACCAATCTCCTGGCAGTCTAGAACTCCTTCAAAGGTATAGACCGCTGTGAGCTGTCATGCTGGTACTGGGAATTGAACCTGGGTTCTCAGAAACAGTAAGTGCTCTTGACCAGCAAGCCATTTCTCCAGCCCCAAATGCTTGCTTCGTAAACACAGCTGAGGAGTTGATTCCCCTTCATTATTATTTATTTCTGTGACCATTTATCAAATATCAGGCCCCATCACATAAGTGTGATGCAAAGTCTTGGGCACACACTTCCCTCAGGGAATTAACAGTCTGTGAGTGAAGGCAGATAAAGTACAGTTTCAAAATAAAACACAACACTCACAGCACACTCTTGACCACACGTATCAGAAAAGGCTTCGGAGTATACCATTGTGTGGCTTTTCTCTTCAGCTGGCTACTCTGAACAAGAAGTCAAACTATGAGGCATACCATATTAAGGTAGTCAGGGCAAGAAGATGTCATATGGAGGAATTCCCCTTCTTTTAAAGGTTCTGCAGTAGAGGCTGAGGTATCTTTTCAGAACCTACCTTCAGGACTTGCCCAGGAGCCAACTCCATGTGTGGCTGAACCTTTGGTGCCTGGTTGTTCCTGCTGGGCCCTTTCCAGGACTGCCCAACTCCCACGTGGAAACTCTCAGCCATCTGTAATTCTAGTTCCTTGGGATCCAATGCCCTCTTTTGGTCTAAATAGTCATGCATGTGGTACACAGACATACATTCAGGCAACACTCCAAAACAAAACACACACACACACACACACCCACACCCACCCACACACACACACACACACCCTGAGTGCTGGGCAGATTTTAAAAGCAGGACCACTGGTAGATTGACCATCAGCCAGGATCCCACAGCAAGGGAAGCAGGAGTGTCAGTCAGTCACCTTACTTTGTTACAACATTTACTAGGACCGAATGGTGGTGGGTGCCTGGGAAAGGGGACGGTAGTGGAGAGAAATAAATCAGGTTTGAGAAACGTATCAGGTTTCATAAAGGATGTGGTTGGAGGTAATCAATACACCAGAGAAAGACAATAAAAGCTATGGGTGAATGGTCACTGATTAAAGCTAAGTGTACAAGGTACTCAAGTTATAAAGGCAAATCTGCAAGGCAGGGAGGGCTGTGTATGGAACTCTATCCCTAACCTTATGAAGGCACCCAGATCTCCAGCATCTATAGGGCACAAAACACTGAACACAAAGCCCTGGATTTCATGATTCTTTGGATCAAATTTCCTCTCATCCTTCGGGCATGCAAAGGTGCCTACTTGGTACCTACCACTGCTTCTTGGCAAGAGAGCCCTCCTTCCCTTTCCTCCCTCCCCCCCTTTTTTTGTGTGGTTATATACTTGTATATAGATGCATGTGCACATGTGTGCATATGTACCTAGAGGCCAGAGGGCAACATCAGTTGTCTTCTTCAATCACTTATATGCCTGGCTTTTCACCTGGGTGCTGGGAATTCAAACTCAGGTCCTTGTGTTTGCCTGGCAAATGCTTTACTGACTGAACTGTCTCCTCAGCCCCTCACATGCTCCCTTTAAAACTTACCACCTCCACTCATGACTTCCAAGTAAGAATTAGGAATCATTAAAACCCAGTCAGCCAACCAAACTGGGTGGTGGTGTGGTCTTTAACCTGAGCATCCAGGAAGCAAATGAAGATAGGATCAGAACGAAGTTCAAGGTCACCCTTGGCTACACAGTGAGTTCAGTGAGTTGACAGCCTGGGGTGCAGGAGGCTTGTCTCAAAGGCAAACTCAGGACCTGTGAGAAGGCCCAGTGGGTAAAAGTACTTACTGATAAGCCTGAGTACCTGAGTTCCATACCAGGGACCCACATGGAGAGAACTGACTTCTAAAAGTTGTTCTTGACATTTGCAAAGGTGGCACTTAGAAGGTTTCTCTCTCTCTCCCCCCCCTCTCAGAATAAACAAATAAATGTAATTTAAAAATTTAAAAAACAAACTCAGAACAAACAAAATCCAGCTAAGAGCCTCCTAAGAGAAAGAGGACCTCCCTTGACTGGGTATGGTTGCACATGCTTTTAATTCCACGACGCAGGGGCAGGGGCAGGGGCAGGGGCAGGGGCAGGGGCAGGGGCAG
>NW_021620675.1:2969324-2982968 GCF_004785775.1 Grammomys surdaster
GAAGGGGCAGGGGCAGGGGCAGGGGCAGGGGCAGGGGCAGGGGCAGGGGCAGGGGCAGGGGCAGGGGCAGGGGCAGGGTTGTAGGAGGCAGGGGGTCAGAGGAGGCAGAGGGTCAGAGAGGCAGAGGCAGGTGGATCTCTGTGGGTTCAAGGCCAGCCAAGTTACAGGAAAGCCAGGCCTTTGGAAGAAGACTCTTCCTTAGAAAACAGAGAGAGAGAAAGAGAGAGAGAGAGAGAGAGAGAGAGAGAGAGAGAGAGAGAGAGAGAGAGAGAGGGAGGAGCTTGGCCAGCATGTACAGGCTGGGGATAGGAAAGGATGGTGGGTCAAGATGCTGAGGACACAGGACTGAGGAAGGCAAACAGCCTTCTTTCATGGTTTCTGCTTGAGTTACTCCCTGATATCCCTCAATGATGGACTGTTACCTGAAGGGTGAGCCATGTAAGTCCTTTCCTTCCCGTTGCTGCCTTGGGTCAGCAACAGGAAGGAAACTGGAACAGCATGCTAGAGAATGCTATGTGAAGTCAGAAGTCACCAAAGACATCAGAGACGTCCTTACTGCTGTGGTATCTCTCCATTTAGTTTTCTGATCCTTTTGACCAATGTACTCTAGTTTCCTTTATAAGTATGTGTATGAATGTTTGCATGTGGGTACGTGTGTGTGTGTGTGTGTGTGTGTGTGTGTGTGTGTAAGCCACAGGTCAATATGGTTCTTTTCCTCTTTTGCTTTCCACCTTATTGTTTACAGTCTCTGACTGATTCTAGGACACACCATGTCAGCTAGACTGGCTATCGTGTAACCCTTGGGAATCTACAGGTTTGTGCTTAGTTTTCCTATACAACCCAGAACCACTTGCCCAGGAATGTTGCTGCCCACAGTGGGCCAGGTTCTCCTGCACCTGTTAACAATCAAGACAATCTTCCACAGGCTAATCTGATCTAGACAATCCCTCAAGTGAAAAAAATCCCTTTTCAGATGACTAAGCTGTGTTAAGTTGACAAAGCTAACTAATACATATTTATTTCTTGCTTTGAGACAGTCTCAATATATAGGTCAGGCTATTATTTAACTTCCAGTCCTTCGGCCCTAGTCTCCTGAGTGCTAGGCTTACAGGCATCCATGACACCTGGCCCGCTTCTTTTGAGCCATACCTCTTATACCATATACTACCACAGAAGTCCTGGCATTTTTACATCATTTAATGTAAGCCCTGGCTTTTCCAAAGTTTCTCAGAGCCATCCTATAGAAACACCAAGTGGGACCCTTGTCAGTGCATTAAATCTTATATCATGGGAAGATAGCCCATACAGTACACGCTCAGTACAGATAAACCTATATAACCCAAACTTCATATTATATGGAGGGGCACACAGTGAATGAAGCTCAGACTAGAGTAACTGAGGGGACACATCTGTCAAAAGGTAGGCAGCAGCAGAGTGTACCACAGACCACCATTTGCACAGACTCAGTGTAGAGCTTGCTGCCTGCAAATCTAAGTTTTTCTCTTTTGGAAAATTTCTAGTGTTTCCCCTAACCCCACCCCAAACATGTGATCTACACTTGGTTGGATTTGTTGGTTTAGAAACTGTGTAAGAACTGGTTCCTGTAATTGGAGAGGCTGCTAAGAGCCTCCATCTGCCATCCAGAGACCCTGGAATTCAGTGAGTCTGAAGGCTCCCGTTCAGGAGGCTGATGGTGTAAGTCTCAATGGAAAGGATGGATGCCTCAGCTCAAGCAGGTGGGGGCAAAGTGGAGATGACTTCTCTTCCTCCATTACTTTACTATGTTCATTACTTTATTACTCTGCTGAGTCTCTGCTCTAACTATGCATTACTTCACGTACTTAGAAATTATGTGGTGAGATCACCTGAAAACCTGTTTGTTTTTACATTTAACTTTTGGGCAATTGTATAAACAAATACCATGAGCTGTGAGCATAGCTAATCCCACCATCTTGTCCCCTCCCACTTCTGTTGACCTCTTCTTTTCCCAATCAATCACCCAAGTACTTTGATGTCTTTAATTTTTTTAAAAAAGAAAATGGAGCCAGACATGGTGGTACATGCCTTTATACCAGCACCGAGGAGGCAGAGGCAAGTGGATCTCTTGAGTTCAGGCCAGCCTGGTCTGAGTGAGTTCCAGGACAGCCAGGATGACATACAGAGATACACAGAGAAACTCCGGTCTTGAAAAAAAAAAAAGACCATGAGAGAGTTTTAAAGAAATATTTTATGTGTATGCCTATTTTGCTTACATGTATCTCATGTATTTATGTGTACCATATGCATGCATGCCCTGTGACTACAGAAATCAGAAAAGGGCATCAGATCCCCTGGAGCTTAAGTTATAGATGGCCGGGAGCAGCCTTGTGACTGCTGGGAACTGCACCTGTGATTCCTACAGGAGCAACAAGTACTCTAACCACCGAGACCCATGTAAAAAAAAAAGTTGCTTATTTTCACACATATAGGTGTTTTGCCTACATGTGTGTCTATGTATCATATGTGTTCAGTGTCTGAAAGGACAGAAAGGGGTGTCACTCTTTTGTAAGAACAGTATTCTTAACTGAGACATCTCCAGCCCCTTGTTTTCTTGAAACATGATCTCACTGTGTAGCTCTGGCTAGTTTACAACTGCTATGTAGACCAGGCTGGTCCCAAATTTGGAGATCTCCTGCCTCTGCCTTTTGAGTGCTGGGGTTAAACCCATGTACCTTCATGTCTGTCTTCTTCTGTGTGTAGGTTTTGTGTAATTGCTATTCATGACAATGGCTATGTTATATCCAGAAAGTATTGTTTCTAGCTCTCTTCCTGCTCATCCATTTGCAATCTTCTAATTGTTCTGTTCCTTATTCCTTGGTGTTCCCTAATCTTAGAGGCAGTGATAGAAATATCCTGTTTAGCCGGGCGGTGGTGGCGCACGCCTCTAATCCCAGCACTTGGGAGGCAGAGGCAGGTGGATTTCTGAGTTCAAGGCCAGCCTGGTCTACAGAGTGAGTTCCAGGACAGCCAGGGCTACACAGAGAAACCCTGTCTCAAAAAAACAAAAAAACAAAAACAAAAACAAAACAAAAAAAAGAAAAGAAAAAAGAAATATCCTGTTTAGGGCTGAGCACTAAAGTTATTTTACACTTATGTTTATGTCCTTCATCTAGTGCTCGTTCCAGCTTTGGACAGAGAAACTTCATTGTGGCCAATGGTTAATACAGAAACTAGAAACTGGTCAAACTAAGTGCTTTTTAAACAATGTGTATGGATATTTTGCCTATGTGTGTTTGTGCACCGTGTGTTTTCCTTGTGCTGGCAGAGATCAGCACTAGAACAGCAGCAGATGCTCTGGAACTGGAGTCACAGATGGTTGTGAGCTGCCACATGAGTGCTGTGAACCCAGGCCCATTGGAAGAGTAGCCAGTGCCCTTAAGCACGCAAGCACCATCCTCACGTCTCAGGGGATGGCTCTGAGCTCCTGCTGCATGTGTGTCTCAAATATAAGCCACAACACCCCATCCTTTGGCCTTTTAAAATTGGGTTGTGTTCCTGCTAGAGTTGTTACAGGTAGTCATTTATTAACCATGTACCAGATATACAGTTCTTAGGTATGTGTTAATGATTTCATCCCTCTCTCTCTCTTTTTTTTGGTTTTTTCATGACAGGGTTTCTCTGTGTAGCCCTGGCTGTCCTGGAACTCATTCTGTAGACCAGGCTAGCCTCGAACTCTCTAACTCAAAAATCCGCCTGCCTCTGCCTCCCAAGTGCTGGGATTAAAGGCGTGCGCCACCACTGCCCGGAGATTTCATCTCTAAGGAAGTATTTAATTGGATGTCAGACAACAGGAAATTTTTGTTTAGGGGTAGATCTTCTTTTGAGTGTTGGATTTGATTCTTGACATACTTCATATGAATTTGATGAAAGGTGCATTCAAGCTTTGCTGGATGAGTCTAGAGTAGCTCTTAGTGTTCAGTCTTAATGAGTCAGTCTTATAAAAAAAAAGATATCTTATTAATTGTGCATTGTGTATGTATGACACATGGGTAGCCACAGAAAGAGGGCACTCGAGGGATATAACTCCTTGGAGGCAGAGCCAGTTAACGTACGTAGGTGCTGGGAACCAAACTCAGGTCTTTAGGACAGTGGTTCTCAACCTTCCTAATATTACAACCCTGTAATACAGTTCCTCATGTTGTCATGACCCCTAACAATAAAATTATTTTGTTGCTACTTCATAACTGTAACTTTGCTACTGTTATAAATCATAATGTAAATATCTGATATGCAAGATATCTGAAATATGACACTCATGTTGAGAACGGCTGTTCTAGAGGAACAGAACTGACAACAAATACGTAACGGGGATTAGAGGCTTACAGACTGTGGTCCAACAGCCCAACAATGGCTGTCTCTCTGAATGCTGGGACTAAAGGTGTGCAATGCCATCTTGAATGACCTCTAGCTTCTCAGCAGTCTGGAAATTGGGGTTTCTTTATGGAATGTCAGGAGCTAGTTAAGAAATACCACAGTTCTCTTTGTTTTAAGTTTCTTTAATGCCAGCTTCACTTTCTCTGTAGATCATCCTTAGGCCTCATACAGATTGTATTGGATCCACTGTATCACTCACATGGAGATAAAGTTCTAAGAGCAGATGCAATTGGCTATATTCAGAGTAGTCAGCTCATGGCAACTGTAGGACACAGAGAATGGCGATACTTTCCTCCTTTGTGTCAGACTTACTTGTGGCTAAGACACCTTGCTTGGATATCCCGCCCAGTCAGCTGATGTCCAGTGAAGCAGCTCTTTACTTCTGCACAAGACAGCCTGGCTGAGAATAAAGCAACTGACAGAACAGTGGCTGGGCCCCTGCACCTGTTCCCACGCACTCTCCAGTAGAAGGAACGGCTAAGAAGACTGTTTTGGTCACCAATATTCAGCTTATTACATCTACTGCCTGCAGAACGCAACACAGCTGGCTATGATGACCACTGAAGGTGGAGATGACAAACAAAGTGAACCTGGCACGTATGTGCAGCTCAGTCTGCTGAGTCCACATGTTCTCTATGATCCACATCTGCTCAGAGCTGGGACTGCTCCAAGTGCTGGCCCATGCTGCTCCACAGCTCTTCTGAAAGCTTTGTGGACTTGGAGGCAGAGGACATTCAGACTTCCTGGGGACTGTTGGGGGTCCTGCTCTTGGCAGCTTGCTGGGCTAACCAGCGCTTGTATCTTTTGGTCTTGGGCTTCTGAAAGAGCACTACGGACATAGGAACTCTCACAGTGTCAAGTCCATTTACCTGAACAGACATTCAAAACAGGAATAGCCAGAGATCAGTCAGGCAGAAAACATACCACCCAAGCCAGCTCTCCATGTGGTTCTCCTCCCAATCAAAAAAAAAATTCTGGAAACACTCACAGTCACATCACACCAGTACTCGCCCCACCGAGTGATAGGGTCCTCTGGCAGCCTCAGAGCATGTGGGGCAACAACAACACCAAGCTGAAAACAGAACAAACAACCACCTAACCCTTCAGTTGCAGCCTCTAGGTAAACTAGATAACCCTAGGTAACACTCGGGTATAGAATTTCCTATGCAGAACTGAATATACCCGGGGAACTGATTCTGGCTGATTTCAGGGGAGGGCACAGATGCACACAGATGACAGCAGAGAGCCTCAGTCTTAATTTCTCAGTGAGGGTGGTGAATTTACAAACAGAACAGGTTTTGAGACCAATACTACTTCATCACAAAAGTAATGATTCCCCAGTAAGTCAATCCTAGGTTCTTCCTAGCTAGAGCTAAAATAAACTGAACTGCCCTTTCCCATTGGTCCTTAAATTCTGCAACTACCTTTAGTTTTGAGTCACATTCCCCCCCACCCCCTTTCCCTGCAAACCAACCAAAAGTAACTCCCAACGCCAGTTAGTAAAAGGGTTTTATAGGAAAAAGTTCAACCCTGGGTCTCCTACCAAGGGGAGATGGCGCCTCCCAAGGGGAATGCTATTGTCTGGGAACACTCACATTCTTGAAGAAATGTCGGGCAACTATTTCAGGGTTTAGTTCCCAGTGGACATTGTTCTTCATTCCCACCTCTAGATGACAGCTTCTCAGAAATTGCACTGTCTGTGGGTCAGTAAGAGTTGGAGTCAGAGGAGAGGAAACAAGTTTGTATCACAGGGTCTGAGGTTCAGGGAAAGGTATAACATGTACCCTGTAGCTGCAAGAGGTGACAACACTGATGGGAAAACCCAGGACAGTCATTTTTCTCAGCTCTGATACAGAAGAAGGATGTTTTTAAGACTTCACAGGGGAGTTTATCTTGCTGCTTCTAGGTGAAGAGAAATAGTCTGTATTAAACTAAGGACCAGGGCTGGCAAGATGGCACAGTAGGTAAAAAGGTGCCTGCTGCCAAGAATGCCCAGAGTTTGACCCTAGGTTGCACATAGAGGAAGGAGGGACTGGTTCATGCAAGCTGTGCTCTGGACTGCACGTGTGCTCTGCCCCCAATACATAGATGTAGTAGACTTCTCTGTGCATCTCAGGAGGAAGTGAGTCTCAGTATTTAGCCTCACAGTTCTGGCACTCGGCTCTACTCACTCCAGCATCAGTTCTTTCCCGAGTACACAATGAAACATAAGCTACCTGAAGGCTCAAGATAGTTCACATCTTGATGCCCAACCCTCTTTACAGTTGTCTACTTTTCTTTTTTCGTTTTTCAAATCAGGGTTTCTCTGTGTAGCCCGGGCTATCCTGGAACTCACTCTGTAGACCAAGCTGGCCTTGAACTCAGAAATCCACCTGCCTCTGCCTCCCAAGTGCTGAGATTAAAGGCGTGTGCCACCACACTCAGCCCAGGTGTATATTACTTTAGGTAGACTAGAGTATCTTCATTGTTAAGATATGTCCTAGAGCTGTTGATAGATGTGTGCCTAACGGAGATGAGGCCTAGCTCTGATCCCCAGCATCCACAACTGGCCTTTGCAGTACACATTGTAATTCCACCAACTGAAGGGTAGAGTAAGGGGAAATGAAGGTTAGGATGTGCCTTGGCTATATACAGAGTTCAAGGCCAGCTAGGGCCATGTAAGATGCCCTATCTCAAACAAACATACCTTAAATATTCACTTATACTTCTTAGATTGCCCCAAACCTACTAACTTCAAAAGGCCTTATGTAATACTATAGGGAAAACCGTATCCCTCCACTCCCCAGCAGCGCCGAGCGACTCCTGCTTTATTGCCTTTAGTTTGTTGACTACCATCGCTTGTGTGTCTACACTCCTTTCAACTTATTTGTAAATATTCCCCAAAGGCAGAGTCCTCATCTTATATTTTCCCATAGATTTTGATTCCTGGGTTGGGGACTCCCTCAAAAGCTAGGGCATTTTTGGCAAAAAAAAAAAAAAAAAAAAAAAAAAAAAATCCCCATGCTGAGATGTCACCGAGTATTTCAAATGGAAGAAATGAATATATTTTAAAAATTGGTACACTTTCTTAAAGGAAGTAAAAAAGCAGCCAGGTGGTAGTGGCGCATGCCTTTAATCCCAGCACTTGGGAGGCAGAGGCAGGCGTGTGTACAGAGCTAGTTCCAGGACACTGTACCCAACATGGGATTTCCAGAGGACCCCATACCAGTCACACAGAGCAAGGGCTGCAACACTGCTTTTCTCATCCCTGTGTATAACAATGAGCAGACCTCAGTGACCTCCAGGAAGGACCAGTGAAAACTTCCTACTCACCGCCTCTCCTGCCTTTGTCTGGATCTTCTCCAGCTTTCCTTCTTGTCTCAGCTGAAAAAGACAAAAGTGAGTAGAACCAAGGCACCACACTGAGTAATTACAGCCCAGCTGTGCTGGGGACAGGCTGGGCTTCTGGGTTCTTGTTCTAGCGCTTACCTCACCTTTGAATTAAATAACGAAAGGAAGGAATTCCTAGCAGGAACTTTAAAGTTTTATTTCTCCAAACCCTTTGGTCCTTTGAGCTCACCGCTTTTTCCTCTTCAAACAGCTTCCTGTTTTCAGGAGATGCATACACAGCCAGTCCCTGAGGAAGGAGCTTGTTACGACCCACAGATTTCTTCACTGAGACTAGATCACCCCGGACTCCAATTTCTGTCAATGAGAACGGGAATAGCACATGAAAACTCTGCAGGCGTCCCTATAGAAAAGATGATCAGCATGGTAACAATCTACAGGTAAAGGCCTTGCCTTAGCGTACTCAGGCTTTGGGGTACATCTCCAGCATCACCAAAAGGGAGGGACATAGAAAAGAGACAGTCCTTACTTTCTCACAGTTTTTATTCTTCCTTACAAACACCACCCCCTACATCCCCGTCAATTTAATACGGCAGGTTATAAGGTTCAGTTGTTAAAGTGCCAGGTGCATAGAGGATCTGAGTTTGGATGTGGTCCATAACCTTAGCACTGAGGGGAGGAAATACGCAGATCCCCGGGGCTCGTCTCTATGTCCTGTATCAAATAAGGTGGACCTTTGGCCTTCACACCGATGCGCGTTCGCGTGCGCACACACACATCACACGCAATTATTAGGAACTACACTTGTCACACGGCCAGTTTAAAAACTGGTGCAGACTGTGCTGTTCAATCAAAGAATGTCATTGCTTGTGCTGCAAACTGTTAGGCTTCTCTTTACACAGTTAATATTATTGCACACACGTTTTAATTTTCCGTGCTGGTATCTCAATCACAGTACTTTCCGTGTCTTTTCCCCCGCCCCTCATCCGAACCACAAAGTAGTAAAAACAAAGCAACAAATGAGAGGCTGGAAGAGGTTAACGTCAAACAGGAGCAGCCAGGTAAGGGGAAGCAGTGGTTAGCATGTGCGTCCAAGCCTTACCGTACACAGACTGTGTGAGGATGAGTTCCAGGTTGTCTTTGGGCCGGCGTTTCGTGTCCTCCACCAACTTATACACGCGGTGACGCCGATGCAGGCGCGGCTTACGGCCCTCCCCGGCAAGCGGCACCTTCCACCAGCGCTCCACGATGACCGTGCTCTGGTGGTCAGGGAGGCTGGGGTGAGCGAGTGTCTGCAGAGAGCACCCAGCCACCCCGCCGGCCATCTGCATCCCAAGGAAAGCCCGCCTCCCTCCCTCGCGGTCTCAGTCGGGCATGAACAGCACTCCTGTCCCCCACGGTGTAGGACCTCAAGCCCCGGCCGGCCCTCACCTGATAATGAGAGAGACTGAAGTCACGGCCCGGGGTGCTCCCTTCAATTCGCGGCCGGAGTAGCTCCCCAATGCCTCTTTGACGCAGCCAAGCTGCGCCTGCCCACAACAGAGCCTTACCCCCGGGAACCACAGAGGCCGCCATGGCCGCGGAGCGGACTGGCGGAAGAAGGACCCCGCGCATGCGCAGCTGGGCCTCTGGGTTGCCCGCGGCGCGCCTGGGTGGTGTGGGTACAGGCTGCGCTGAGACTCGGGCGTGCGGAGTGGGACAGCGGCAGCAACCTCACCTTAAATGCCGGCAGCAGGACATCGGAGAGAACTGATATTTCTTTTCGTCACCCCTCTCCACAGACCTTTGCCTGCTTACCAACAACGGAAGACATATAATTTTTTTTCTGGCTTCGTTTTAAAAAAGAGGCGGAGGGGGCTTGGTGTCGCACACCTCTAATCTTCCAACAGGACAAGTTTCAGGCTAACCTGGCTTACATACCAAGCTCTAGGCCAGCCAGGGCTATATAGTGAGACCAATAATAATTAAATGATGATGATGATTATAAAAACCAATGATAACAACAACAATATAAGTGGTTTGGTTTAGTTCTAGTTACTGAGATCACTATTAATTTTGACATGCTATAATTTCTGAACGCTAAAATATGGATGTCACTCTCAGTTTTCCCTTCTATTTAAAAGTAGTCGAAGGATGGGATCCTCTAAAAACTCTGCAACTTTCCATGATATTGTTACTATTGTATTCAAGCTAGTATTTAAAGAGTTGCAGGAGACATAAACTGTAGAGAAAAAGAAACCACTGCTAGGCCCAAACAGTTCCTTCTGTGGAGTCTTTGTGCTTAATAGATGGTTATAAAAAGAGGGTCTATAAAGGAGTGTGGAAAGATGTGCTATGCTCCATTGTATGTGCACTTACATAGACTGACCTACACGCATGTTCTTGGTATTCAAGACAATAGTCTTCAACAGTCTTTTAACCTTTTGTACCCAGCACTCAGTATATGGAATTTCATTCTTTTTAGTATCCACTCTCTTGATGTTCTCAGTTCATCATATGGCTAACCGCTTTTTATATGCCAGTGATGTCCAAATTCTCTTAGGCTCCCACAAATGTCTCATTGGAATACCCAACTTCTTAGTCATCATCCTATGTCTAACAGACATTTTAAAATTAACTAATTTATGCCCCATTCTTTGCAAACTGCCCTACCTATAGGCTTGTTACAGTTGATGAGAATTCCACTTTGTTTTGTTTTTCTTCAGTTCTTGGATACATCTTATTTTAAAATTTCTACACCTTTATATTTTTGAGATTATATAATTTTCCCTTTCCCTTTTCTCCTTCTAACCTCCTTCTCTCTCAAATTCATACCCCTGTTCCCCTTATTTATATTTGTGTGTGTTTATATATTCTTTAATATATAAATACAACCCACTCAGTATGTACATTGTTACTTATATGTATGTTTTCAGGGTTGACCATTTGGTATTGGGTAACCAATTGTTGTACTCTTCCCTGGGGAAGACTGTTTCTCCTGTTCTCAGCATTCCTGGTAGCCTGTAGCCCTTTGTCTAGGGTTGAGGCCTTGTGAGTATTTTTCCTTCCTCATTAGCATGTTTATTAGTGTCTTCCTTGCTCAGGTCTTGTTTAGGCATCAATGTTGGTGTGAATTCATGGATGTATAGTCCCTGACATTTTTAGGAGACACAATCTCATAGCAATCTTCCTGTTCCTTTGGTTCATAGAATTGTTCTGCTTCCTCTTCTATAAAAATCCCTAAACTTGAGTGCAGTTATGTTATAGATGTATCAGTTGGGGGTAGGTTTCACAACTCTGCATTTTGATAGTTGTAGTTTTCTGTTACAAAGATGTTTCCTCGATGAGTGGCAAGAACTACACTTATCTGTGGGAAGAAGGATAACATTTTAGAATGTAGTTAGAGATTATGCTGGTTTAGTAGGGTGGTAGATATAAGTTCTCCTCCAAGATCCATGACCTCATGAGGCATGAGTGTCTTAAGTTTCCAGAACCAGGCATGATTCCCTCTTGTTGAGAGGGCCTGAAGTATACAATTGGAGAGTTGTTGGTTACTGTCAAGGTATGCATGCTATGCTGGTTACTGTTGTGGTTTGGAGGCATCATCTTCCTTTGGAAGATTGCATAGTACCTTCTGGTACCATGAAAACTAATCCCCAAGGAGGAGGCTTTTGGTTCAGAACCACCTCTGATCCTCTGAGTCCTGAGTACATTTTTTTTTTTAAGCTTCTTTATTTCTCAAGGGATCAGGACACCCTGTATGTTCTTAAATAATTAAAACAAAAAATATATATATATATGTATATATATATATACATATATATACATATATATATATTAAATATAGAACATACTGAGGTCAAGGAAAAGGTGAGAAAAAAGGAAAAGTGAAAAAGAGAAATAGAAGGAAAGAAGACAGGAAATGTTTGAACTCTAAGAAGCAGAGATGGAAAGATGGCTCAGTGGTAAACTGCTTTTATGTAGCTCTGATAACCTGGGTTAGAGTCCCACAACATACAAAACCCCCAAAAGCCGGATGAAGTGACTTGAGTCCACTGAGTCTCAGCATTCCTATGACCAGAAGCTCAAGTTCACAGTGTAGCAGCAGAGAGAACAAGGGACTCTGGTTTAAAAACAAGGTGAAAGGAAAGAATAGACTCCTTGGAAAAGCTGTCCTTTGACTTCCATGTACACATGCATACAAATTAATTTAAATGATCCAAGAGGCAGGCCGGCATGGTGGTGCCTTTCTTTAATCCCAGCATTTGGCAGGCAGAGGCAGGAGGATCTCTGTGTTTCAGGATAGTTATACAATGAGATCTTCTCTCTCTCTCTCCCTCTTTTTCCCTCTCTCCTTCCTCCCCTCTTTAAAAACTTCCCGATCTAAGTGGTAACACTTTTTTTTTTAGATTTATTTATTTATTATATATGAATATACTGTAGCTGTCTTCAGACATACCAGAAGAGGGCATCAGATCTCATTACAGATGGTTGTGAGCCATCATGTGGTTGCTGGGATTTGAACTCAGGACCTCTGGAAGTGCAGTCAGTGCTCTTAACCACTGAGCCATCTCTCTAGCCCGTGGTAACACTTTTTTGTTTTTGTTTTTTGCTGTTTTTTTGAGACAGGGTTTCTCTGTATAGTCCTGCCTGTCCTGAAACTCACTCTGCAAACCAGGCTGGCCTTGAACTCAGAAATCTACCTGCCTCTGCCTCCCAAGTGCTGGGATTAAAGGCATGTGCCACCACTGCCCGGCTTGGTGACACATTTTTTGGGTTCAGAACAAAAGCAATATTGGAAAGAGGCAGGAGACTACCTTGTTACATCTCTATTCTGCCACAAAATCATACTGAATTTATTTGGTTGACTGTTTCAAGCCCTGGCTGGAAGGCACCTGTCACACACATGTCTTCCTCCTCTTTGCTCTCCTGGTGAAACAGCTTATGGAGGGCTCCAGCTTCTTGTTCCTCAACGGCCAGACAAGTGGAGAGGCTGAAGTGTGATGGCTTTCTGACTAAACTGGTTAGTTCAGCCAGCTACCATGCACAGCCATAGGCATCAGACTGGAACAAGAGGGGAGACTGTGAGGGAAATCTGCATTAGTGAGACAGAAGAAGATTTACTCTCTTACTTTCTGGTTGGGATCACCAATTATGTTATTGGGGATCACTTGAACTCCAGTGTTTCCACATTTTTGACATTTTGTTAGAAGAATAGAAAAGTGTACATAAAAGAGGAAAGTATCAAGAGATCTTATTTGGAGGCAAAGTAAAGGCACAAGTTAGATACAGTATAAGGAGCTGTGGGTCCTGAGCAAGCAAGCAGCCTGAGTGACTGGCTACTGTTTAGGCTTTTCTTTTATGGGTTCAAGGGGAAAAACAGTTGTGTGTGTGTGTGTGTGTGTGTGTGTGTGTGTGTGTCTTGATGCAGTTGTGGGTCCCAGGTGCTTTGTTAAGAAAGGTGTGCATGAGTAGCTTTCAATACACTTACCTGCCTCACCAACACCTCTAAAGCCCCATTGTGGAGAATACATTATCTTTTTCTGTAGTAGTCACTGAGTAAGAGATGTGTACTGCATAGTTTTATAGGATTTTCTTTCCTTAAGCCAGATGAGGTAGCACATGCTTGTAATCTCAGCACTTTGGAAGTAGAGGCAGGAGGATCCAAAGTTCAAAGCCATCCTCACCTACACAGTTAGGGGTTGCAAAAGACCATGTCTTCTTTTAACAAAAATCTTTTTCCTTTTTTCATTTAAGACATGTATCTAACTCAAATTAACCTCAACCTCAAATTATTGTCCTGTCCCAGCCTCCAAAGTACTGGGATTATAGGCGTGTACCACTAAAGTACTGGGATTACAGGTGTGCACCACTAAACTACTAGGATTATAGGCGTGCACCACTAAAGTACTGGGATTACAGGTG
>NW_021620675.1:2983068-3027116 GCF_004785775.1 Grammomys surdaster
ATTATTTTAAAAGTAAGTGTCATAGCTAGTCATTCTTTCATGTAAAACACGGCTCAGTCACGTCTCTTTTACTCAAAAGAAAAAGCTCATGAATTGATGTAGGTTGCCCTGTATCATGTGACACCCTTAACTTTCATTTCCTATAGCATATACTTACTGCCCCATTCACCTACAGTAGCTGCCTTGCTGTTGAAAACAGCAGACACACTCTTGGCATTTGAATTGGCTGTTGCTTTTGACTAGGATAGTCCTTATCATTAGACATTAGATTTGTTAATAGTCTGTTTATTATATTATTATTATTATTATTATTATTATTGAGATAGTTTCTTTGTTCTTTGTGTAGTCCTGGATGTCTCAGCATTCACTATACAGACCAAGCTAGTCTTGAACTCAGAGATCCCCACCCGTCTATACTTGTCTGGCTGCCAATCTTGACTCCCTTTGTCTTTGATCTATCATCTTTTTAGTGAGGCCTACATAGATCACCTGTGTCAAAACTCTGCTGCATACCCCACACTCCCAATCCATTTAGTTTTTGTTTTCGTGTTTTTTTTTTTTTTTTTTGAGATAGGGTTTCACAGTGTAGCTCTGGTTGGTCTGGAACTCATTATATAGACCAGGCTATCCTCGAACTCAAAAGATCTGCCTGCTTCTGCTTCCCAAGTGCTCAGACTAAAGGTGTGTGCCACCACACCAGGCTTGATTATTTTTGTTTCCCCTTTAAGAGTTCTCTTCTGACATACTTATTTTCTATATACTTATAAATACCTGGCTCTCTCACTTTAAATAGAGCAGAGATCTGTAGTTCACTGACATGCCTTAAGCACCATAGTGGTACCTGGCTCATAGCAGGCCCTCAATAAATATTTAAATTGATAGTTAATAAAGAGGCCTCAAACTGTTGGTTCTAGAACCAAATTTTGCCCTCAATGTTAAATTTGATCAGTGTCTTAGGTTTTCTATTGCTGTGATAAAACACCATAACCAAAACCAACTTAGGGAGAAAAGGGTTTATATCATCTAAAACTCTCAGGTTATGCTCTTATCACTGAGGAAGTCAGCGCAGGAAGTTGAGACAGGAACTGAAGAAGGGGCCATGGAGGAATACTGTTTACTTTGCTCTCCATGGGTTGCTCAACCTCAGGCTGCTTTCTTATAACACTCAGGACCACCAGTTCAGGGGGGCATTGCACACAGTGAGCTGAGACCTCCCACATCAATCACCAATCAAGAAAATGCCCCATATGCTTGTCCACAGGAAATTCTCAGTCGAGCTTATCACTTCTTAGATGACTCTAAGCTTGTGTCAAGTTGAAATAAAATCAACCAGTACAATTGTTCTTGTGTATGTGTAACTTATTACGGAATCTTTCTATTTTCTGTTGAAAATTTTTAAGATCTAGCAGAACTGATTCTGTGTCTAGCACAGCAACTTATTGCTATGTTGGTGTGAGCTTTTCACCATTTTAATATATTAACTCTGAAACCACTAATTTCCATTGGCTGTGTGTGTGTTTGAAACAGGGTTTTGTTTGCTATGTGACCCTGTTCAGCCAAAATCTTGCTATTGCAAACCAGGCTGGTTCCAGATGTTGAGCAATCCTATCATCCCTGTCTCTTGACTGCTAGAATTAAGGATGTGTGTAGCATTACAGTTTCCTAGAGGTGCTTAATTTGGGATTTCTGCACTATAAAGACAACAGAGAAAGTTCTGCAATTTGTAGTACTTCTGTGCTATGGGGAGGGATGACGGCAAAAATAAAGAATTGTGAAAACAATTATTAATCAAGTCAGTGTTGGAACAGGGCCTTGGAAGCTTACTGTGGCATTAGACACCAACTCTGTAGTTGCTGGATTTAGAATTGTTCCAGAGGGAGGGCCAAGGTGGTAGGCACAAAAAGAGCTCTGGTAGGGATGTTTGTTAACCAGTATGTAAGTTTTAAAGCATCTTAAGTATTGCTATAGTTGTAAAGTGTGTACTAGTTGAATATGAACCTTGGTTAGTGGGAAGTGCAGTGACCTCATGTCTATGTCACAGTGCCTGCCAGGTCACAATGGACAGGGTGGCCTGAACCTCTGCGACTCATCCTCTCAACCTCACTTTGCTGCAGGGAGGCACTGAACAGAGAAACTGCCTTGTAACAGGTCCCGCCCCTCTCTCTACTCCCTTTCTTATATCAAGAGGGGAAAAACACGGAACTACCTCTATCCGTTCTGGTCACCATACGCCTATTACCTCTACTGTTACAAATACCGGATCACCCTCCGGGAGAAGATGCTGCCTTGTTGTTACAAAAGGTACTTGTTTTCAACTTTAATTTACATAAAGTATAAGGGAAATAAAACAACTTGAAAGAATTTGCTAAGTGGCAGGGTAGAAGCCTAGCATGGATTTGTATAATTTTTCTGTTTGGTTAGCCTGCAATCAATTCATAGGTGATACAGGAAACAGTGTTGGAAGACTGGTCCTGTGTAGCTGAAGTCAGGTAGCTACCTTTATAGTTCACGTCTTCATCCCAGGCTCTGAGGTACACTAATTTGGGTTTTTCTTTTCCAACAAGCATCACTTACAAGGAACAGGAGGACCTGACTCTCCGGCCCCATTGCTGCCTCCCGTGCTCCTGCCTCCCATGCTCCTGCCTCCAGTGCTCCTGAGTCCCTAGGAGGCCCCCAGGTGGGTAGGAGCACTGCACAGGAAAAAGACCACAACCAGCTTAAAGAACTCTATTCAGTAAGTAGACTATGAACTGGTGATGTGACAGGGCAGCTCTGTGATTTTTGATTTTGAGAGAACATTAGCCAGTTGATAACCATAAAAATCAGAATAGGTAGGACCCTGAGCTCATGTGTAAAATCTACGCTTTCTAGATGGATTCTGGCCCAGAGATCTAAAAGTCAAATAGCTAGTAGCCAACAGCAGGATAGGAAAAGTAGGTATAACAGATTATCATGGGACTTCGGGACATAAAGTACTTTAGAGACTGACTGGTGATAGTAGGCCTGTATCTCACCTTCTTGAAAGGGCTGCCTAGATTACAGAGTGAACACAAAGCTAGCCTCGGCAACCTAGCAAGACCTTATTTCCCAACTTTACAAAATAAGTAAAAGTGGGGCTGTGGGGCTGTGGATATAGCATGAGCAAGATGGCACCCTGAGCTTCCCAGTACTGGATAGTACTCCAGGTATTTGACAGCAAGTAGAACTCAGTATGGGATGGCTATTCCTAGGACTAAGGAATATTGTTACATCTCTTAATATTCTGACTTTCTAGTCTTCATTTGCCTCTTCTTGATTCTACAAAGGCACCTCAGTTTGCCTTAGGTGTGATCTGAGGATGAAATGAGCACAGATTAATACTTCAACTTTATTTTCCAGGCTGGGAACCTGACAGTGCTATCAACTGACCCCCTGCTTCACCAAGATCCAGTTCAGTTAGACTTCCACTTTCGTCTTACCCCCCATTCCTCTGCTCATTGGCACGGCCTTCTGTGTGACCACCGACTCTTCCTGGATATCCCATATCAGGCCTTGGATCAAGGCAACCGAGAAAGGTGAGGACCTGGATGGGCATGGGGAAGAGTTGGGGTATTTCACCCTTTATCATGTCACAGTGACTCTATGGGTGGATCAGACACACAAAACACACTAGTAGCACACAGACAAGAGTTTGGGGTTTAAGGGATAATTTTAGGTTGAGGGTCAGTTGCTGGACTCAGGGACACTAAAGTGAATATCCAAAATAGTTGAATACTTTCCAGCTGTTCAGCAGTCCTCTCCTCCACGAGCCATCTGTGACATTCACCTCAACCAGGTGGAATCCCTTGCTTCAGAGAAATGCTCCCAAACTCCTTTAGCAACTTTTTATTTTCCAGTTTCAGTAGGTAGAGAGCAAACACTTGCCAGTATTTCTCCTGTTCTGTCTGTTTGGATTCTGAGTTATCTAAGTATTAACTTTCTCTCTGGCCTCTAGTTTGACAGCAACACTGGAGTATGTGGAGGAGAAAACCAATGTGGACTCTGTGTTTGTGAACTTCCAAAGCGATCGGAAGGACAGAGGTGTGTCCCTCTTCCCTCTGGCACTTCAGTGCCCTGTCTCCACTTCTGTTGCAAAGGAAATGAAGGCACATAACATTATGTTCAGTCCCACTACAGCTGGATGAATAAGAAGCATGGAAGAAGTTACAGAATCCATTAAAGGGACATACATGGTGGACTAACAAAGGATGTCAAACAGATGTATCAAGCTTTCACAGTAGTAAGGCTAGAGGACAGGAATATATTTAACCAGATGTAATATGTTATTGCTCATCTCTCAAAGAGTTTATACTCTGCTGGATATAAGACAAGATGAGCTGGGTATTGTAGTACAAGCCTGTGATCTCAGCATTTGAAAAGCGAAGGCAGAATTCTTATGCACTCAAGGTCAAATTGGCTACATAGTGAGGTCTCATTTCAAACCAAAACCAAAACTAAAAAAATCAAAACCAATAACAAAACCAAACCCAATCAACCAAACCAAACACACAACCCCCACTCCACCAAAAAATCCCCAGGCGCAGTTTAATTACACTACATGCTTGAACAATTACATCTTAAATCTATGAGGAAGGTTCTCATTCTCACTTTGCAAACAAGTAAACTGGAGATCTGAAAGGTTAACTAGAATTTAAAGTGAGTATTAAATGCAGGGTAGAGCCTGTGTCTATCACTCCAATGCACGCCCTATGCCTGCACTACACTGCTTGCCAGTCACTCCCTGGAGAAAACATCTATTAGGAGTGTATGAGCTGAGCTTCAGTGGGTGTTCTAATCATTTGTTCTGTTCTTCTGCAGGCGCCCTGCTGCGAGCTTTTAGCTACATGGGCTTCGAGGTGGTCAGACCAGATCATCCTGCCCTCCCTCCCTGGGACAATGTCATCTTCATGGTGTATCCCCTTGAAAGGGACCTTGGCCAGCCTGGCCAGTGAGCCTCCCTAAACATATTCCATCTCTGTGAGGGGTTGGAAACCTCAACACACGGGACTCTGGGGCCCAGGATGTGATTTAAGACACTTCCATCCTAGGAAATAAAGGGTAGTGCAATCAAAGTGTTCGTTATTTCTTGGGGGAAGGAACTGTTGGAGGAATATAACTCTTACACAGATAAATTCACTGCATGACATAAGATCTAAGAAAATCAGAGGAACCTGAGTCAGACATGGGAGGGCTTCCTTGGCCTACTCCTTACTGCTAAACCATTTTCTTCATTCTCATTTAGTGAGCATCTGCCATAATAAGTTACTAGTCAGCTAGAAACTCACAGAGACAAAGCCTTGCTAGGATGCATTTATGTATTTCAACTTAAACTGGAAACATGCCAATTGCTTCTCTTTGGATGTGGAGAAAACCAGAGAAAAGTAAATACATCCTAAGGGAAGAACTACAAGAGATAACAAGAGGGCATTTCAGACAACAGAAGTACTCGAAAATTGGCAGAAGATTCACAGGATGAGATATAAACTGACAAGACATAATGAACACATTAAAAAATAGGGGTTTTCATCTAAATAGTCCCATAACCCCTCAGGAAATAGCAGCAGTCATCAAAAGCCTCCCCACTAAAAAAAGCCCAGGACCAGATGGTTTTATTGCTGAATTCTATCAGACCTTCAAGGAAGACCTAATACCAATTCTCTTCAAACTATTCCACAAAATAGAGACAGAAGGAACACTACCCAATTCGTTCTATGAAGCTACAATTACACTCATACCCAAACCCCACAAGGACCCGACAAAGAAAGAGAACTTCAGACCAATCTCCCTTATGAACATCGATGCAAAAATACTCAATAAAATTCTAGCAAACCGAATCCACGACCACATCAAAACAATCATCCATCATGATCAAGTAGGTTTTATCCCAGGAATGCAGGGATGGTTCAATATTCGGAAATCCATCAATGTAATCCACTATATAAACAAACTTAAAGAAAAAAACCACATGATCATCTCACTAGATGCTGAGAAAGCATTTGACAAAATTCAACATCCCTTCATGATAAAAGTCTTGGAAAGATCAGGAATTCAAGGCCCCTACCTAAACATAGTAAAAGCAATTTACAGCAAACCAGTAGCCAACATCAAGCTAAATGGAGAGAAACTTGAAGCAATCCCACTAAGATCAGGGACTAGACAAGGTTGCCCACTCTCCCCCTACCTATTCAATATAGTACTGGAAGTCTTAGCCAGAGCAATTAGACAGCAAAAAGAAGTCAAAGGGATACAAATAGGAAAGGAAGAAGTCAAAATATCGCTATTTGCAGATGATATGATAGTATACTTAAGTGACCCCCAAACTTCCACCAGAGAACTCCTAAACCTGATAAACAACTTCAGCAAAGTGGCTGGTTATAAAATCAACTCAAACAAATCAGTAGCCTTCCTCTACATGAAAGATAAACAGACTGAAAAAGAAATTAGGGAAATGACACCCTTCACAATAGTTGCAAATAATATAAAATACCTTGGTGTGAATCTAACCAAGCAAGTGAAAGACCTGTATGACAAGAACTTCAAGTCTCTGAAGAAAGAAATTGAAGAAGATCTCAGAAGATGGAAAGATCTCCCATGCTCATGGATTGGCAGGATTAATATAATAAAAATGGCCATCTTGCCAAAAGCAATCTACAGATTCAATGCAATCCCCATTAAAATCCCAACTCAATTCTTCACAGAGTTAGAAAAGGAAATTCTCAAATTCATATGGAATAACAAAAAACCCAGGATAGTGAAAACTATTCTCAACAATAAAAGAACTTCTGGAGGAATTACCATCCCTGACCTCAAGCTGTACTACAGAGCAATAGTGATAAAAACTACCTGGTATTGGTACAGAGACAGGCAGGAAGATCAATGGAATAGAATTGAAGACCCAGAAATGAACCCACACTCCTATGGTCACTTGATCTTTGACAAAGGAGCTAAAACTGTCCAGTGGAAAAAGGACAGCATTTTCAACAAATGGTGCTGGTTCAACTGGAAGACAACATGTAGAAGAATGAAAATTGATCCATTCTTATCCCCTTGTACAAAGCTCAAGTCTATGTGGATAAAGGACCTCCACATAAAACCAGATACACTGAAACTAATAGAAGAGAAGGTGGGGAAAAGCCTCGAATACTTGGGCACAGGGGAAAAGTTCCTGAACAGAACTCCAATGGCATATGCTCTAAGATCGAGAATTGACAAATGGGACTTCATAAAATTGCAAAGTTTCTGTAAGGCAAAGGACACTGTCAATAGGACAAAACGACAACCAACAAATTGGGAAAAGATCTTTACCAATCCTTCATCTGATAGAGGGCTAATATCCAATATATACAAAGAACTCAAGAAATTAGACTCCAGACAACCAAATTACCCTATTAAAAAATGGGGTATAGAGCTTAACAAAGAATTTTCAACGGAAGAAACTCGAATGGCCGAGAAGCATCTAAAGAAATGTTCAGCATCCTTAGTCGTCAGGGAAATGCAAATCAAAACAACCCTGAGATTCCATCTCACACCAGTCAGAATGGCTAAGATTAAAAACTCAAGTGATAGTAGATGCTGGCGAGGGTGTGGAGAAAGAGGAACACTCCTCCATTGTTGGTGGGACTGCAAGATGGTGCAACCACTTTGGAAATCAGTCTGGCGGTTCCTCAGAAAATTGGACATAGCATTACCCGAGGATCCAGCTATACCACTCCTAGGCATATACCCAGAAGATGCTCGAACATATAACAAGGACATATGCTCAACTATGTTCATAGCAGCCTTATTTATAATAGCCAGGAGCTGGAAAGAACCCAGATGTCCTTCAACTGAGGAATGGATTCAAAAAATGTGGTATATTTACACAATGGAGTATTACTCAGCTATTAAAAACAATGAATTCGAGAGGTTCCTAGGTAAATGGATGGAACTAGAAATTATCATCCTGAGTGAGGTAAGCCAATCACAAAAGAAGACACATGGTATTCACTCACTGATTATTGGATATTAGCCTAGAACCTTGAAATGCCCAAGATGCAACTCACAGGCCACATGAAGTCCATAAAGAAGGAAGACCAAGTGAGGGTGATTCGGTCCTTCTTAGAAGGAGCAACAAAATACTCAAGGGAGCAAATATGGAGACAAAGTGAGGGACAGAAACTGAAGGAGGAGCCGTCTCAAGACCACCCCACCTGAGTATCTATCCCATGTGCAATCACCAAAGGTAGATGCTGATGTGGAAGACAGGAAGTGCATGCTGATAAGAGCCTGATATGGATATCTCCTCAGAGGCCTTCAAGAGTCAGACATATTCAGAGGCAGATGCTCACAACTAGCCATTGAACTGATCATGGGGTTCTCAATAGAGGAGTTAGAGTGAAGACTGAAGGAGCTGAAAGGGTTTGTGGCACCATGAGGAGAGCAACAATACCAACCAACCACAGCTCCCAGGGTCTAAACCACCAGCCTGGGAGCACTTAGGGGGGGATCCAGGGCTTCAGCTGAATATGTAAAAGTGGAGGGCCCTGCTGGGCATAGGTGGAAGAAGAGAACCTTGACCTCATGAAGGCTGGATGCCCCAGGGGGTGGGACTTTTGAGGGTGGGGAGGTGGGAGTGGGGGGGTGTAGATAGAGGTTACATCCACAGAGAAGAAGGAGGAGGGGCGAGGGGATTGGGGGTTCCGAGGGGGTGGTGGGGGATGGGGTAAGGGGACAACATAGGAAATGTAAATAAATCATCCAATAAAAAAAAAAAATAGGGGTTTTGAGGGGGAAAGGAACAGGGTGTCATGTAGCTCAGGCTGGCCTCAAACACACTGTGTAACTGTGTGGCAGAGATGGGCCTCAAGTTAATTCTTTCACTTCAACCCCTCAAGTGCTGAGGATAGGTGTGTACCATAATTATATTTAATTATTTTTTTTTTTGGTTTTTCGAGACAGGGTTTCTCTGTGTATCTCTGGCTGTCCTGGAACTCACTCTGTAGAACAGGCTGGCCTCGAACTCAGAAATCCACCCGCCTCTGCCTCCCAAGTGCTGGGATTAAAGGCGTGCACCACCACTTCCCAGCTGTATTTAATTTTTAAAAAAAATTTAGACATGTATAAGTGTTTTGCCTACATGTATAGATGTACACCACATGCATACCTGGTGCACACAAAGGTTAGAGGAGAGAACTAGGTCCCCTGTGACTAGAATTAACAGATGGTTGTGAGCTACCATGTGGGTGCTGTGATTGGAACCTGCATTTTCTATAACAGCAGAGTGTTCTTGATCTCTGAGCATCTTTTCAGATGGTTTTAATAGGCTTTTTACACAATGAACTGCAGGTCTTATGACCTCCATCCCTGAGGGAAAGAAGCACCAAGGAAACTAGAGACAAAATGGCCTCCAGAGTCTGTTGTGTAGTAACTCCAATGCCTGGCTGAACACACTTCAATGGTTCACTACAGCCAGAACCTGGAACATTAATAGGAGCCTGTCTTGGCTTCTCTAGGAGTATAAGAGATGCTCAAACTGCCCCTTCCTTGATTTCTTTCTGCTAATTTGGGATGTTGTAAATGACACAGAAGTACCACACCACTGAGGTACATCCCTATCCTCTTTTTGAGGCAGCATCTTACTAAGTTGCTCAGGCATGGCCTTTAACTTTCACTCTCTTGCCTTGTCCTCAAAGTGTAGCTGGGTATAGGCCTGGGACACCAGGCACAGCTACTAACCCTCGAGTTTAAAGAAGCCTACATGAAGCATCCATGTGTTCATTTTAGATTTACCACTTCACCTTGCTTTGTTTCCTAAAGTTCATTTGTTGTATCATTGTGCATTTGTATTTAATTTTAGGTCCTGTCACAAGTCTCAGTGCTATCTTGCAATACTGTCAGCAATGGAAAGATGCTAGAAGGAAAGTACGTTTATAGTGAAGACTTACTTCTAGAACCCAGATTTCTAGACTCCTAATACAGGCCTTCTCTTACAGTGTAAGTAGGTTTTGTGTACATAACTGAAACTGGTTATGGATCTGAGGGAGTAGTGGAATTCTGCAGTGACTTCAGGGGAAGAGTGTGGATGCATGCATGGGAAGGACATTTGTTTCAGGATGCCTCTGTATGTGAGGCACTGGCAATTACTACCAAGGCTTACACAGAAGAAACTTTACCCACAGGCCTACTTCCAAGTTGTGACTATGCGGTTTTAGATAATTTTTTTGAGAACTTTATTTAGCAAACAATTCCCCTAAATTACTTAGGCAGAACTATACATTCACTCTCTCTAGTTGTGTATGTACATAGACAGATATTTGTAGTTCACAACGTTTCCTAAGTTGCTTCTCCCTTCTAGTTGTATTTTTAACTAAAGTTCACAAGGAAATAGCTGGAGGACTGTTTCAAAAAACCTGTCTCCAATAACCTCAGCAACTGAGGCTGAGAGGTAGTACTCTCTTCCCCCATTTATGAGGCTTTTAAATATATTTATGCTGAGTTTTGCCTTATCTCCTGGCAACTGCAGTCTTCTGAGTCCACCAAATACTTCCTATAACTACAGTCACCTGATTAGGTGAGTCAGAAATCTGCAGAATCATCACTTCAATGCCCAAACCTTGGCTGTTTCCCAGCCTCAAAAAGAACATAGCCCAGCAGTAATGCAAATTATGACTGGCAGAGGGAACTGAACCTGATATGAAGAGGCTGGGAATTACACAGCAGCATTCAAACATTGAAAGATAGGGGAGGAACTAGAGGAGTGAGGTGGAGAAATCTGTTTCCATTTGTCTCTGTCACTTTCTGGTAGATCCAATGAAACAGAAAATGAATTTGATCCACAGCAAGCCACACCATGTGAAGTAAAGAACTTCATGGATCTCTCTATCTTGGACTTCCCTCTGGCACCACACCCTGCCAAAGACATAGAAACAAACAAAAAAAAAAACTTAAAAGGACTCTGAAAGCAAGTTAAGCTGTATCAAAGATGCCGCAGAGAAATGTAGACATGTAGGAGCACAGGGAAGAGGGTGCTGTCATCCCATTACTTTCCTGTTGCTACAGATAGATGACAGCACCACTCACACAGCAAAGCAGAGGGCTGATCCAGCAGCTGAAGTCCAGGTTTCAGAATAAGTCGTCTTCAAGGTTATCATCACCAGACATAGAGGCAGCTTCTACCAAACAGAAATGAGGAAGTAAGATTGCTTTATTCTAACAGGCACCGCCACTGAGGCTCAGGGGAAAAAAGGGTGACTGTCCTCAGAATCAAGTGGTTTTTAGATAGGATCTCATGCAGTGTAGGTTGACCTTAAACTCTCTATGTAGCTGAGTGGGACCATGACTTTGTGATACTTGTCCCTCCACTCATGAATGATGGAATTATAGGTATATGTCCCTCTCCTAAGTGTGTCATACTCAGCTGGGAATATAATCCAGGGCTTTGTGCATGCTAGTCAAGTACTCTATCAACCAAGACACATTCTCTAGTCCTAGAACCAAGTTTCAACTTAACCTTCCTAATCTGGACAGACTAAGAAAAGGTAATTTTCATGGCTGTTGTAATAAATTATCGCTGTTTATACCTGATAAGCTGAGGCAGGACAGGGTATGTGGTATCTCTTCAGGGCTCTTTTTTGTCTCAGTGAGTATGCTTGCAAGAGAATCATCTGTTTCTGTGGCCTTAGGGCATGGAAGAAGAGAAAAAGTAAAGAGTATCTTGACTGGTGGTCTATCATTTTGATCATAGGTATTGGTTAAAGCAATGTTTGGCTGCTGAGAAACATGATGTCTTTAATCACATTTTTAATCAGCCTGAAAAATGAAGTAAACCTTGAGACAGATTCCCAGTCCATGTTAAATGACTCACAGTCTCCTGTTACTTCACCTTCAGGAGATCCAATGCCTCTTGCCTTCTCGGGTACTTACACATCTGGCATACACTCACACACATACACATGATTAAAAGATAGGAGCTATGGAGATGGCACAGAAGCTAACACAATTGTTCTTCCAGATGACCCAGGTTTAGTTCCCAGCACCTTCCAGCAGCTTACAACGGTCTGTTAAATCCAGATCCAGGGGATTCAAAACCCTCTTCTGGCTTCCTCAGGCACTACATGCATATGGTATAAAGATATACATGTAGGCTAAGTACACACACATATAAAAATTCATTAAAATTTTGTAAAATTGATAAAATATTATGGCTACACATTTTCACTGTGCCTCTATGCATTAGACTTTCTTGGAAGTAGCACTGTAAATTACAACGACTTACCATGTCCTTCAACATATCTGGGACAGTTCTGTTTTCTTCCATGTCTTCAGGAAGTTCAACTGCATATCCTTTATGAACTAATTCTAGCCCAATATCAAGTTTCTGAAAATGAAAAATGAATGTTCTCCTGTAAGTGAGAGCAAATTTGCAACTGAAATGGGGTGAGATGGTTAGCAGATATTCCAAAGTAGTAGTGATATCAGGTAAGGGTTTCTGGGCCAGAAAACATGGATGATGCAATAAGCAGTGTATGAACCTCACCCGTACCTTCCCATTGCTGGTATCATATAAGTAGATCTTTGGCCAAGTTGAGATTCCAGTCTGGACATAGCTAGAAATTTTGGCCACCAGAGGCTTCCAGTCAGCACAGTGAGTGAGTCTGTCAAACTCATCTAGAGCTTCCTCTTCCCACTCTTCACCTGGAAAAAGATCATAGGGGAAGAGGGGGCTGAGCCTCAGAGCAGATAAGAGTAGGTCAATGCTGTTAAGAATAGAAATACACCCTGGAGAGAAACTGAAACTACATTTTTCTTCCCAGGAATATACTTATGTTCTTCTGTGGTGAGTTTGCATCTGACTGCCAAGCAAGTTTCTGTGCTTTCAAGTACTGATAAGGAAAAGGCACTCAGGTCTCCAAAACTCAAAAAGCCTGGGAATATGAGAATTCTTTTTATGTGCTGTATGAAAGTTGCTCATTTGGAGTTAAAATCAATAGGTGGCATGACTGGTTTACCTGAGGGGGCAATCCGTGCCAGACTGCATTCTATTGCTTGAAATGGGAGGCTTAGAAAGTCACTCCTAAAATGAAAGAAACTGAAATTAGAATCCCAGGTATCACATGTTCCCTTCTAAATCCTCTTGATGATATGTGCCAATAGCTTGCAACTTTATGGCCAGGAGTGAACCAACAGTTGGGATTCTAGCAGATTCTATTCTGGCTTCTGCACCTACCTGAGAGCCCTGAGATCCTTTAGTGGGCAATCTCCATTATCTCCAAAGTCAACAAAGTAGAGGTCCAAGTTTCCATTTTCCAAGGTTCCAAGAACTCGGGCTCGATACCAGGAACCATTTGTAGATAAAGGTGCTGCTACAATGTCTCCTACATGCACAGTCAAGTCTTCAGGCTACACATGGGGATAGGAAGTCAAGAGGGGTTATTATAAAGTGGTAGCTAATAAACAGGACATCAGAAGGAAGGGAACATATTACAGTGAACAACAACAACAAAAAGCCCCAGACTAGCTTTCTCCCTATGGCAACTCACCAGACTATTGTCATAGTGCTGGGTCATCTCACTGACAAGTTTATCCAGCTGTAAGCTGCGGGAACCAATGATTTGGATCCAGAAGTGGTTAGGGTGTTCAGAAGCAGAAACGTAGACTTCTAGGTACTCATCAGCATGGAAACTGAAGTCAGGACTGGGAACTGAACACAGGGGTAAGGATGGTGACCATATCAGTACCATCTTTGATTGGAATGGGGAGATTGCATCAGGAAGATGAAAGTCTCAAATACCCAGTGGCTGTTTACCACTTTAGAAATGGTTAGAGACAACTTGGTGACTCATATAAAATGTCCTGAAGAAAGGTACTAAGTTATCATATATGTCTTTTGATGTAACTAGGTTTATACTGTCATTCTTCACGTACTCAAATGAGGCATCAATTATAGTGAAGATTAATCCTCCATCTGTTAGGTCTGGCAGGATCAATAAAAAAGAACACAGATAGCAATCCTGCTCATTAAAGATTCTATTCTACTAGGGATGTATTATGTGAACCTAGGCAAGCCCATTAATATCTTTTAGGGGCTCTGTCCTTTCTTGTTCAAGCTAGCATCTTTGCATAGGAGAGGAAACCGATGGCCATTTCATTCTTCAATGACATTTAGAAACAGTAATGAGACAGGCAACATAAAAACTGGGCTGAGAATTTCTTATGCAAAAAAGTATGCCTAGATATGAGTGCTTAGTGACAAATGGGAGACCTACAGCAGTCCTCATCCCCACCTTCTACCCAGGCTCAGAGAGTATCATGAATGAGGGGACAGAAAGAATTAAGAACCAGAATATGAGGAGCTGTAAAATGTGTCTTTTGGGTATTATATGGTGGTTGCACACATGAACTCACAGAGCTGTGGTTACCTGCACAAGATCAAGCCAGTTACAATCCCAGCATGGATCAGGGAGGGGCTCCTGAGGCCCTATGTTTAGCTGAGGAAATATTGGCAGTTGTTGGATGCTGAGGGACGGAGAGTCACTTCTCTTTGGGAATGTAGCCACTCATAGGTTACTCAAGCCCCAGTGGATGGCCCACACTCACACAAATACGGGTAGTACTACCTGGACATAGGGGATTATAAAAAAAAATGAAGTTGGGAGGAAGATGTATTTGAGGAGCACAGGGGAACTTTAGCTAGCAAAAAATATTGTTCACTCATATGAAGTTTCTCAAGGTAAAGTAAAAATATGATTTAAAATAAGTGTTTAAGAAAAAAATTATGGTTCCATATGGTTAAGTACTTGCCATGCAAGCATGAGGACTGTCCCCAGCTCCCACATAAAAATCAGGTATGGTGGTATATGCTTGTAATCTCAACCCCTGTGCTAGATGGGGCACAGATGGGGGATCCCTGAGGCTCAGAGGCCAGTTAGTCTAGTCTAATCAGCAAACCCTAGGTCTCAGTGAAGAGGCTTTGTCTGAAAAAAAAAAAAAAAGGTGAATGGTTTTGGGGAGCAACATGCAAAGCTAATCTCTAGCCTTCATGCACATGTATACATGCACTCATGTGGACACACACGCCAGCCCATCCTGCATAAACACACATAGGGCATAGCATATACATGTACACACACATGCACAGGTGCGCATACACACACATACACACACAAAATATGTGTAGAAAGAGGATATAATAAAATTTAATTATTTGATGTATTACTCAGATCTGTTTCCTTTGTCAACATATTTCTATCTTATTTTTCTTCACTAGCTGTACTCAAAATTTATTATTAATGTTTGGTATTAATCTAAGTAAAATATTACCAGAAAAGTATTATCTATGATGACAGAGATGGAAATCACAAAAACAGAACTTTTAATTGTTTCCTATTTTAGGCCAGTTAAATCCAGTATTCCTGTCTTTCATATGGTTAATAAGCTCCTCTTCATTACATACTTTCAAACATGGACGTCTCTGGACTGCTCTGGGCACCAGAATTCTGAAAGCTGTCATCATTAGGTTTCTCCCAGGAACCTTCTTTTGGTCCTACAACAACCATATCACCACCTCCTTTGCGGAGAGGAACTTCCAGGGGTGCAGCTGGTCCCATGCTAGAATTGGTATTTTTCCATAAAGCTGCTTCTCCAGCTCCACCAGGCTCTGTCACTTCCTCTCTTCTCACACTGATTGGCTGCTTTCGTGGGACTCTGGTTTCTGCAGAATGGGCTATTCTCTTCCGAAGTTCTTCATCTTCTGAAACTTTCTCCAGTATCAGATGCTGTGGGAAACAAGAGAGGGTCACTTCTGTGTAGTCAGATACTGACAGGATGGCCAAATGGGTCACTCTTATTCTCAGTATACTTGCCTTAGCTGCTGCCACTTCCTTCTGTGTTCCTGAGATTTTTATAAGTCTTGAGAGTAGTAATGTTCCCTCTGATTCTTTGTCACAAGTGATTTTGGCTCCAGAAGCCTTACAGATAGAACGAATCGTCTCACCACCTCTCCCTACATTAATACAGAAAAACCTGTCCTTTGTTCTAGGCCAACAATCACTCTAAGAGAAATCACTACTTTGTGCATGTTATAAAAAGAAGTAGGTTCATAACCAATTTGATAGAATGCAAGACAATAAATGGGAATAAGGAGCTAATGAAATAACTACAGGAGAAAAGAATATAAGACTCCATTGTAACCATTTTATTTAAACTTATGCTTTGGATAGATTAACTTCAAGTCATTTCCCACTTTCTAGCTACAAAGCAAAAATACCTTATATTTTCATCTGTAAGACATATGGTACAGGGTGTTTCAGAATCCTGGACTGAGGACAGACCTTTCTTTGCCTCTAATAGTAGCACTAAAGCATGGTCCAGGGAAAAGCATAGCAAGTACTCTCTGGATCACTGTCTTCGAAGGTATAGGGTACTCTGAGCATCTCTAGCATCCCTATAAAAGCCTATTTTTAAAAATTAAGTCTTTATTATTTTCTGTGTACATGTGTGTGTTTGTGTGGACCAGAGTGTACCGTAGCACATGTGTGGAGGTCAGAGGGTGACTGGGGTCTTTCCTCCTACCATGTGAGGCCCGGGATGGAACTCAGGTTATCAGGCTTAGGCAGCAGGTACCTTTTATTCACTGAGCCATTTTGCTGACCCATACAAACCTGTTTGAAAGACTCTGATCATACTGCTTCTTGATTTTTTTTTTTTTAAAGAAACACCAGTTCTGAAGGAAAGTAAAGTTCTGAACTAAGTGTATCTTTTTTCCTAACAAAGTGAAGGGGAGGCCAGAAACCCCTCAGAAATGTGGAAAAGACAGGCAGAGGTAAAGAGTAAAGCAAAGAGCAGAGGCAGCTGTCCAGTGATACCTATGATCCTGCCCACAGATCTCTGGGGGACGGAGAGTTGCTCAAACACTGGGGTGTTCTCTGTCAGGATCTGATGGATTGCTGCTTTGGCCTTGCACACCTGAACAGGAAAACCACTGATGAGCAGCACTCGTTCGTCGCCTACATCCTCTGTGTCCACATCAATCCGAGCACCTGTCTGTTTCCGCAACTGTAGAGAGAAGGAGACATACACTTTAAAGATCTTCAATTTGGGACTAGCTAAGGATACTCCATCAAACTCTGGGGAGACAGGTGGAGCTGGCCATAAGCCTCAGCTAAATCAAGAGACTACTAATGGACCTCATTTATTTGTATTTATAATTTAAAATTAGTGACAAAGGTAATCCAAATAGTAGTTAATTGAAAATCATTTATCTCTGTGATTACATCTGTTTGTTCTCTAATTTTGTTTGGATTAGCAAATAAACATTATCTATCTATCTATCTATCTATCTATCTATCTATCTATCTATCTAATCAACCCCAATCCTCCCAATGCTAGTAAGTACTTTACCAATGACCCACATTCCCAGCAAAATGATTTTGCTTTCTTGACATTTCAGCTGAACAATGGAAGACGGAAGAATATGTAGGCAGCAATTCATTATTGTCATTTAATGGAAGTTCATTAACTACCTAATAAAAATATTCATGCTATATCAAGTTAAGAATCATCTAATCAAATACCATTTCAAGCTTAGTCATCTACCATCTGAGCAGAAGTTCTCATTTTTAAAAGGAAAACATTGCTGTTAGCTTAGTAAGTCCCTGTATTTTTTTTCTTTTAAAAATATATGTGTCATGGGTGTTTGGTAAATGTGGTCAGAGGAAGGAAACAAGGAGTCAGTAAATAGATTTGGTGCCTGGGAAAGCCATTAGCCTGCTCACACACTTACCTGTTTAATATTGGCTCCTTGTCGACCAATGATGAGCTTCACAGCCTCCTGGGGAACTCGCATCTCTATCTCAATGTCATCTTCTCCAACAAATGTCAATCTCTCTTCTGTGCAGACCATGACAGACCAGACTTAAATATACTACAGCTACTACTACCCCTCCCCTGAATCAGGCTGTCAGAGACACTAATCTAAGAGGCAAACTGTGGCTCTTAACCACAATGGAAGATACAGCATCTGAGTGTGATCAGAAGGTCCCAAAAGACCAGAGCTGGGATGGGTATATAGCTTAGAGGTAAGGGAACAGTGCATACAGAGGGGATTTCAATCCCTAGCACTCTGCCGGCCTTCCTCCAAAGACCATTTGCCATTTTCTTTGGGATACTATTTCAGACGTTAATATGGAGAAAGAAGACTCTGGAGAATAAAAGTTGAGTTTTTAGGATGGTACTCTAAGACAAGTGAAGGCTAGGAGTTTTCTGAGGCTTTCATTAGTCTAAAAACTTATTTTTATACTAGTCATTTCTTTGAAACCTGTTCTCTAGGTCCAGCTGCTGCCTATCATCTGACAGCTGGAGAGAAGCAGCAGAATGAGTATATATTTAAAAATTACATAGTTGGTTTTGTATGGGGAAAAGTCAATGACACCATGAGTTTCCTTTATAAACTAGCTTTCTAATAACAAAGAAAGAAATGACATATATTCATGTTTCTCTCATAGAACCAATTATACTTTAACAAACAGTACTGTTATGGCAAGTACAGCTTTCATTTCAACTTAACAAAAGGAAGAGCTGGAGTACTGCGAGAACGGCATAGGTCACCACACACCTCTGCTTTCCCTATATCGACGATACAGGATATAGGCAACTGTTGCACTTGCTGGAATTCCAAGGCCTAGGGCTATTTTCTGAATAGTGGACAAGTTTGTCCATGATGTTCGTTCGGTGGACATTTTCTGCTGTACTCTGACTTAACATCCTGAAACAAACAAATCAAGAAGTAGTCTTGAGTACCCTCCCATTGCTCATCAAGGTCACCAGCAACTGTACTGCTAAATCCAATGATCAATTTTTCAGTTCTCATATTACCTGACTTTGCCACAGTATCTAGTATAGCTTGTGATATCTTCTTTTCTTTGTCCTTTCCCCCATAGGAACTCACAGATGGTAGGCAGTGGTTCTTACATGCTGCCCATCTTCCCTTGTTTATTTCTCCCTCCTTCCCCCCATATGTTGGGTGAATGTTCTACTACTGAGCTATATCTCCAATCTCACTTCTTTGTTGATCCTGGTCTCTCCATAGCCCAGCTTGGTCCTGAATTTGAGGTACTTCCTGCTTCAGTCTCTCAATGCTGGGATTACAGGTGTGCAGCACGTTCAGGTCTTCCAGTCTTTAAAATATTTTGAAAGGGCCTGTAGCTGTCTTTGCTATTTTGTGAGGTCTTCTTTTTCCCACCTTTTATTGCCCTGCCTTGTTTCACCCCCTAACAATAGATAGGAAAGAAATAAGGATAGATGGGAAAGGGGAGAGAGCAGAAGAGAAGGGGAGAGCAGAGAAGAAGGAGGGAGAAGTAGATGAAGAAGAGGGAGAGAGATTCCTGAATCTAATTTCTCTAATTTCTTTTGTTTCTTTGATTACTAACAAACTGCAACCAGCCCCCTCGAACAACCAATAACCACCAAACCCATCTCTAGGGGCCCTAGCATTTATATACCCTCTGAAAATTTCCCAGAATTCCAAATCTGTCAGGTAATGGAAGAAACTATACGCAGCTGGCAGAACCACACCTCTGCTAGTGCATGAGGCAAATTGTAGTCAGCTGTTTTGAAGCAGCCCCATATCCTCACATCTGGGATTAAAATGAAAGTATATTCTTTTATGTTTTTTAAAGATACTAGAATTCCAAAATTGTCACTACAGGTTCTTGCTAAGTTACCCATATTGGCCTTAAACTCAAATTCGAGGCCCGGTGAAGCCTTGAATCTATACTATCTCCGTCTCCCAAACAGCTGGAATTATGGGTCTATACTACTAGCCCTACAATATCCTCTTTTCTAAAACATTTCCTTTATTTGGTTTTCTCAATATAGACTTTTGGCTTTTAATCTTATTTCTGGTTGATATATCAAGTCTTGCTTAGCAGTTCCTTCTCTGTTTGCCTGTCTTTAAACCTCAAAATACTGGAGTGTCCAGGAACCCATCTCTTTCCCCAATTCTGTGTTCTACCTCACTTCCTGGGTGATCTCATCAAGTTTCATAAATGGCTTCAAATCCCATCTATGGTCTGATAACTCCCCAGTTTATAGATCTACTTAGAAATTTCCTCCTAAACTATGGGTTTGTATCCAACCACTTTTTATTTTTCTTTTTAAGGCAGGGTCTTGCTAGGTAGTTGGCATAGAACTCAGTAGCTCAGGATGGGTTTGTGATCCTCCTATCCCAGCATACTAAGTGGATAAGTCATCTGCCACCATATCCAGCTGTCAGTAACACTTATTCACTCTACTCTGACCACAGTCTATTCTTCTGTTCTATAACACTATGATGCTGGGATGTAGCTCAGTGGTACAGTACTTCCCTAGAATGTTCAAGATGCATAGTTCAATTATCGGCACCATGATATGTGTGGAATTGTATTTATATTAATACAATTGCTTAATTATATCACTGTATCTGCCATCATCCTTTCAGCTTATCCTCAAAGCTAGAAAGCTTCAAGTAATGTTTCCTCTCAAAACATTCCAGTAGTTTTCCAAATTGCTATGATTAAAAGTTATTTGATAACTTGTAGGATTATTTCTCATCTCTACATAGAATGTAAATTCCTCAAGGGTACAAATTTTCTTTCCTTCTTTAGTGCTTAGCATATGATAATGAACCAACATTTAGTGAATGAATACAATTTTCCTTAATTTTTTAATGTGGCTCTTAGCTGCTTAAATGCAAATTCCTTAGTGGAATGAACAATATGCTCTGGTCTGATCTTTGTTTGACATCTTCATAGCCTCATATGCTTACTCTGTATTTGTTATGAAAAAATAGGATCTACTTCCATACATTCCTCTGACATGCACCTGTGTCTTTTTAGTCTTCTTAGTTTCACCAGTGTCCCTATCAAAGTTCTATTCTTCCAAATCTCATCTTTAATATTACCTCTTCTGAAGACTCGGAGGTTCCTAGTGCTGACTTATGTAGGTCACACTACTCCACCACAGTCTGTTATCCTGCTTCTTCTAAACTACTGACTTTACTATGCAGTTTAAGCACATTAAGCACTGGCATGTGCTAGATACGATTGTGGCACCAGGAACACAAAGATTAAAAAATAAATTTCTTGAGTATCTACTACCTCAGTCACCTTATATACATTATTCAATATTAATATAACCTTTAAGGTAGGAAATAATAACCTCAGTTCTATAAAGATACACATCTACATGAAAAGTTTATTTAACTTATCACCTAAGGTTTGAGTTATTTGCTCATGAAATGTCTTGTTAAGTGATTTCAGAAGATTCTTAACCTTCCTTTAACTTTCAGGGTAACAGTATATAATTCCTTATTTTGATCCATTTCAATCCAAAAATTAATAAACACTTATAAAAACATTATAGATGATAAAAATTAAACAGTATCCATTCTAGATATTATGATATAGTAGTACAAAACATAATGTGTCCAGGCGAGGTGGCATACTCCTGCAATCCTAACACTTAGGAGTCTGAGGCAGAATGACTGCCAGTTGAATATCAGTCAAGGCTACACAGAGAGGCTCTGCCTTAGAGAAAACCAAACTCAAACATAGTGTGTGTGTGTGATTTTTGAGACAGGGTTTCTCACTACATAGCCTTGGCTGGCCTGGAATTCACTATGTAAATGAGGTTGCCCTAAAACTCAAGATATCCATCTGCCTCTGCCTCCAGGTGTTGGAATTAAAGGCATGTACCATTATATCAGGCCAAAATGTAGTTTTTAATGAAAACTGCTTAAGCACGTGTAAACATAATTTGTTATAATTTGCCACCAGGTATAAAAGTTCAACCCAGATAATAAAAATACAGGGTTGTGGAAATGCTACATTCTTATTGTACAGTTCCAAGGACCAGAGTCTGGATTCCCAGAACCCATGTGAACTCAAGTGGTAGCTTTCTTTAATCCTATGCCTCAGAGGCAAGGATTGGATCCCTAGAGTTAACTGGCTAGCTACACTAGACAGAATTGGTGAGCTCTGGGTTTAGTGAGGGACCCTGTCTCAATAAATAAAATAGAGAAATTGAGGAAGATACTTGGTGTCAATTTTTGGCTTTCACAAGCACTGGTATCTTACATATGCATGTGCCCATGAACATATGAACATGCATACAGGTGTATGCACATATAAAATTAAAATGTCTTCAACTTCAAAAAAATCTTTGTTCTAAGTAAGGTTAAAAACATACTCATCAATATAGAACCTATTCTGCAATAAAACTGATATAAATGTGCTGCCCCTAAAAGCCTAGAAGAAAAAAGTCAAGAGAGAGAAGAGACTAGTATGGAAATCTCACTCCAAGGAGCAGATACAAACTGTTAAAGAGATTAGAGGTGGTAGAGAGCTTTACTGACAAGAAAAAATTTCTTCAGAGAATCTATCAGAGATTTGACAAATCTTTTTTTTTTTCTTAGTCAGTAGTTTTAAACAAGTGTAATCCACCTCTTGACCAGACTTATGGCTTGAAGGAAAAAAAACAGAACCTTTTATTACCTTGGGTGGGCATTCAGGTGTCATGTCAGTTTGGTTAAGTTGGTTGGTAGGTTAAGTACATTGCTTTAGAGACTAAGTATTAACACTGAGGGAAACTGGTTTTCTCTAACCACCCACCCACACTCAGTTTCTTCGGGGAAGAATGGATGATATTATGGAAGCATTCTACTACTGACCTACATCTCCCTTCTTCCTCAACCTCCTTTGAAAATAGGGTCTAAGCTGCTAAGGCTAGTCTAATCTCTGGATCTTCCTGCCTTAACCTCTTCTTGGTAGTTGGGTCAGAAGCATTTACTACCCCTCTGACTCTCCCACCACCCTATCCCATCTCCAGCCTACACACATACCTTTTAGGGGGAAAAAGGGGGGTTGAATTTCATGTAGCCTGAGGTTTTTTTGTTATTTTTTAGGGTACATTCCCCCAAATCACGATTCTCTGTTAGTCAACAGGCAATAAATAAAAATTTTCACAAAAGTTTGTGTGATATTATATAAACACCTTTATATTTACTCAAGGAAAAGAAACATGTTTGGCTTCATAAAGGAGATTTATTCTTATATAATTTTCAAACATATTAACTTCCGAATTGCTACTTTCCTACATCAAGAGATAATTTATTTTGGATGTCTAGAAAAGTTTTAGTTCTTTTAGTTCCTGGTTCAGTTAAATATTGCCAGTATTTTGTTAAGAACTACATATGCTGAAGGCAGAAAGAAGAATGAGAATTTCTGCTCTGGGGGCTGGAGAGATGGTTCAGTGTTTAAAAATACTTGATGCTCTTGCAGAAGATCCAGGTTTGATTTCCAATATTGACACAGCAGCTCACTACACTTTGTAATTCCAGCTCTAGAGGATCCAATACTCTGTTCTTGTGTTTGTAGGTACTGCATGCCCATGGTGCACTAACATACACAGGTAAACACTCATACAGAGAATACAAATAAAGTATTTTAAAAATCCCTGCTCTGATATACTCCATTGAGTAGGAGAAACAGACACTAAAATAACTAATTACATGACAATGCAAAAACTTTTAAACAGCGAAGTTAGAACTTTATAGGTTCATTTCCTAGACAAGGCAGGATTAAAAATCATTTCAAGATATAGCTCATGATGCCAGAGATAGGTCAGTGGTTAAGTTTTGTTTCTTGGTCTTATAAAGGTCCCCAGTTTGATCCCCACACCCACACCAGGTAACTCCAACTCCTGGAGATCCGTCACCCTTTTCTGACTTTCACAGTCATTCACACATATACATAAATAAAAGTAAATTAAACTTAGAAAAAGATACAGTATATTTATCTCTTGCCATTTTACTCACACTAATAAATACGGAGTTTCAATATGAACTTTGTTCTGAGGACATAGCAGATAAGAAAGACTTAGCTGCTTTCAAGGAACTTTTTGGATAACAAGGGAGGTGTGTATATCCTAGGGGAAAATCAAAGTAAATCTAGCTTTGTGTATTTTCATGTTTTCTTTTTATGCTACATTTGGTCTCATAATTCATGTTATATGGCATAGAAATAAATTTTAGAACTGGTTAGATCATAAAAGATTATTTTGTTCCATTCATGTTACAACTGGAGAAACCCACTTAGAAACTGGGTTAGAAATATAAAAAGATTTTTTAAAGATCATATAACTAGCCCATCAATTTTAGAATATGCAAGGGAAATAACTGTTTTGAAGGTCAGTCATGATTGTGTCTTTTTTTGGGGGGAGGGGTTAGAGACAGGGTTTCTCTGTATAGCCCTGGCTGTCCTAGAACTCACTCTGTAGACCAGGCTGGCCTCGAACTTAGAAATCCACCTGCCTCTGCCTCCCAAGTGCTGGGATTAAAGGCATGTGCCACCACTGCCTGGCGATTGCGTCACTTTATAATAAAGAGTCCCTAGTTTTTTAGTTTGAAACTATCAGAATCACAGTCAAGAATATCTGATATTTTTCTGGATCTGCATCCAAATTTCCTAAATCCTGACCAATCCATAAGAACTTTCACATATCCCAAACTTACTTTCACAGCACATGTCAGTATTATAACTGGTTTTTAATGGCATTTATTTAATTATGTCTGTGCAAGTGTGTGTTCTGGCATGCATACAGAGGTTGGAGGACAACATTTGGGAATCAGTTCTCTTGACAACTGTGTGCCAAGACAACAGTGGATAATTTTGAGGAGTTGGTTCTCTCTTAGCCTCAATCACCATTTCTGGTCATTGACGGCACCAAGCTTTCCTTTGCTGCATTAACCACCTTATCGGCCTCTGTAATTCTTGATTAATGACCGTCTGTTATGAGAATAATGAACTGAAAGCAGTAAAAGACCAATAAATAACTATAGCAGTCATCAATAATAGAAAAATCAGAGTATGAATTGGTAGTACAAATACAAAAGACCTAGCAATTTATTTATGGGAAGGTAGAGGGCAAAGGCAAGGAGTTAGTTATACAGTTTCTGAATGGGACACCTGGTAGATGGTACGCCAGAAAACACTGATGATTTTTGTGGAGGGAGTATGTCACTGGATAATTGCCTGTGACAAGGACAGGGTTGCTTGGTGGTATCCATTTGAACCAACAGGCAAATCTAACTTCAGATATTACAAGTATATTTGTGCTAAGTGAGTTACCAAGTGATAATATCTTAAGGTATAGGTTTGAGAACTCAAATCAGGCAAACCAATCAGGAGTTTACTTTAAACAACGAAGAGGTCTGAGCCTGGTGTGCCAGCATATGCATATAACCCCACTAGAGAGGACGTGAAGGCAGGAAGAACTAGAGCCCAAATTCATCCATTACAAGCACAAGGCCACCTTGGGTGACATGAAATCCTGTCTGGGAGTGGTGATGGTGAGGAAGCCAGGTGTCCCCAAAATACCAGTACCTGAAAGGAGGAGGTAGAAGGGACCAGCAGTTTAAGGATGGCTACAGGGCAAGTTCTTGGCCAGTCTGGGTAGATTACCAGAGATGATGTCTCAAAAACCAACCAATCAACCAACCAACCAATGAGAAAGGAAGACTGATGGAAAAACAATCCAATCTAGAGTGTTACGGTGCTGGCCTGTTCTGTACTTTCATCTCTCCAGAGGTAAAGGCTAGAGGATTTCGAGTTCAAAACCAGCTTGTCACAGACCCTGTCACTAAGAGATAACACCCTGCAGCTACAGTCACTGGACTAAGTTGGGGAAGGTAAAAGGCAAATTAATAAAAGGCCCTCGTTTCAAAAAGAACCAGTCTAGGAGTGCAGAGTTGCGGCGAATGCCTTATCAGTCCTGGGGGCCTAGCTCACCGGCTCAGAGTCCTTGTTCTGAGTCTGGTTATTAGCTCCCAGCACAGCTGCCCCAGGCGGTGATCCGCGAGGGCCTCGCCCCTCGCCCCAAGGATCCCACACCTCCTGACCCTCAGCCCTGTGCTTCTGCCTTACAATTGCCAGGGTCCCCACCGCCCTGCTTCTCCCACACCCCCAAACTCTCCCCTCTCGCGCTCCGCCTTTACCGCTCTTCCAGAGTTGCGCGCTCTGCACTCAGCCTCGCACCTCACCAGCGCTGCCACCGCCCCGTCGCTCCCTCGGCGCAGCCGCCTGCCCCGCCCCTGCAACGCATCCTCACCAATCAACGCTCGCCTTGAAGTCTGACCAATCGCCCTCCTCCGCCGCAGCCAATCCTTCTGCGGGCTGCCGTGAGCGACGTGGTTGATGCGCGCTGAAGTCCAATTACCCGGATGAAAGTCCAAGCCGGCCCACGTCTGCAGCCAGTTAGAGCCCGGGGAAGCCAATTCTGTTAATGGAGCATGCACCTGCTGAGAATTAAATAGCCAATTAGAGACTTCTGAAGTCCTCGGTCCTCCTCTAATCTATCGGAGGAGGAGGTTGTGTGGCCTTAAGCCACGAGGGATTTCGGCGTTCGGAGGCTGGGGATAGGGGTGGGGGTTCGGTCACTCGTGGGTGTCCCGAGTCCTACGGAGTCACTCCACAGCCAGCGGCCTTGGGGGAAGTCACCTCACGATTGCGGCGCCACTTTATCTGTTAAGAATTTCTGCCTAGATCGTCTTCCCAACCCCATCTTGGCCAGGGCACAGGAAAGCAACTATGTTAAAGGAGTGAAATGGGGGCGGGCGCTGCACACGCCACGTGGACCGAAAGTCACCGTGGCCACCACCCTGGTAAGGCAGCTGCAGGAGGAGCGCGCCTGCGGCCCCCTGCCCTGGCCTGGGCCGTAGTTCTGCGTGCGGAAGGGGGAGGATTTGGCAGGCAGCGGTTTGCTTGAAAAACTGAATTCCAGCCGCCGCCTGGGTCGTTCCCGAACCGTTAGGAACGGTTGACTCTGCTATCACCTTCACTCCACGGCGAGGGCACAGTCGCACCACCGTGTGTCATGCCTGGCGCACGATGAACACTCAATAAACATTTGTTGAGTGAACACAACAAACACTGTGTTTGGTCGTTCAGATGTCTTTGGGTCAGTTTCCTCTTTATTATTATTACTGTATTTTAGAGACGGGCTTGCTATGTTGTCCAGGCTGTCCCCAAATTCTGTTTGCTCAGGCTCTTGCGTAGCTGGGGCTTACAAACATGCTTCTAGTCATTCAAAAAATATTTGGATAAATAATGCATGCACCTTTAAGAAGATTCACAAGTAACAAAAGGTTATTGCACACAATGTCCCTTCAGAGGCAACCAGTGCAACCAGTTTCTTGGGAAATTTTTCATAAGTGTTCCACACTTAAAATACATGTCAGTGTGTTTTTACACAATTGAAAGCATGCTATACATACAATTTTATAACGTTCTTTTTATATATATTAGTAAGCTTTTCATAGCAACATACCTTTCTGCCTCTTAGTTAAATCTCAAGATATGACATGGATGTAGAAGATGTATTTAACCAGAATTTTAACATGTTTACTTTTAAGCATACTTTGCACTTTTAAATTTTTTACTTGTAAGACCAGGCATACTTTGCACTTTTAAATTTTTTACTTGTAAGACCAGGTATCTCTATATAGCCCTGGTTTGGTTGGAATTCTCTGTGTGGACCAGTTTTATTTGTTTTGAGATAGGGTCTTTCTGTGTAGACCAAGCTGGACTAAAACTTAGAGAAATGCACTTGAGCATGTATCACCAAGCTCGGCTTCAGTTTGCTTTTAGATGATTGTATCTCCATGCTAAATACTTATGAATACAAACATTAGTTCAAAGAATTGTGCCTTGTTATTTATATTTGGATGTACACAGCTTTGTAAAGATTTTCCCACAAACATTTTTCCAGTTTTTACTCAATTAACAATATTTGAAAAGGATTTGATTTAGTATTGCCAGATTGCCTTCCACAGAAGTTTAAAAAGTTTGCACCCACCAGGCATGCATGAAAAGGACCCATTTGATAGCATACTGACACCACATGTTGTCACACAGCTTGATTTTTTTTTTGGGGGGAGAGGCAATCCAAGAGTGGAAATTATCATGACATTGCAACTTTATTTTTCATTTCATTTATTATAAGTAAAGCTGCATGTAATATGTTTAAGTGCAGCTGTACTTTTTACAAATTGTTTACATGCTTTGTTAATTTTTTACTACTTATTAAATCTTAATATTTATTCATTGTACATAAGTTAGAAATACTTCCCTCTTTTTCAAGTTTACTGTTTTCCATTTTTATTTATTTAAATAATTCTTATTTTTATGATTATGAGTATTTTGCCTGCATGCATATATGTGCACCATGTGTGTGCCTGGTACCTACAGAGCCCTGGATCCACTGGAACTGGAGTGACAAGTGGTTGTGAGCTGCCATGTGAGTGCTGGGAGTTGAACCAAGGTCCTCTAGAGAATAGCAGCCAGTGCTCTTAACTGATAAGCAATCTCTCCAGCCCCTATTCTATGTAATTTTAAACTTTGTTTACAGTTTTGCTATATAAGAGTTTTGTGGTGTGTGTGTGTGTGTGTGTGTGTGTGTGTGTGTGAAGCCAGAGGTCAAACATAGAACACAGACATCTTCCTCAATCATTTTCTACCTTTAAAAAACAAAGCACACACACATAAGCAACCAACCAACCAGTCTGGGAGACAGTGGTGCATACCTTTAATCACAACACTCAGGAGGCAGAGGCAGGTAATTGAGACCAGCCTGGTCTACAGAGTGAGTTCCATGCAGCCAGGGCTACACAGAGAAATCCTGTCTCAGAAAACTAGACAAAACAACAACAAAACCAAAACATAATACCAGACAGAGTCTCTCACTGAACTTGAAACTAATGTTTAGGCTAGGCTAGCTGACCAGTGAGCTGCAAAGACCAGCCTGGTCCTTCACTTCCCAGATGTTCCATTGCCCCAGGCTTTTTATGAGAGTGCACCAATCCCAACTTAGGCCTTTATGTTTACAGAGCATGACTTTAACTGGGTGAACCATCTTCACAGCTCCAGTAATTTTTATGTAGTTGAATTTATCAACATTTTTTATAATTTTTGGGCTTCATATAGTTTAGAAAAGTCTCTTACTACTTAGAATTATTTTTAAAACTCTTGTTTTTCTTAAAAAAGACATTCTGTATCTTTGAATGTATAAATTTTTGACTCTTCTGGAATTTATTATGGCATAAAGATGTGAGACAGATATACAACTGTGTTTTATCCAACTTTTCATATTTTCTGTATTTGTGAATACTACCTTTATACTACTCAAATTCTTACATATCTTTGAGTCTATTTTATTTTGTGTACGAATATTTTATTTTCATGTATATCAGTGTACTGTGTGCAATCCTAATGTGTGAAGAGGCCAGAAGAAGGTGGAACTGGAGTTACAGAAGCTTGTGAGCCACCATGAGGATGCTAGGAATCGAACCCAGGTCCTCTGCGAGGGATAGCAAGTGCTTTTGACAGCTGAGCCACCTCTCTAGCCCTCTCTTTAAGGATATTTTGTTCCATTGATCTATTCATATTCTAATACCACTAATACATGCTATGTATTTTGACACAATTAAAAAATAATTCATAGTACAAATGATAAATGTACAATTTGTTGGTTTGTGATGGGCTCTTGTTCTGTAGCACAGGCTGGCTGAGAAGTCAGTATGTGGTCTAGGAAATCCTCCTGCCTCACCCTCAAGAGTTCTAGAACTACAAGTATGAGTTGCCATATGGCCATTATGTATATATATTTTTCAAAAATGGATTATCTGTTGTAAGCAGCACCAAATCAAAAAGTAACATTACCAGTGTCCCAGAAGCCACTCATGAGCCCCATCCGGCCATTACACTCCTCAAGAGGGGCTCACAGAGGATGTACTCTTTCGTGTTTAGCTTCCTTTGTTCGAATTATTTCAGCAAGATTTAGACTTAATGTATATAAAGCGTGCTTATTAATTATTCTTACTGTGTCATAGTACATTGTGAAAATTGTCCATAATTTACTTTTATGTTTTATTGCTAATGTTATTTTTTATTGGAATCACATATTTTTAGATTAAAAGAACATTGTTGTATTTATAATCTAGAATCTTCCCATAAATTTTCGTCTTGGATGTACCATTGTTGTGTTTTAAAGTTTTCATCATGTAGAACTTACATGCATCTTAGGATTACTCATAAATATTTGAATGCCTTGATTACTATAGAAAATTTAAAATATTTTATCTCCACGTGTATATGGATATGTTCATATGAATTTGGGTAGGACCTAAATTCAGGTTCTTTGCAAGTGCAGCAAACACTTTTTTTTTTTTTTTTTCTGAGACAGGGTTTCTCTGTATAGCTCTGGCTGTCCTGGAACTCCCTCTGTAGACCAGGCTGGCCTCGAACTGAGAAATCCGCCTGCCTCTGCCTCCCAAGTGCTGGGATTAGAGGCGTGTGCCACCACCGCCCAGCTCAGCAAACACTCTTAATTGGGGAGCTGTCTCTAGTTTACAACCTCTAGTTGTTGTGAGGTTGTGTGTGAATGCATGATGTGAGTATGGCAGTCGGAAAGTGTGCTCGTGTGTTTTCTTGAATGCATTGTGATACATGTGTAGCACCCACAAAACAACTCGTGAGAGTTAGCTCTTCCTTCCACCATATAGGTCCAGGGGATTGAGTCAGGCTGTCAGGCTTGGTGGCAATCACCATCACCTACGAAGTTGTTTTTGTTAGCCACTATAGCTATTTTTTTTAATGCTATAAAGTAGAGTATTTAAATCCAAGGAATAATGTCTAGTATTGCTATAAAGGGCACATAATTGCTTTATAGGCCCATCATCTTCTAGCTCCAGTAGGGGGAAGACAGATCAAGAAATGATATGGAAGTTCAAAGTAGGAATTAAAAACTAAAACTATATACCACAGCAACATATTTTAAAATTTAATTAGCCGGGCGGTGGTGGCGCACGCCTTTAATCCCAGCACTTGGGAGGCAGAGGCAGGCGGATTTCTGAGTTCGAGACCAGCCTGGTCTACACAGTGAGTTCCAGGACAGCCGGGGCTACACAGAGAAACCCTGTCTCGAAAAACCAAAAAAAAAAAAAAAAGAAATTAATTAGTAGTCTGTGCATGTGTGTGTGGGTGTGCATGTGTGTGCATGAGTGTATATGTGTGTGTGGTTATGCACATATGTTAGAGGACAACTTGTGGGAGCTGGTTCTCTCCTCCCACCATGTAGGTGACGAGGACTGACACAGGTCACATCACTCTTCCCGCTGAGTTCTCTCACCAGCCCTGGAGGGCTTCCTTAGTCAGGACAATGACAGTCCAGGTATTATTACTTACAATATCGAGGATCAGCGGAACAACTGAAAGGGCTTCAAACTCACTCCCAAGTCCCTAGGAATGTAGTCTTTCTCATCTCATTTCCTTCAGGAGCCCAAAGCAGGATTGAAGTTGTGGGATGCCTCCTTCCCCATCAATCAAATTTCCACTAGAAACCAGTCATTGGCTCTGGGAGGCTTTCTCTTGTCATTTATGCTCGTGCTGCTATCCTGTCTTTACATCTTGATCAGGGGTCCCAGGAGAGAGATTCTCAGCCTCTCCCACCACCACACTTTAAGGCAGTGGCTCTCAACCTTCCTAATGCTGTGATCCTTTAATACAGTTCCTCATGATGTGGTGACCCTAACCATCAAATTATTTTGTTACTTAACTGTAATTTTTGCTATGATTATTAATTGTAATGTAAATATTGGTATTTTTTATGGTCTTAGGCAACTCCTGTGAAAAGGTCATTTGGGCCCCAAGGGGTCACAACCCACGTTGAGAACTATTGCTTGAAGGCTCCTTACTTGGTTTCCTTTACCTAACAGTTTAGAGGAACAAGGTTTGTGAGCTGCTATCCTGAGATATTCTCTAGCCTGAGTTATCCTCATGTTCCTCTTTAGAGCAGGAGTCCCACCCAGAGGTCCCCACCTGTCCCTGAGTGATGAGTAGTGACAGAGGAAGGGGACAGGGACCACCCCCTAGCACCTGCTGTGGCATCTCTGTTACACTGTAATCCCTTTATCCTTGTTTTTAATGGACACTGGGGAGCAAAGGCAGCTTGATCCCTCATCTCAGTTTTTTCTCTGCAAACAGGCTTCCAAGACCCAAGGCCTTAACCTGCACTCCATGGGGTCTGTGTTTGCTTTGGAGTGACTGGATAATGAGACACATTTACCATTATAGCTTGTACTAGATGGTCTCAAGAGAAGCCTGGGACTCCAAGGCGAGGAGGGTGTACTTTGCAGAGCATTCATCCTTGAATAGAATCCAGGATAGCAAAGGAAAACCAGAAGTCAGAAATTAGAGGAAACAATCCATCAGGGACCAGTTTGGAAGAGTGCTGAAATGGTCCCAGAGGGCTTTAAGTCTATAGCTCTCTCAGCCTATGGACTCTGACGCTCTTCCAAAATGGAAGGAAGGAGGGGGGATTGGAATGGTTTCAAGAAGGTCCTTTCCAGCAGGGGTAGACAAAAGCTGGACAGAGTGAGTGGATTCAAATGATTCTAGTTGTTCTACCATACTGGAAGTTCTTCTTTAACCCAAGAGGTTTCTGAAGTTAGAACCCCTGAAGTACCCACGTTTTAGTTATGATAAAATTCTATTCTGAGAGACCCAGGCATTCCCTTTCCATTTGTCTGACGCCTGGAATTCCTGTTCCTTTCTGCAGTTCTTGAGGCAGACAGACCACTAAGAGAAGAGAGGGAGAAGAAAGTCAAAGCAGCTTCCCGAGTCAGGCACACCAGTTAGAGGAGAAAGGTCAGAGTCAACAGCTCGACCCAGACTCCCTAACAGTGGAGTGGGTAGGATAGAAATGCCACTTTTCTTACAGCCCCATGCCATAGGACTGAGAGGCTTGGAGAGTCCGTTACAAGAGCAAAACAACAACTCTGGTGGTAGAGTAGAGATGGTAGATCTTGAGTGAGTCACCTCTGAGTTTAAGTATAGCTTCCTTATTAACCAGCTCTTTGAACTTGAGCAACTCAATCTAATTTACCTTTAGGGTTAATGTGAGGATTAAACACACACACACACACACACACACACACACACACACACACTCTCAGCCTGTGCAAACACAACTGAGCTAAGAGCACCCTTTCCATGCAGGTCAGGTAAAGGACTGGCTTGCAGATTACCAGAAAAGCTGGTGAAGTGTTCAACACGGTGACCTTAAATGGACAGACCTCACTTCTCTAAGGTGTTCTCAGAAAACTATGCAAGAATATGGAGTGGGATGGAAATGGGATGGGCTTGGTGCCACATGCCTTTAATACTAGTACTTTCTAGGCATAGGCAGGCCTCTGTAAGTTTAAAGTCAATCTGATCTGCCATTGGAGTTCCAGACCAACAAATGAGACCTTGTCTTAAAAGGGGGGAATGGAGGTTGGGAGGGAGGCTGGAGAGGTGGTTCAGTGTTTCAGAGCACTTGCTTTTGTAGAAGACTTGGGTTACCAGCAACACCAGTTCCATGGATCCAATGTCTTCTTCTGGCTTCTGTGGGCACCAAGTACACACATGTACATACACACATGCAGATGCTCATACATACACATAAAATTAAAAAAAAAAAAACTCCTAGAAGAGGGGTAATGAGGAACAACTCACAGGCATTGTCCAGGCCCCAGCCTAACAAGCTGCTGGTGGAAGAGGAGGTTGCTGGATGGCTCTTTGGACTGTGAGGGTGCCGAGGAGCTTGGGGTCTTAGCATTGCCTATGTCTCAAGAATGTCTGTCCTTTTCTCCAGTTTTACCCTGTAAACCCCTAAATTCTTACAACCACTTTTGGCCCTCCCAAGCATGTCTGTCCTCTTGAATCCAGTTTCACTGGCTCAGAGAAGTCAGATGCTTTTACCTGTCAGGGACAGACTGAGCTAGGACTCGTTGCAGTGAGCCAGTGAGCGGAATCTCCTTAGAGCAAGGACAACAGCAGCTGCTAGAAAGCTCACGGTGGCATGTGTTTCAGTGCAAAGTGGGCAGGGAGTCAGCAAGGAGGAGAGAAACTAAGGACACTGGGTAGATGCTGCAGCCAAAAGAAAGAGAGTCCCTGGGGCTGCCTGACTCTCCACCTGTCAGTCCCTCCTCCTGTCCTCGCATCCCCCCTTTCTTCCTCCCCTTGAGGTGCTGATGCTGTCACCAAGCACCCAGCATTTCTGTGTTTGGGTCTCTGCTCCGTCCTCTGTTGGAAGCACACTGTGGTAGTTAGCATCTTTACTTCTCACTCCACTTCCTCTCCGAGGTGACATCTATCCAGGGATAGCTTCCCACTGGGACCACACTATATTCACCCAGGTAGCTGCTGCCCTCTCCCTCCCACTGCTCACTGTGGCTGGCTGAGCTGCTCACCCTGGCTCGCAGCTGTGCATTCTTGTGGTTGTTAGCCTTTTTTTCTAGGAGTTCCCCTCTGGCTTTCCTCTTGCCAAGCATGCCTGGGATACACAACACTGGGAATGGCAGAAGATGTGAAACAGGAGAGTTCTGTGTAGGGATCCCTTCAAAGACAGCAGAATCTTGCCTTCTTTGTCTCTAGAGAGGAGAGGAAGGGGAAAGGATGCAGACCAAGGGGTTGAGGAGTGCTGACCTCTGTAGGCCTCCTGGGCCTCCTCACCTTCTGTGCCAGGCTTGGTGAGGTAGAGGCTAGATGACCAATGGCTGAAATGGGAGGACGAGGAAGAAGTAGATGGAAGTACATGAAGCTCCAGAGATCATGTTGCGTTCTTGCTGCCACTGCAGTGGCTGTTGACAGTCAGGAAGGTGGTGGAGGCTCCTGCAGGCTGAGTGCCAGAGTGTAGTTAGGCCACACTGCCCTGCATCCACTGGAATCCTTGGCTGGAATCCCTTCCTGTACCTAAGGGCACTGGCTGGATTGGGTACCCAGTAGCAGAAAAGAAAGGGACCCTGCCTGCCTGATGAGCAGACTCTAAGAAGCTGGAGGTGCTTCCCAGCTCCACTTCCGAGATAATCGTATGGCTGTGTTGGCAACTGGTCCTGGCTGTTAGAGGATATACATTCATGGAGAGCAGACTGGAGTCTTGTGTAGTTTTCCTGCCTTGTGTGAGTGGGTACCTACGGTCGGGGCACGTGCTGGCGATAAGGTCTGTATCTGCAGTTCCCTGGGGCCCTCAGGGAAGATGCATGGGGCCATGCTCAGACTAGAGCAGCAGTCATAATGCAGGCGACAGGTGTGGGAAGCTGTGCTGTTTGGCCTGAAGCTGAGGTTCAAGAGACCTTAGTCCTACCTTTCCCTTTGGCTTCTGAAGCGGACTTGGGTGGTCTTCAGCATGGATGGAAAGGTCAGAATAACTTGGCAGTGACCCGATTACCACCAGAGTTCTTGTCCCCAGAGGGCCGAGGTGCCACAAAATCAAAAGTCATGTGGTGCTTGACCCGGCCCTTGCCTTTACTCCAAAGAGCAATCAGACCAAAGCAGAGGGTCACTGAGGTGAGAAAGGGGAGGAAGCCCACTGCTAGCACCATAGCCACACCCCTGCTGTCCAGAAAGAAAGGCCCTGGGATCCCTGGCATAGTGATGTTGGGGTCAGACAGAGTGCCATTTGGTGGCTCAACTTGGATAACTTCCAGCCAGGTCCTCAGCGAGTCATTCCCAGCGACATTACTGACTACACAGACATAGGCCCCCCTGTCCCGCAGCTGCACCGAACGGATCTCCAGTGTACCATCCTCTAGTACCCTTACTCTCCCAACCCTTCCTAGCCAAGCTCCCTGAGGTCTCATCCAGGAAACAGTGGGGGCTGGGTCCCCATCTCCAGAGCAAGAGAAAACAGCATGCCCGCCCTCCTCTGCAATGACCCATCGAGGCCCAGACTTTCTGATCAGGGCTGGTTTGCAAGTGAAGTGGCCTGGAGGCAGAATGTCTGAAAATTCCCTTAGGCTTTTCCCCTGGACATGCTGGGGGCCAGCACAAGCAGGCGGGGATGTGCCAAAGTCCAGGCGGCGGCGGAGGCGGAGCAGCCAGAGGAGGCGGCAATCACAGGTTAGGGGGTTACCAGACAGCCTCAAGGTGACCAGTTTGTCTGGAGAAGGGAAGGCTGTTTCCTCTAAAGTCTGAAGAGCATTGTCTGCTACATCCAGCAAGTGGAAGGCAGTCAGGCCGTGGAAGGCATGGGCAGCGATGGAGGTGAGGCAGGCCCCTGACAGCCTGAGTTCCTGGAGCCGTACCAGGGGGCTGAGCCTTCGGGCTGGGATGGCTGAGATAGGATTCTGAGATAGATCCAAGATTCGGAGGAAGCTCAAGTGGTGTAGTGCTTGGAAGGGTACTGAGCTCAGATTGCAGCGGGTGATGGCTAGGCTGCTCAGATTAAGGCCAGCCAGGCTCCCTGGGTCCAGGGCCTCCAGGGATGGCCAGTGGTGGATCTCCAGCTCCTTTAGCTGACCTAGCCCTCGAAGTGCCCCAGCTGGCAGCCTCTCAATATCCAGTTCTCGAAGCCGAAGAGCTACTAGTGCTGGGAGCTGGGCAAGGGCTAGGCCAGGCACTGTGCTGAGGTTGCAACGTTCCAGAGTGATGGTACTTAGCTTGGCCAGCCCTGCAAAAGCTCCCGGAGCCACAAACACCAGGTGATTGTCTCCAACCTCCAGCTGCTGGAGGCTGCCTAGCTCACTAAAGGCTCCATCTAGAAAGAGGACAATTTGATTGAGGCGGAGGTCCAGCAGCGTGAGGGCAGACAGGCCGGAGAATATCCCAGGACCCACAATTCTCAGTCGATTGCCCTGTAGCCTCAGGGTGAGTAGACTTTGTAGGCCATGGAAAGCCCCAGGCTCAAGGGTGGAGAGCTGGTTGTAGCTGAGGTCCAGTTCTTGGAGCTGGCCCAGTCGGGAAAGCATGCCACGCTGAAGCCCCCACAGGCGGTTCCCACTCATATCCAGGAGTTCTGTGTCCAGTGGTAGCCCTCCAGGTATAGTATCCAGTCGCCTATGGGCACAGAGTACTGCCCGGGTCTGGGAGGTGCAGTCACACACAGTGGGGCAGCTACTGATGGTCCCTCCAGGCAGGAGGAGCAGGAAAAGGAGTGGGGACCATGGGAGCCAAGCTTGCTTTGGAGCAGTGGCTGCGTCCATCCCCTGAGGCCTGGAATAGATGATGACATGGTCTTGTTTTGAAAAGTGGCTTCAGATGGTGGTGAGCCTGCACTGAACCTTCTTAAAGGGGAGAAAAGGTGGATCTTGCCAGCAAGTGTGGCACACAACCAGGGAAACTTGATGTACCTTAATGGGGAAATCTTTCCTTTGCAGCCATGGAAAACTGGCCAAGTGCTTCCTGTCCATGATCCCTAGTCAAGTTGATTTCTGTGGTGGAAAGTTTAAGGGACTGAGTAGTGGGGAGAGCAGTCTGCATCTCTCTGTAAGGAGCTTTCCCCTGTATCTACGAGACCAGGAGTTCTTCAGGACTCACTCCCTGACATCTGCTCTCTGCAAACTCTGTTATGTTCCTCTCACCCCACTCTCAGTCTTCCATACGGTACACCTACAACTTTACCCAAAGCGCAGGGAGTCCCTATCCAGACCTGAGAGAGTTTCTGACCCTGTGCTGCCTGGAAAAAGGCCCTCACTTGGACCAAATCATCAGAAGCTAGGGAACATGCATGCTTCAGCTCCTATCCAGTCTCTGCCCTCTTTTAGCCTGGCCTAAGGCCCAGACTAGCCAATTTGGTGTCCCCAAAATGCTTGTGTGGATGGTAAGCCTGGCTGTATATTATTCATGGAACAGAGTACAGAGGCACTGGATGATGAGATTGAAAATCTTTTACAAGAATTCCAAGGACAGCCGGGGAGTGGTGGCGCACGCCTTTAATCCCAGCACTTGGGAGGCAGAGGCAGGCGGATTTCTGAGTTCGAGGCCAGCCTGGTCTACAGAGTGAGTTCCAGGACAGCCAGGGCTATACAGAGAAACCCTGTCTCGAAAAAAACAAAAAAAAAAAAAAAAAGAATTCCAAGGACAGCACCTCTTATCTTATAGATGGGGTTGGGATGTGGAGGGTACTCAAATATTTCATGGGGTCCTCAGCCTTGAGCTTCTCTTACATCCTCCCTTATGGGTGTTTTGATTCTAGTTAGTATGTGCTTCAGAGAGAGAGAGAGAGAGAGAGAGAGAGAGAGAGAGAGAGAGAGAGAGAGAGAGATATTCCACCCCTTTTCACCCGAGCTGCCTGAGAAGACACAAGAAACTGCTTGTGAGCCAAGGAGGCATAGATAAAGAGGGAGAGACAGCACATGACCTGATGCTATGGGTGGGAGGAAGGGAGACATTGGGTAGCACAGTGGACACCTGGATACAAGCGCAGCACCCATCTGTATAAAGTGAGTACCAGAAGCCTGGGCAGCATCAGGAGATGGTGACCATGATAACTGTAGGAGGCTGGACAAGGTGATAGAGATGGAGGCATATTTAGTCTTGAGTGACTCTGCTTGCTTTGCTATTGCAATGGGGACCACAGGTGAGGAGGAATATTAGAAAGAGATGGCAGGGGGTTAGGAGCAGGAGCAAGCTGACACTCCTGGAGGCAGCCTGCTGTGTTTCCCTGGCTGCAGGCTCTGCACCTCTGGACTTTGAGGCTTCAGGTTTTCTGGGCCCTGTGGAGTTAGCTTTCTGCTGCATGTCCTATTTTCTCCCATGTAGAATGCAGGAGGGGCTGCTACTTCCCTTTCCTTCCTACACTTCAGGAGAATCATTCTGGAGACTTCCTCTAGCCACTTCAGAGGACTAAAGCAGTTGGCAAACTAAAGAACGATGCCAAGTTCAACCCTCAGTATGGACATAGAGAAGAGACCCAGGGAATGAGGAATGCAGGAAACTGTTGTGAGGGTCACTTAGGGCAGCAGCCACTGTCTTCTCTCCCACCCCTTTCAGGGACTAATGAGCATCTGTGTGATACTAAGAATTCCCAGCCTTTCCTCCCCCTCTGCCTGTTCTGGGAAGTCCACCTGACAGCTAGTCCTTCATCACTGTTGCTGCACTTCCTGTTCATCTCTTTGCTCTGCATTCAGCAAAAGTGCAGTGAGGCATGTGAGCCAGCTCCCTTCCTCCTGCTTACATGAGTTTTCTCTTTGTCCCCAAAGCCTGCTAGCCCAGTGGCTGGGGGAATTAGGGTCAATATCTTTTATTTATAAGGTGGCTAATCTAATTACAGCCTTCCTTTGTTAGCCTCTATGGCTATAGGACTGGCCTCTGGTCACTTTGCAAGAAGAAATGGATGTTACAAAAACTCTTTCTCTTCTCCTGGGGTCTGGAGTCTGGGGCACTGCCTCTTCAGGGAGATGGAGCTTTCTTGTCTATATGACAGCCACAGACTCATATATCCACTTTAAAGCACATCAGACTGAGGTATGGGGAACTGCATGATTAAGGAGCACTTAGGAGAAAGATTTTTGGAGTATCCACATAGATTAGGGGAGGGCTTTCTAGAGGCTAAAGAAGGGGGGGAGTCTCCTCCTTGGACTCTCTCTACTAGGGGTATCTGGGACATTTTAGTTTTTTTCAATCACAGGATGAATGGTCGGCTAGGGTAAAAGGGGGCAAGCTTTTTCTTGTAGGCTATTTAACATGGCCTTGTCTTTGAGAATGCCACGGGAAAGGGCAGCTGAGATTTGCCCACAGAGGGGCAGGGGCACTTACCGGAGAAGCTGGGGGGTGGCATCAAGTTGGGCGCTGCATCTCTCCAAGGCTGGGGCCTGTCCCATCCGAGCTGCACCTTGGCCTCTCCACCTCCCCTGTGTGTCTGACTCCCCACTCCCCAATCAATGCCCGGCAGCCTGCCGCATCCACCGGCTGGCAAGACTGTTGTTGCTGCTGCCGCTACTGCGGCCGCGCTGCCAACACCAAGAGAGAGAAAAGAGCCAGGAAGCATTTTCTTTTCTTTTTTTTTCCCTCCTCTTCTCCCTTTTTAAACCAGAATGAGTCTGCAGCAACCCCGTTGGTGCAAAATAAATAAATAAAGCAACCAGGGAGGGCTGCAGCAAGCGCCACTAGGGGATGACCAATCGGAGGGGGGGGGGAGGAACTGAAGAGGGGGACTCAGGGCTGGGGTAGGGTCTACTACCCAGACAGCCTGGGAAGCTTGAAAGAGTTCTGACATCCTGGTTCCTCCTGGGGAGCTAGAGAGCTCCCGGGACACCACTTCCACAGCCTCTAGTCTCTTAGATGCATGGCAATTCTGTGCAATTTCTAAATCTAAACGGGCCTGTGGGTATCATTTGTTGAAAGTTCTCAGTCTAGAATATCTTCTTTCAGTTTAGTTTGCTATTCCTTTGTGGCGGGTACCTGAGCATCAGTTTCTAAGTCTCCCTGGGGGGGATGCTTAGCTGGGGGAGAATCTGGGGGGCTAAAATTCTTATAAAACAGATGAATTACTGACTTGACACAGGAATAAACTTCAGAGCAAGCATGCATTCTAGGCAGTCACATTCAAGTCTCCCAACATCCGACATGTGTGCCCTGCACCCTGTACAAGCACACAGGCACACATACACTTCCAGGCTTTAACATTGTTTTATAAAGAATGGCACGAGTTGGGGCTTATGTTTAACCTTTCAGCTGAGAGGGGAAAAAAAAACCAACCTCCCTCCCTCTCATCTGCTGCTGACACCTCCTAGGAGAGTCTGCAGCTTTACAAAACTGAGAGAAATTCTGACCAAGATTATGGAGGAGAAACAGGTTCCTGTCCTGTCCCTAGTCACTCCCTCATGCTGGCATCAGCAGCACACAGGCACAGAGCAGGGGGTGGTACTGCCCTGCTTCCTCATAGAGAGACAGTGTAGAGACTGAAGTCAAGAGCGTCCTCCCAGGTGCTGGTCCTTGGGTTTCTGGCTGGTCAGCATCCAGTCCTCTGATTCTCTTGAGGATAGTTCTTGGGACAGAAGACAGCTGGAGCTGGAATGGTATGTTCTGGTGTCCTGTATGGACTGGAATTTCCCCCTAAGACCCTCAGGCTTCTCAGAGCTGCTACCTCAAGGAAGAGAGTGTGTCACAGGAAAAGTCTACAGAACTGTCACTGAAGGCAGAGCCGCTGTGTGTTCTGCCTGTGTGGATGTATCTCTGATTAGACTGTGCTAACAAATTTGATTTTTAAAGTATACATAAGAGGTTTACATTCTAATTTTGTCAGCGATGTCTTTCTCCATACCCAAACTACATGAAACAGTTATCCTGGGCCCTTATCTCCACCCACCCTCATTCTTTACACATCCAGGCATTTTAGGTCCCAGAAAAAGGGCAGGGGGCCCAACAACATTTCTCAACTAGGAAGAAGGAAGGCAGAAAATCTCAAGAACTTATATTCTTGTTATACATAGGTCCTTCGGGGTGCTTGCCACCAGTCTCTGAGCTAGCTCCATCTCCCCTAGGAGGAGCTCATGGGGAAATACAATGAGGTATTGAAAGGACTGTTATTAGCTTTTGAGCCTAGATTTGAGTTCTAGATTTGAGTTCTCTTCATCCCAGGTACCTAGATTTATCCCTGCTGCTTGCCGGTCTGTTTTTTGTTTGACTTGGTCATCCTATATCCTATCCACCCCATAGCTTCCAGAAGCCAGGGTGGAACTTATGGGAAATCAAACATAACAAGCATTTCCTCCATCACTTGCTGCTGTTGTACTACCAGGCAAGCCTAGGGGCAGAAAACCAGTCTTAGTATTTGCTTACTCCTAGGGAGACCACCCTTCATAGAGTGCAGAAAGGGAAAGGCTGGGCGAAGGGAGTCCAGGGAGACGAGTCAGAAGGCTGAAGGAAGTAGAAAGTTGTCTTTCTTCCGGGTCACTTTGACAGCCCCTCAGGGGACTCAACATCAGTGCTGAAAAGTTCTTTATAGAGTGGAGGGAAGGCAGCTTGGACCACGATGGGGTGGAGGTGCTGGAAGATCTGTAGCTTTTCCACATGTTGGCTGCACAGGCTCCGGAGCTTCCCTTTAGGTGGTAGCTGAGGATGGGTTAGGAGGGAATGAATACTTCAGTGCTTAGCAGAGCAAACACATCTCACTGTTACTGAGCTAGGATGACCCTCCTTGCTGCCTCCTTCACACTTGACCCAACTGGAGTGGTCAATCCCATCGGATATATATATATTGAAGGTAAGTTAGAACTGACATGAAATATGTGAATTTTTTTCTAGGTTCAATTTTGATGGTCATTTTTGTACTCTCAGCACTGTGCCTGGCCTGGAGCAAGGACTGATGGCATTAGTGACTCTGCTTATCCCAGAATGGATTGCATTTGCTCCCATGGCCCTTTGCCTTGGTTCATGTGTTTTCTCATCTGGAGGATGAGGCTCTGCTAATTCTTAGTCTGCTAATTCAAGTGTTATCTCCTCTGAGAATATCATCCCCATCCCTTGCTGGGCTAAAGTCCTTCCTGTAGGCTTTCTTCTGTGTAGCACTTGCTACACTGTAGAAAAAAAGATCCAGTCTGTCTGTCTTCCTGCCCCACATGTACTTAGATAAAGTCCATTGGTCTTTTTGCTACTATGTATCTTCTGTTCCTGGCATGAATGCTGGCATTCATGCTCAACACCTGCTTGTCTGAACTAAACAGAGTTTCTAAGAAGGTGCCCAACTCAACAAGTAAGTAGGTGCCCAACTCAGCAAGTAGCAAGTCAGTGCAGTCAGCCTCCAATCAAATGAAGGCAAACCTTTAAGAAAGGTGCAGAGGCCCATGGGATAGAGGCAGGGGGAAAGACCCCATACACCATTTTTCCTACAAAATTTACAGCATAATGAAGTGAGAAATAAAGAAACACCTCTTTCTCGACATCTCCCCTTCTTAGCTTAGTACCCTAGAAAAAATAACAATCAGAAAAGTTGGCAGCAGGTTGACTTCCTCACATCTCTTGAATTTATTATCTTTTTGTGTTTTAGTACTTTGAGTTTGCCTGGGTTACTAAAATAGTTTCTATTATTCATTCAAAAGATATTTGTTGCAAAACTCCATAAATCTAGATGAGGCACTGTCATGAGCTCTGGTGTAACATCGGTAAATAAAAAATGTACTTTTATTAAATGTACACAGCAGCCAGGGAGTCATAAACACAGTTATGTGCTGCTTAACAACTTTTTGGGGAGTTATGAACCTCAAACTTCAGTGGTCCCATAAGTTTAAGGTTGTAGTGACAGTACAGCTGTGTTCGTTTGCATTAAGTATATTCAGTTGTACTCCGCCATGTGAAGCTGTGGGTAGACATTTCTTAGGACATATTCCTGTTAGTAAGCAGCATATATACTAAAATAGGATAAGGGATAGGGTCCTTCTCCTGTCAAGTAACTGTTTAGGGAAAATCTCTCTTGAATAAAGGATGAAGAAAACATTGGGAAACAGGGAAGAGAATATGACAGGAGGCAATAGCAGGTACAAGAGGTCCCAAGAGAAATGGGACCAGGCATGGTATGATTAAGGACCAGTGAAAAAACACTGTGGTCAGAGTAGGAGAGTCAAAGTCAGGTAAAGAGGAGGGCAGGGGTCACATCATGGTCCAGTTGACTCTGGAGTTGAGTTTTGGCTACCATAGGAGTCTGGAGATCTAAAGAGGAAGGTGATGGTCTTGCTTCCTTAAAACGGCCAGGATGGTTACTGAGCAAGGACTGTGTGGCTCTGACATGGCAGACAAGGATGGTGAAATTGAGTTAGGAGTTTAACAGTCTAGTTATGACTTATAGCTGGATGGGGGTGTATATCATGGGACATATGATATATTTTGAAAGTGGATCATGCTGGGCAAGGTGGTACATAGCTGTGATCTCAACACTTAGGAGGTGGAGGCAGGGGGATTATGAATTTAAGGCCACCTTTGGCTCCATGAAACAGTGCCTCAAAAAAAAAAAAAAAAAAGAATACAAAACACACCAAAGTGGATCCAACCACATTTGTACTCCAATTACTTTCCCAGACCCAGTCTCTCTCTCGCCTCTGCCCCTCTCTCTCTCCCTCTCTCTCTCTCTCTCTCTCTCTCTCTCTCTCTCTCTCTCTCTCTCTCTCTTCCCTCTCTCCGTTCTCTGCACACACCTCCTTTCTCTTCCCTTATTCTTTCTCAGCTGTCTGTCTGTCTGTCTGTCTGTCTGTCTGTCTGTCTACATGTCCA